>NC_035443.2:14371182-14693231 GCF_002127325.2 Helianthus annuus
GGTTATCCGTAATCAGGCCCAAATCATTTGCGGCAAAAGGCAGATAGTTTTAAAGACTCCGAGTGGTGAATCTCTTACCATTCGAGGGGATACGCATTACGGATTGCCCGAAGACGTATCAATGCTGAAAGCTTCAAGGTGTTTGAACAGAGGCTGTGTAATTTACATGGCTCAAGTGATAATAGAAGAACCAAAGCCGAAGATCGAGGATCTTCCCGTCATTTCTGAATACCCCGAGGTTTTTCCTGAAGAACTACCTGGTTTGCCACCAGATAGACAAGTGGAGTTCAGAATTGACATCATTCCTGGAGCAGCTCCGATAGCAAGAGCACCTTACAGATTAGCTCCGACGGAAATGAAAGAACTAAGGACCCAGTTGGATGAACTGCTGGCGAAAGGTTTTATCAGACCTAGTTCATCTCCCTGGGGAGCTCCTGTCCTATTTGTAAAGAAGAAGGACGGATCGATGCGGTTGTGCATCGACTACCGAGAGCTAAATAAAGTTACCATAAAGAATAGATATCCTTTACCAAGGATCGATGATCTATTCGATCAGCTGCAAGGAGCGAGCTACTTCTCCAAGATCGACTTGAGGTCGGGTTATCATCAACTAAGGGTCAGAGATGAAGATGTACATAAGACAGCATTTAGGACTCGCTATGGTCATTACGAGTTCCTAGTGATGCCTTTTGGGCTCACCAATGCACCGGCTGCATTCATGGATCTCATGAATCGCGTATGCAAGCCGTACTTGGACAAATTCGTCATAGTCTTCATCGACGATATCCTTATCTATTCCAAGAATCAAGCTGACCACGAGAAGCACCTTCGTTGCATTCTCGAATTACTGCAGCGTGAGAAACTTTACGCCAAATTCTCGAAATGTGAATTCTGGCTACGAGAGGTCCAGTTTTTTAGGACACGTTGTGAGCGAGCGTGGTATCCAAGTGGATCCCGCTAAGGTAGAGGCAGTCATGAACTGGCAAGAGCCAAAGACGCCTACCGAAATCCGTAGCTTCCTGGGGTTAGCAGGATACTACCGGAGATTTATTGAAAATTTTTCAAGGATTGCTGCGCCCTTGACTTCCTTGACCAAGAAGAAAGAAAAGTACATTTGGGGCCCAAAGCAGCAAGAGTCCTTTGAAATACTGAAGCAGAAGCTAAGCAACGCACCTGTGTTGACCTTACCTGAGGGTACAGATGAATTCGTGGTTTACTGCGATGCATCACACACAGGCATGGGGTGTGTTCTTATGCAGAAGGGCAAGGTGATTGCCTATGCTTCAAGGCAATTAAAAGTGCATGAAAAGAATTACACCACCCATGATTTGGAGTTGGGTGTCGTTGTATTTGCACTGAAGTTGTGGAGGGATTACCTTTATGGTATTAAATTTGTGATTTACTCTGATCACAAAAGCCTCCAGCACCTGTTCAACCAGAAGGAGCTGAACATGAGGCAACGCCGTTGGATGGAGACCCTGAATGACTATGATTGCGAGATCAGGTACCATCCCGGCAAGGCGAATGTAGTCGCCGATGCTTTGAGCAGAAAAGAAAGGGTAAAACCTATTCGAATCAATGCCAAGAGCATTGAGGTCAAGAACAATCTAATTGAAAGGATATTAGCTGCACAACGAGAGGCTGTGTTGGAAGCTAACTATCCTAATGAAAAGCTGGGAGTAACTGAGGAGCAGTTGACTCTTAGCAAGGATGGAATTCTTAGGCTGAACGGACGTATATGGGTTCCGATTTATGGAGGACTACGGGATGTTATCCTCCAGGAAGCCCATAGTTCCAAATACTCAGTCCATCCTGGTGCTGACAAAATGTACCAAGACTTAAAGGCAAATTATTGGTGGATAGGCTTGAAAAAGTCTGTAGCCGCCCACGTAGCAAAGTGCTTGACTTGTGCTCAAGTCAAAGCCGAGCACCAAAAGCCATCTGGCTTGCTACAACAGCCTGAACTTCCCAAGTGGAAGTGGGAATGCGTAACTATGGACTTCATAACCAAGTTACCCAAAACCAAGAAAGGAAACGATACAATATGGGTCATCGTCGATAGGCTGACTAAATCAGCTCATTTTCTACCCATCAAGGAGACGTATAGCTCCGATATGTTAGCCCAACTTTATGTTGATAAGATTGTAGCCTTACACGGCATACCTGTGACTATTATCTCGGACAGGGATACCAGGTACACGTCTCATTTCTGGAAAAGTTTCCAGCAATCTTTGGGCACGCGTTTAAACTTTAGTACGGCTTACCATCCACAGACGGACGGTCAAAGTGAGCGTACTATCCAAACGCTAGAAGACATGCTTCGTGCATGTGCGATCGATTTAGGTGGTAACTGGGATAAAAACCTACCCCTGATCGAATTCTCCTACAATAATAGCTACCACACCAGCATAAAGGCTGCGCCTTTTGAGGCATTATATGGTAGGAAATGCAGATCACCTGTTTGTTGGGCGGAAGTAGGGGAGGTCCAACTATCGGGACCAGAGATTGTTTTCCAGACAACGGACAAGATTGTCCAGATCCGGGAACGTCTCAAGGCTGCCCGCGATAGGCAGAAGAGCTACGCTGATCCAAAGCGTAAGGATTTTCACTTCGAAGTGGGTGAAAAGGTATTACTTAAGGTATCACCCTGGAAGGGGGTGATGCGTTTCGGCAAGAAGGGCAAGCTGAGTCCGAGATACATAGGGCCTTTTGAGGTCATTGAACGAGTCGGATCAGTTGCCTATAAGTTGAACTTGCCTGAAGAGCTCAATGGAATTCACAATGTGTTCCACATCTGCAATCTCAAAAAGTGCTTCGCCGACGAATCGTTGGTGATTCCACACACAGATGTGCATATAGATGAGAGCTTAAAGTTCATAGAAAAACCTTTGTCGATTGAAGATCGACAGGTAAAGAAGCTTCGCAGAAAGCACGTACCGATTGTAAAAGTCAAATGGGATGCTCGTAGAGGTCCTGAATATACGTGGGAAGTCGAAGCTACAATGAAAGAAAAGTACCCCTATTTATTGGAGTAAATCTCGGGTCGAGATTTATTTTAAGGGGGTGAGGATGTAACACCTCGAATTTTTGTGTCCAATGATGTGTTAACACGTGTCATTTGTTTACACGTGACATCTATAATAAATAAAGGACTAATTTTGACAAACCTTGAAAGTATATAAATTCGAGGGTTATAAATGTCAACAAGGGTAAATATACTGTATAGTAACCCTAAATAAATGCTTGTACCTTCAAACGAATAAATCATAAAACGTACGGAAGCGAAACGCGGAAGAAAATGAGAGATTACGAACTACAGGGGTTAACTGTGTCAACATGTTTAATATTACCTCTGAGTGACCCTTTAACGTTCCCAAGGCTTCGTAACCGTATTATACGCTCACTAGAATATACTGTAAAAATTCCGCGGAGTTCCGTCTTAAAACGAAAGAGTTATACTCAAATTCGTATGAGAAGGGTTAAAAGCGTCAACAGTGAAAGTTAAGGCTTTCCAATATAATTAATAAATAAACCGGGGACTTAATAACGCGGGTAAATAACACGAGGCCCCAATCGGTAAATACCCGAGGGCCAAACCGCAAAGTTACCCCTTCAAACCCGAAAGGTCAGGTAAATCATTACGAAAGATTTCGTTATTAATTACCAAATTCTGTAATCATGACAAAAGATTTAAAATTTCTGAAATCTTAACCCCACGCGGCCCGCATTGCATATTGGGTTAAGTTGAGGCGGGCCGCGAGCCTCCTCAATTACGCGTCTGGTATTTAGATCCCAGGCGGCCCGCATTATAAACGCATGGAACTTCCATGCGGGCCGCATTAGACGCCCAGATGCAGAATTGTTGTAACTACTTGACCTTTGGACCATTTGAACGACCAACAACCAATTAATGGGGCATGGGCACCCTATACTCGACCCATAACCCTCTAATACACCTGCCATTCATCCAAGGGCACTTGTAGAGTTGTGTGTAATGATCTTGAGCCATGACATTTGCTATAAATAGCACTAGTAAGTTCATAACATTCATCACACTCAAAAACACATTCTCTGGTCATCTCAAGAGCTAATAAGCATCCTTCTCTGCTCCATATTCAAGTTCTAACTTCTGTAAGTTACCTTGATCATCCGTAGTTCAGTTTATGCTTAGTATTTAGCTAAAAACCAAACCGTCGTAAAAACGGTTTGACTTTAAATTATGTCCATGATGGTTCTGTCTTATGACGAATCAAAGGTGGTTATAAGTTGGTATCAATGGAGGTAATAAACCCCTAAAAGGGTTCCCTCTGATCACCACTCTAACTATGTCAAATGTCGAGTCAAACGTGCGATTAAAAAGTCAACAGAAAGCTATTTTAGCGATTTATGCATAATCTGTAATGTATATGTTATGGAACCTGTTTTGACAATCATAAAACATGATAATAAGTATATAAACCTGTTTGCGCTCGTTTGAATCGACCATTAGCTATATTGAACCGGTTCGGAGCCGAATGTCGCAAAAGTTTGACTTTTGCTTTGACTTCAGTTCTGACCCGTTTCAGTGAGGTATAAATATACCTTAGGACTCTCTTAGGACCAGGTCACATGTTGGTATAAACCTCTGTGGTCGGTTCATGAGTTATCCGAGTCTTTTACGTATTTCCGTCATTCGCCTAAAAGTTGACCGTAACGGCCTTTTAAAATTAAAACGAGTATTTCGGACACGTGAACGGACCAAAACCTTACTTATTAAATTATAAGCATGTCCTTAAAGTTTCACGTCAATCCGAGGTCTAGAATGAGAGTTATGCTAAAAAGCGCAACTAAAGTAAACTTTAGTAATTAACGGCGCAATTAGCATAACGCCTATCTAAACCAAGATTTCGTCACCAAAACTTTTACCCACTGTATTAAAATAATATTTTGGGAATTTTAAAGATTTTTAATAATTTTTACCTTGCTCATAACCTGCGGTTATGGCTACGGTTCGGTTAATACCGAATATGCCCTTTTCGGCCAAAACATGAGTTCTACAAGGTCTTTTGACCCGATTCCAGTTGCTACTGATTTTAAATAATAAATAAAGTATTTTAAACTTTATAAGCTGTTCGGGAAACTCAGATTTCCTGTAGAACTCGAAAAGCCCTTTTAAAGTCTTTAAAATGACCGAAAAGCCCCTACGGGGCATAATATAAACTTAAACTCGTTACGGGCATCACGGAAGGTATCCTACTGATACCACAACCCATTTAAGGCATATTGACTTAGGAAATAAGCGTACGACTCTCATGGTTAACCGTTTCGCCTATTGCGCGCACGGTTCGGCTTATGAAACTAGTTTTCATAATTTAGCCGATACGGGTCAAATAATATCATTTGAACCCCAAAATCCAGAGTGTGAACCATTAACCCATATAAAACAAGTCTCTGAACTTGTTGGGTCAGAATCACCCTCCATTCTCGGTTTTCGCCTTTTCGCGCGATTAAACCATATCTATATATATCGGAATCAACCGGTCTAGGCTACGGCCATTATAACGACCCGTTAGGATTCTAAGAGGTTAATTAAAACCTTCGTTCCAGATTAGGAGCCCCAGTAAAAGCTATCGGTGATTTAATCCAATTAAGGAAATATACTTGCAAAGGTAAATACTTTAACTTATTTCCCCTATATGGGCTTGGGTTACGGTATATTAATACCGCTTGATTGAGCATTATATAATTCCATCGCTTAGGTGGTTAATTGATTAAATATGATCGGCTCATTTAAACAGTTTTGTTGCTTATAAGCCTTTGGGGGGTTTAATGACCGTTGTCCCGGATATCCTTGGCATCATTTTACGAAATGGCCACGACCATCGACATCCCGGTGTAGGCGTACACCGGTATAAAGTGTCGACATTAAATTTAAAAGACGTAGCCGTTGGTTTTTATACTACGGTTTTACGCAAACGTGGTGTGTCTATAAATCTTTAACCCGGCACGACCCGGGCTACTGAACGCATAAAAGAACATGTAAAACGTTCACAAGATTTTATTATAATTTACCCAAGTTATAAAAGAGTTTGTGCCTTGTGCATTCAAATCAATTTTAATAAACATTTTCAAATGTGTCAGTTGAATGTATTTACCAGTGTAAACTGGCGTATTTTCCCCAAAAGATTAAGTGCAGGTACCTAAACGTAAATTGGCTGGTATTAGCTCCCTAGCGTCGTGATAAGTCTCGCAAGCTTGATTGCAGTATCTGATGGAACAATACTTTATGTTTATTTATGATCCACTGTGGATATTCAACTTCTGTAATACATTGATATTATCACCAGAGGTTGTAATATATATTTATCTTATGCTTCCGCTGTGCATTATATAATTGTGTGGTTTGACTATATTGTTGCCAACATCGTCACGGTAATCCCCCACCGGGCCCACCGGTGAGACACGTGGAAATCGGGGTGTGACATGATCAGTTAAGAATATTTTGGTTGTAACTTAATTAAAGTGTGCTAATTCAATTGATAAAATACTAGTGAGTTTCCCGTTCGCGCTTTGCGGCGGGAATTCAGTGTTATCTATTCGGATCGTTATGGTATCAGCATTCGCTATAGTAATAGAGAGAGAAAACCTTACATCGATAAAAAAACAATAAAAACGAATATGATGTTGTTTAGTCGATATCGATTCAGTTTGTTTCTTTCCATTCTACGTTTATTTTTTACAACATTCTGATATAAATCTTATTGCAAACGAATATTGTGCCACTATCGTACCAAACCTAACTAAACCCGATTGAACAACATATGTATTGTTTTCGGTATTTGTTTTTATTGTTTTTACTTTTGATAAACTTACACCGTATAAGCGAGATTCCTCGTGCTTAGCAGCGGGTGTTGCTTTCGTATCCAACCGAACCGAACCCGACTGAACAACATATGTGTCAGTATGTGTACTTAAAATTATTGTTTTTGCTATCGATAAACAAACATTATATCGCTACCTTACCGTGCCAGACAACATCAGAACCGGAATATATTCATTGTTATGGCTTTCTATTTGATAACGGATACATTGTCGCTACCACAGTGAACTGAACGAACATCGGTTTCGGTAAAACTATTTTTTTTTATTTTCTTTCGATAAATAAACTGACATCGTATTGCTACCGTATCGTACAGAACAACATCAGAAACGGTACTTGTATTTATTTTTATAGTTACTAATTTAAAAAAATTCGTTTATACAACTTTGTTTGCAACGATAAATGAATATCGGAAATTGTATTGTGACGATCTGAACCGATCGATACCGTTCGAACATCGGTGTCGGTGCCAGTGTTCGATTTTATCGTTTTTGATCAATATAAATCACGTCTTGATTTCGTTACCGAATGCATGTATTATATCAGTATTGTAACTAACCGAATCAATACCGATCTAATGCTCGTTGTAACGTACCGTCATAACATGCGACCAGATAACTTAGAATGTTATGAAAATAAATGTTACGGATTTAAAATTTTAAAATAGTTAACTAATGCAAGCTATTAGTAAAAATAAAATATAATAATAAATATTAAAAGTTAAAAAAGCAAATACTTAAATATGATCAATTATTATTTATTACTAAAAATCAAATAAATGATAAATAGGTATTAATAAAAAAAAAACAAATCCTCAAAATTGATTAGTTACTATTATTCATAAGATGATATCGTATCGCTGCTGTATCGTCCTTCGTTATTAGTATCTGTATGTTAGTTAAATACCTTAGGTAATGAGGATGTATATAATTTTTTTGTGGTTACTAAAATCACATTATGTGTTAGTATTAGTATTACCTAATTAATTAGTAATCACATTACGTATTACCTGGGCAGAGCTCCCATATAATTTGTGTGTGGCTGGGATGGCCCACTTTCCCCGATTGCCATTCAACGGCCCTTCCCATCTATTTGATTTATTTACAAGTATTAAAATAATAAAAAATTAATACTGTTCATGGACACTTTAAATTTAAATTCATACATATATATAATTAGTTGCAATGTTTGACCAACATGTGCATAAGTTTGAATGAAATTATTTAGTCGGTTTGTTAAAACACATACGACGGTTTTGAAAATAATTACAACCATGTGATTGAGAATACGTGTACGTTGATTTCTATTTAATAAAGTCACCTTTTCATAAAATAAATCATGGGTAAATTTAGAGACCTATCTATATTTTTTTTGAACGGTAAATTTAGATCACTGACGGACCACTGGAGTATCATCGTGCCACCAGAGGAATCACCCGATCATATCCATCTCCACTAGGCATAATGCCACACAAATTCAGGAGGAAACCCAATAAACATGGGAAAACCCCTCTTACGGAAATCGAACCCAAGACCTATTGGTCTCAAAGCCTTAACCCACCACCAATATGCCACTAGGCTATAAAGCCATGGGCTATATAATTTATGCGGCACCTTTTGTTGACTATATGCGGCACCTTTTGTTGGGTTATATATAATTTATTAAAGGGGTGCGTCTATTGTGATAGGTTGGTTTGGGGTGGGTTGCATAATATGTGTTTAATATATGCTATGTATTTATTAATGCAAGGGTATTATTTAAGAATGTAACGTGAAAAGACATAACTATTAAGTTAGCCTAAGGTACCTTAAATTATTTTCTTAGAGTTGTATAATTTGGTATTATTGTTTGTGACTAAGCTGTAGGTAATGCTATTGAAAAATAAAATGAGTAAAATGTTATCCAATTTTGTTTCCAATGTCAACATTGATCATCCTTTTTTTATATATGCACTTGATTTTATGTTCTCCAATTTTCCATATTTTTTGGGTGAGCGAGCAACGAAGCACTTGATTTTTTTTTTTAACGGCAAATTTCTTTTATTCCTGTCATTTGTGGGATTTGAACTCAAGATCTTTCTCTCCCAAGGTGTTTAAAGACTTTGCCTTTACCAATGGACCACCACCCTATTGGTTAATGTCACGATTTATAATTTAACTTTTTCTTTAAGGTTTATAGTAAATTTATTTCTCCGAAAATGGTGAACCAAATTATTAGGGTGAACCAACAAATCATCAAAAGAAATTTTTTGGTTCACAAATAGAATAAATCTGAACACTCATTAACTTTTTGGTGATGATAGTGATAGAAGAGGTAGTAGTAAATCTGAACATTTATGTCGAAGTAGTGTCACGTACGAGATTTGTTTTCAAGATTTTGAGCTTTGATTGGACATCTGAAATACGAAGTGATGAAAAGAGATCTTTTCGAATCATATATATTTTTTTAATATTTAATATAATCTCATATGTAACCAAGTAACGGTCATGTCATCTGACCATAAGCTTTAAACACCTCCCATTTTTTCATGGTTCGGGTGGAGACCAAAGATCTTGAGTGACCAATTCGACAAAACAACTCAAAAGATAAAGAAGTATCATATGTAAGAATAAATAAATAATATATTTATTTATATATGGCCATTATAATCATTTACATTATATGGATCAAAATATATAACAATCCATTAAATAATTAGTTGGTAATTGTTGATGGGCCTTATTACCATTATTAACTAATTAGGGTTTCCTCCTGGGTGCATATATAAGGAGACTTATTTTGAGGTTCTAGGGTTAGACTCATAACCTAATTACTCATAACATCAAATCGACCTCCATCTCCATAACCGAACTCCCTTATTCGGTTTCTTCATCACCATCATTAGATTGCATCCTAAGGAGGAACCAGACCAAACTGACAACTATGTCAAACACTGTTGCTACATCTCCATCTGGATTCTCTGCTGGCTTGTGCTGATGCAATCAGGTATGTTTTCATGTTTTCCTTCATGTATAAACAGAACTGAACCACCATGTGGTATCAGAGCATATGTTGATTAGTCAGTTCTGTTCTTGTATCCATTATTCTGGGATCAAAAATCTGGAAAACTGTTTTTTGAAAGTTCATAAAAATCAAAACTGTTTTCGAGTTCTAACAGCCGAAATCCCTGTGTTCGGAAAATATGTTTGATAATTTGACTCGAAACCATAAGTGGGATAATAATATCCGAAATCTGTTAACTAAAATCATAACATTTAGATTTCGGATCCCAGATCATGTTCTTATTTTTTGTTAGGGTTCATCATAATGTTCTAAGAAAACTCGCAAATTCCCTAAGATTTGGAATATAATTTAGATTAGTGGGTGTTTTTCCTGTTTTGATCTTTATTTTATCTAATAAAATTCCGAAAACTGTTAAAGAGATATCAGTTATTATTTTCGAAATATTTTGATAAGATTAGATCAGCATTAAAACAGGAAACATTATCCCACAATCCCTTAAATTTCGAGTTTTCAGTTATTATCACAAAACAGCTGTTAACGAGGTTGCTACTCGCAACCATGAGGTTGCTACTCGTAACCATGAGGTTGCTACTCGCAACCATGAGGTTGCTACTCGCAACCATGAGGTTGCTACTCGAAACCATGAGGTTGCGACTCGCAACCATAACGTGATTGATCGAAACCATGAGGTTGCGACTCGCAACCATAACGTGATTAGTCGAGACTAAGGTTGCGACTCGCAACCATAACAGCATAACTCGAGACTAAGGTTGCGACTCGCAACCATAACAGCATAACTCGAGACTAAGGTTGCGACTCGAAACCATAACAGCATAACTCGAGACTAAGGTTGCGACTCGAAACCATAACAGCACAACTCGAGACTAAGGTTGCGACTCGAGACCATGACTCGAAATCTCAAAACTTAAGCTGTTCGATCCGCGCTAACGGGTGGTTTGCTATTAAATGATTGGTTTTTGTAATTATTTAGTTAATTAATGAGGATCAAAGAATGATTTACAAAACCAAAATGGCTTAACTTGAATGAGCTTTTGATGTATCACTTCTGGCCAAAGCTGATTTGATGCATCTATTTATTGTTCAAGTATTATAAAAGCTATGTTGAGTATGCATTACAAACGTGAAATGTCTTAATTCTGGCCAAAGCTGATTTAATTCATTTATGTTTAGCATGCTTGACAAGTGCATAACTAAAGTGATTGTCTCATTTCTGGCCAAAGCTGATTTGTCACGATTACTTTGCACACATGCTTAAATGATTACACTTCTGGCCAAAGCTGATTTGTCTTCGTTTAAGTAGAATTTTAAATAAGTCTATTATTTTGATGTTAATAATAGACATATCACAACCTCTTCACACAATGATCCTTATATTAATGATCCTTAATTACTTTTTATGATCATTTCGTCTGTTTTTTTTTTTTTAAGTACCCATAATTTTACTCACTATAATTTACTTCTACATATATCTCATCCACTCTAATTCCTAAACCCAAAATGTTTGTTTTATTTAAAGCTTCTATTGGAATTAGCTCTTAAATTAAATCCTTGATTATTTCTTAAGACACGATAATCCTATTGCTCTCTTCTGATAAAGATTATAAGGAAGAAAATTAGAGCATGATGATCAGGACAAATCGAACATGATGTCTCTTATGATAATCAAGAACTCTCTAACATAATGCTATCACTAAAGTTATTCCAGATTAAGATTTTCCTAAGGCTAATCTCTTATATGTGGAATAATCACTAGAACTCCTAAGGTGCATGTCTTCATTTAAAATTATAAATTATAAGGTTAAGTGGTATATGTGAATATATTATAATGTACAATACCATGACCCATAAAGTTAAGGGCTTACGCATGGAAATAAGTACATTTTCCAGTACATTACATACTAAGTTTTCATTTGTACAATTTGATGCATTATAAATCAGCTATAACACTCAAAAGTACCAAAGTATAACGAGTGTGTTGATAAGCAACATATGTACATAGAAATAAATGTTTGAAACTGGAAAATAAGATGTTATTCACCTTACAACCACTAAAACCTTAAGAGAGGATTGTTCTAAGGTCCATAGACAAATTATAAGTGCTAATCCCAACGTTAAGGTTCTTCAAGGGAAAAATCTCACTGCATTATTATGTCATTAGACTAGGCATAAGCAACGAGACTATCCATTATTCTAAAGAACAGTTGGATAAATTAATTAGATAGTAACTTCCTAATGATATTTAAGTCTGATAATTTTTAATATTCCAATTAACACATGATTAGTTGACTCTAGTTCCATACGTTTCCTTACCAGAACTCGACAAATAACTAACACGAGAGTTAGTGACAAAAAAAAAAAAAAAAAAAATTAAATGTTAAGGCTATAAGAGCCATAATAAGCAGTCTTCAAACAACGCTTTTCGATACCTGATATATTCTGATTAATCAGAATATAGTATCATAATTAAGCAAAGATATGAAGATTGTGAGGTTTGCATAGTCAACATAAAGTCACACTTACTGTAAACTCTCATTTTATTTGTTCTAAATATCTGGATAGAAACATTACTAAGATGAAACTAAATGATGCCTTACTTTTCACAACTTTTGTCATCATGCAAATGAGAATTTGACAAAAGGAAAATGAGACTTATAAATTTCATCCATTAGAACCAAAATTCATGAGAAATCATAACATGGTTAATGAGGATGATTTTTTCATCTAATCTCATTTTAAGTGATTTTAAATCATGACGTTAAAGCCCTAAAATATGACTTGGCTTAAGGAATAAGCATGGGTCCATCATAAGTCATTCATTGACATTCGTGGAACTTATTCCAAATGGAATATTCAGACATAATTCATTTATCATTGAACAGACTATCAACTTGTATCTAAACTTTTGTCGCATATGGCACACGATCTTAGAAGAAATCTATTCATATATATACTTAATAAGATTTCTATTAGATATGTCCCTAAAGTTTCTTATGAAATCTGGACATTAAAGAAATCAAATAAAGTCTAACGTATATGTGATAGGTTCCTACGTCACGTAGCTCATTGAAACTTCTCTTGTAGCATTCTAGAGATATTAAAGATTAGTGGGAGCATTAAGTGTCTTACTAATAACTTGCAATAGTTGCAAGAGGTGGGGGAGTGAATCTTTTAAATTTACACCTCTTGTACAAGACATTGCTCCATCACGACACTGTTCTATCAAACCTTATCTCCTTAAATCTAATGCTACTCTTACAAAAGTTTCATTGTTGCTTAATTGTGGGCACATTTAGATTTCTTGCCTAAACTAACATAATCCTCAACAAGAGAAACTACAACGACTAACGTCATTAACTTGTTTCTCTATTAGAATTTGTTGGTCGTTACATATTGACCCTAAGCATGCTGAGTTCCTAAAGATTTCTAAGGTCAGTGGGAGCAGTCAAAGTCCTTATAATGACTTGCAAGGAATACAAGAGGCGGGGGGAAGAGTGTCATTAAATTTCACTCCGAATTTAACTCCGATTACACCTCTTGTATACCATACTGCACCAACCCTTACAACTTAGAATGAAAATGATAGCAACCTAACCAAGAGCTAATCCATAAAACTGAAACTTCTAACAAACCCAATAATCAACTCAGGAGGTCATCTAGGTTTAAAAGCCTACTAACTTTGATGATTACATAACCTCCCTAATTGAAGTTGAAATGGATTTTGGAAAAGTTTACTGGTCCAATCTCTTAAAATTAAGCCATTAGTGTCAATCAATCCTCTGAATGAAATAAAACTGTTTTCTAGTAAAACTGATTTTATGTGTTCTTATAACGTTTGAGATTTGATTGAATTACCTAAGAGTGTTCATAACTAAATCAAATCCTAATATAAGCGTTAAGACACAAAGAGGCATGATTGGTTGTCAAGGTTTGTACTCAGGAAGAGATAAATTATTAAAGAATCTTTATTACATATCTAACAAAAGATTTCTTTGAGGATCATCACTGTTCTAGTAGCTTATAATAGTTTTAAGCTACATTAGATGAACATTAAAACAATTTTCCCTAACAAGGGCTGACACATTTACATGTTCATTAGATAACAACCTAAAGTTTTAAACTGAAGGTTAAAGAACATTTTATTTGTAAGCCAATAATATCCATGTATGGGTTAATGCAAACATCATAATGTGATGAAAAGCTAACGTAATTATTTTCATCAAGAATCAAGTGGATTAATGTACCTACCTCAAGATGAGTGGGAGCAACTAAGATAAACTTGTCTATATAGATGATATTCTTTTGACAAGTATATGTTACATAAGTCAAAGCATTGTTAACACAAACTTTGATATAATAAATCTCAGAGATATCTCTTACGTGATTGATATCATAACATACTGAGATAGACCCAATGGGATATTAGTTCCGTTCCATAAATTTAACCTTAAATGGGTCCTCACACATGTAACAAACAATTTTGCTCTCCTTTAGAGGATAATAGGATAAATGAGATTATTTCCTTATGCTTCATTAATTGGAAGCCTTATGTAAGTTTAAGTCTATACTCGTTTAGATATTACTCACATTGCAACACACTAGATATGTCTAGATTAATGTGTAGCATCTAATTGAGTATTACAATATCTTTAAAAGAAACGAGAGACTACAATTTAAAGAAGAAGTGAGAATTAAAACCGGTTTATTACTCTAACTTTGAGATATTCAAAGATGACAAAATGTAGTTTCGGGTATATCTTTATGTCAGCAGACAAAACTATCTCATGGAAGAGTCATAATGCACTAATATCAACAACGTAAGTTATAACGACATAATATAGTCACTAAATGTTGTTGGAAATTTATCAGTGGACTCGTAAGTTTATTAACTCCATATAATTAATGTTTTGAAGAATTAGTGTGATAAAGTCAGCTACCATTACTCCTTGAACAGTAACAGTTCAAGAGGTGCTGCATTAAGTTTCGATACGCAATTAATTATTCGTTTATGAACGAATTGAGGAAACTAAGTTTTGTATCGAATACATTCATGATATGCTTAAGGATCCTATAACTGAAGGGCTATTACCCATAAGTCTTATTAAGAGAGCTCATAGACGGGTATTAATTAATAGTCGTGCACAATTGCATATCGTACTATGAATGACTAAGTATTAGTTAATTTTCCTCATCAGTTTGATTTTGTATGTCTCTAAGAATATGTCAAGCTAGCATAATGGCATATAGACAAATATAGTTACAAATCAAACAAAGGGCTTACGCGTATTTTGATCATAACGATTAGGTTTTAAATTAAGGCTATAGTATGATTAATGGGGGTCCTGAGTTGCATAATGATTCAACGGCTGTATTTTTCTGCTATAGTACTTGTTTAAGGCTAAAATGAGTGTTAACCCCTGATCAGGCTTATCTAACACTCATAGTAAATGATTACTCGGCCAAGTGGGAGAATGTAAGAATAAATAAATAATATATTTATTTATATATGGCCATTATAATCATTTACATTATATGGATCAAAATATATAACAATCCATTAAATAATTAGTTGGTAATTGTTGATGGGCCTTATTACCATTATTAACTAATTAGGGTTTCCTCCTGGGTGCATATATAAGGAGACTTATTTTGAGGTTCTAGGGTTAGACTCATAACCTAATTACTCATAACATCAAATCGACCTCCATCTCCATAACCGAACTCCCTTATTCGGTTTCTTCATCACCATCATTAGATTGCATCCTAAGGAGGAACCAGACCAAACTGACAACTATGTCAAACACTGTTGCTACATCTCCATCTGGATTCTCTGCTGGCTTGTGCTGATGCAATCAGGTATGTTTTCATGTTTTCCTTCATGTATAAACAGAACTGAACCACCATGTGGTATCAGAGCATATGTTGATTAGTCAGTTCTGTTCTTGTATCCATTATTCTGGGATCAAAAATCTGGAAAACTGTTTTTTGAAAGTTCATAAAAATCAAAACTGTTTTCGAGTTCTAACAGCCGAAATCCCTGTGTTCGGAAAATATGTTTGATAATTTGACTCGAAACCATAAGTGGGATAATAATATCCGAAATCTGTTAACTAAAATCATAACATTTAGATTTCGGATCCCAGATCATGTTCTTATTTTTTGTTAGGGTTCATCATAATGTTCTAATTCAATTGATAAAATACTAGTGAGTTTCCCGTTCGCGCTTTGCGGCGGGAATTCAGTGTTATCTATTCGGATCGTTATGGTATCAGCATTCGCTATAGTAATAGAGAGAGAAAACCTTACATCGATAAAAAAACAATAAAAACGAATATGATGTTGTTTAGTCGATATCGATTCAGTTTGTTTCTTTCCATTCTACGTTTATTTTTTACAACATTCTGATATAAATCTTATTGCAAACGAATATTGTGCCACTATCGTACCAAACCTAACTAAACCCGATTGAACAACATATGTATTGTTTTCGGTATTTGTTTTTATTGTTTTTACTTTTGATAAACTTACACCGTATAAGCGAGATTCCTCGTGCTTAGCAGCGGGTGTTGCTTTCGTATCCAACCGAACCGAACCCGACTGAACAACATATGTGTCAGTATGTGTACTTAAAATTATTGTTTTTGCTATCGATAAACAAACATTATATCGCTACCTTACCGTGCCAGACAACATCAGAACCGGAATATATTCATTGTTATGGCTTTCTATTTGATAACGGATACATTGTCGCTACCACAGTGAACTGAACGAACATCGGTTTCGGTAAAACTATTTTTTTTTATTTTCTTTCGATAAATAAACTGACATCGTATTGCTACCGTATCGTACAGAACAACATCAGAAACGGTACTTGTATTTATTTTTATAGTTACTAATTTAAAAAAATTCGTTTATACAACTTTGTTTGCAACGATAAATGAATATCGGAAATTGTATTGTGACGATCTGAACCGATCGATACCGTTCGAACATCGGTGTCGGTGCCAGTGTTCGATTTTATCGTTTTTGATCAATATAAATCACGTCTTGATTTCGTTACCGAATGCATGTATTATATCAGTATTGTAACTAACCGAATCAATACCGATCTAATGCTCGTTGTAACGTACCGTCATAACATGCGACCAGATAACTTAGAATGTTATGAAAATAAATGTTACGGATTTAAAATTTTAAAATAGTTAACTAATGCAAGCTATTAGTAAAAATAAAATATAATAATAAATATTAAAAGTTAAAAAAGCAAATACTTAAATATGATCAATTATTATTTATTACTAAAAATCAAATAAATGATAAATAGGTATTAATAAAAAAAAAACAAATCCTCAAAATTGATTAGTTACTATTATTCATAAGATGATATCGTATCGCTGCTGTATCGTCCTTCGTTATTAGTATCTGTATGTTAGTTAAATACCTTAGGTAATGAGGATGTATATAATTTTTTTGTGGTTACTAAAATCACATTATGTGTTAGTATTAGTATTACCTAATTAATTAGTAATCACATTACGTATTACCTGGGCAGAGCTCCCATATAATTTGTGTGTGGCTGGGATGGCCCACTTTCCCCGATTGCCATTCAACGGCCCTTCCCATCTATTTGATTTATTTACAAGTATTAAAATAATAAAAAATTAATACTGTTCATGGACACTTTAAATTTAAATTCATACATATATATAATTAGTTGCAATGTTTGACCAACATGTGCATAAGTTTGAATGAAATTATTTAGTCGGTTTGTTAAAACACATACGACGGTTTTGAAAATAATTACAACCATGTGATTGAGAATACGTGTACGTTGATTTCTATTTAATAAAGTCACCTTTTCATAAAATAAATCATGGGTAAATTTAGAGACCTATCTATATTTTTTTTGAACGGTAAATTTAGATCACTGACGGACCACTGGAGTATCATCGTGCCACCAGAGGAATCACCCGATCATATCCATCTCCACTAGGCATAATGCCACACAAATTCAGGAGGAAACCCAATAAACATGGGAAAACCCCTCTTACGGAAATCGAACCCAAGACCTATTGGTCTCAAAGCCTTAACCCACCACCAATATGCCACTAGGCTATAAAGCCATGGGCTATATAATTTATGCGGCACCTTTTGTTGACTATATGCGGCACCTTTTGTTGGGTTATATATAATTTATTAAAGGGGTGCGTCTATTGTGATAGGTTGGTTTGGGGTGGGTTGCATAATATGTGTTTAATATATGCTATGTATTTATTAATGCAAGGGTATTATTTAAGAATGTAACGTGAAAAGACATAACTATTAAGTTAGCCTAAGGTACCTTAAATTATTTTCTTAGAGTTGTATAATTTGGTATTATTGTTTGTGACTAAGCTGTAGGTAATGCTATTGAAAAATAAAATGAGTAAAATGTTATCCAATTTTGTTTCCAATGTCAACATTGATCATCCTTTTTTTATATATGCACTTGATTTTATGTTCTCCAATTTTCCATATTTTTTGGGTGAGCGAGCAACGAAGCACTTGATTTTTTTTTTAACGGCAAATTTCTTTTATTCCTGTCATTTGTGGGATTTGAACTCAAGATCTTTCTCTCCCAAGGTGTTTAAAGACTTTGCCTTTACCAATGGACCACCACCCTATTGGTTAATGTCACGATTTATAATTTAACTTTTTCTTTAAGGTTTATAGTAAATTTATTTCTCCGAAAATGGTGAACCAAATTATTAGGGTGAACCAACAAATCATCAAAAGAAATTTTTTGGTTCACAAATAGAATAAATCTGAACACTCATTAACTTTTTGGTGATGATAGTGATAGAAGAGGTAGTAGTAAATCTGAACATTTATGTCGAAGTAGTGTCACGTACGAGATTTGTTTTCAAGATTTTGAGCTTTGATTGGACATCTGAAATACGAAGTGATGAAAAGAGATCTTTTCGAATCATATATATTTTTTTAATATTTAATATAATCTCATATGTAACCAAGTAACGGTCATGTCATCTGACCATAAGCTTTAAACACCTCCCATTTTTTCATGGTTCGGGTGGAGACCAAAGATCTTGAGTGACCAATTCGACAAAACAACTCAAAAGATAAAGAAGTATCATAAATTTCTTCATGCTCGTTCTAAGTTCGAAGTACCAATTGTACAAATGAAAATACACTTTGTTACATGATTTCTTTTTCATATAGATAGATATAGGATCTATGGGTCAATTACTTAAAAGTACATTTTGTGCTACAACTCTTTCTATCTAATAGAAAAGGATCCCATAATCTTGAACCTATCCTACTTGGAATTGCAAATCCTAAATTTGTCTAGGAAGAGTGTATATACTATTAAATTTTATTATGCTTTATGTGGTTTTATCAAACACATTTTTATTATACCATATCTCCTAGTTTTTCTTTTCCTCGACTTTTATCAAACACATTTTTTATTATACCATATCTCCTAGTTTTTCTTTTCTTCTCTTAGACTTTAGTCATTTTTCATTTTCACCCTAAAAGTGTTTTTTTATCCTATATCCACACCCTGTAGTGTCGAGTTGTGGCCAAAGTGCAGCATTTTGGTCAAATCAACCAGACAACGACTGACGGGTGTCTGACGGGTCTGTTGACCGGACCAAAACGCCGAGCTTTGGCCGCGTTTTGGTCTTGTCAACCAGACACCTGGTTAGTCTTTTGTCTTGTTGACAGGACCAAAACGCGGCCAAAGCTCGGCGTTTTGTTCCGGTCAACAGACCCGTCAGTCTTTGTCTGGTTGACCGGATCAAAACGCCGCGCTTTAGCCACAACTCGACACTGCAGAGTATGCATATAGGATAAAAAAACAATTTTTGGTGTGCATATAGGCACATTGGTGTGCCAATAGGTACACCCTAATGTATTAATAAAAATACAATGTACTCGTATGTTTAAATTTTTTACTTGTGAGGTTTTTTTTTTTATCTTTTCGAATTAGTTATTCTTCCTCACGATAATGTTTATGTTTCGATCTAAATTTTAAGAGTTAATACGCTTGTATGGTTCAACGTTTTTACGTATCAAACAAAGTCCAAAATACTAGTTATATTATTCTTCATATAATAAGAACTAGGTTAGAACCCCGTGTATTACACGGGTTGAATAAATATAATTTTTTATACTACGTAATAAAATAGTCTTTTAAAAACTCGTGTATTGCATGATTTGAATAAACACATGTCTTACACGAATAATTTAATCCGTTAACACATTTAGTCATCAACATGTGTTTTCTAACAAAATGAACTTTGAGATAATATTTACTTATTGTAACATCTCACTTTATTTTTTATTAGGTTAGAGAGTTGTGTATTATATGGTTTATAACATTTTTACTTTGTTTTTTTATTTATTATTAGGTTAGAAACTTACGTATTACCTGATGTTGAATAATCAGCAGAAAAAAAAGAAATATTTTAGTAAAAAATATAAAATATACAAGAGATAAGCTGGATATTATGATTTAATATTATTATTTCATTTGAGTGTAAAACGGGATAATGAGATCCTTTATTAGAAGTAGGATTCTAAATATACGACATATATAAAAAATATATGTTCTACATGTATTGAATAAATCCTTTTAACGAAACAGTTTATTAAAATAAATATTTTTATTTTTATATGTGATTATCAGTTATCCATATCCTTATCATCAAAATATAAAAACAATTAAAACTACCAATTAAATAAAATCTTTATCTTTATAAATATTTAAACGCTAATATATTTTTTTTAGATTTTAATAATTAATATATGATTATAATAATTAATATATTATCATCAGTTATCTTTGTCTTTATCACTAAAATCTGAGTTAAATGCTTGGTTGGTCCCTGCGGTTTTCAAAAATTGCAGATTTGGTTCTAGTGGTTTACTAATTACACGCTTGGTCTCAAAACTTGTCAAAAATGCACTCGGTTGGTCCCAGCCCTAACATCAGTTAAATTTCTCAGTTAACTATGTATGAAATGACCATATTACCCCTGAATAATTAAAAGAAATAAAAAAATATATAAAGAACTCATCTTCTTCAACCTCTTTCTCATCTCTTCCTTTCCCTATCAACCACCACTCCACCTGCCACCATCTAGTGACACCACCACCACCTAACCACCGCCACTACTGGTTCACCACCATCAGCCGACTAGCACAACACAGCCCACAACCTCTCCCCG
The DNA here is from genome assembly GCF_002127325.2 of Helianthus annuus. Classification (NCBI taxonomy): domain Eukaryota; kingdom Viridiplantae; phylum Streptophyta; class Magnoliopsida; order Asterales; family Asteraceae; genus Helianthus; species Helianthus annuus. Next base: position 14,392,294 of record NC_035443.2, read on the forward strand.
GTTTCAAAACCCATATCAAAAACCCCTAATTTCAATCCTAATTAAAACCCACCTCAATTATCATATGTACGGAATCGAAATCCGATGCTCCAGACTTCAACTTGATTTAGGGGAGTTTGACTTCAAACGTAACCCAAAATTGGATGTGGCGGCTCACAATCTCAGCCCTCGAAACACCGCTGCACCTTTGGTCACTACATCCAACACCGATTTTTGGGCTTGAGTAGTCAACTCAGCTGGTTCAAAATGGAACCACGACATCCCTCAATCACGACGTCTCCTATAAAACATTTGATTCGGCCATGGATGAAGTGGCAACACAAGCTAAGGGGAGTAGTAAAAGTCGCTCAAGATCTGATCCTGGTTCGGTCCAACAGACTGCCACAATCTCACCGCTACAATCAAACCCTGCATCATGTTCAACAATCCATTCTTCAGTAGTTATACATCCCCCAAAACTGTCATCATTATCCAACAATTCAGCAGCGTTGAAGATTCCGTAAGTGTTTTGAGGATTTTTAGTGAGAAAAAGCTTAAACAAGATCTCGTCAATCAGAAATCAGGTATGTGAAGCTAAAACAAGTGTCAATAATAAAGAAATCGATGTGAATGATGTGAGAGAGACCTTGGAGGAATAGCAATGGAGTTGGTGATGATGAGGGATGGCAGCTTGTAATTAGTAATGAGGGATTATAAAGAGAGTTAATAAGTAAGGGTATTTTGGTCATTTAACATGGACTTAACTGAAAATTTAACTGATGTTAGGGCTAGGGACCAACCGAGTGCATTTTTGACAAGTTTAATTTGGGACCAAGCGTGTAATTAGTAAACCACTAGGACCAAGTCTACAATTTTTGAAAACCACAGGGACCAACCAAGCATTTAACTCTTAAAATCTCTTCTACAATTTTTAAATTTTAAATTTAATATTATCAATAATTGGCTTTCCATAATAAGTATTTAGAAAAATAATTAAGACCTCCTCATAGAGCGCCTTGTGTCCCTCACGTGGTTTTTTTATTATATAGTTTAGATTTAGATTTAGATTAGATTAGAAGTTTAGATTAGATATCATAATTATAATAATATAAAATAATAATAAAATATATGACCGACTTATCTTATAAACATAAAAATATTTGAATACTTAAAAATATTATATAATTATTATTTAATTTTGCTTAACTAACATCAATTTTTTGAATTTTAAAAACTAGTACATAATTATTATTATTATCTCTCTCGAACTTTTACGAAGGATCAGTTTGAGATCTCCCATAATTCTTCTTCTTACCCAAAAACCCTCCACTTTGTTGCAAGTTTTATCGATCGCTGATCTCTTAACCCAAATCAATCTTTAAGTATTTCTGTTTTTAATTCATCGTTTCCAGTTGTTTTCATTGAATATTCTGAAGATCTAAGTAGCCATGTCTTATGCTTACCTCTTCAAGTACATCATCATTGGAGATACTGGTAATTAATTTAATTTAATTTAATTTAATTTGATTTCTTTCTATTATATGTTGTAAAATTTATGATTGTTGCAGTATATGAATCTAATTTTGTGTTGATCGAGTTATTTTGCATTCGAATTGTTAAGCTTGTTCATAAAAGTTTAGATTTTGGCAACCTAAATTTGAACACAATTAGTATTTGTATATAAGCAATTAATCTAGATATTGAACAGTAATATATTAAAAAAATTGACTTAAATTTGCAGAATTTCAGTGAAGCTGTATCATGATATTGTTAAACTAATTATGTATTTGCATTTGGGGTAGTTTAGTCTTTTTGCTTAGTTATATAATTGATTTAGGGTACTTTTTATTTTTTCCAAGTTATATTGAAGAAAATAATATAGTTTTGAGTGAAAGAAGTTTATTTTGAGTATTGAGTTTGATGCTATCAACCTTAAATGGTGTATGCAACCGGCCCATCATAGGGCGTCCCCATCCACCGATCTCAAGGCCAACACGAGGGAGTTAAATCACGTATCTCAGAGTAAATCGGGTGGTGCTAATGTTTTCCTAGACCTCCATAATAGATTCCCACCTCCCTACCACTGAGGCGCTATCGTGAGGAGGAGGACCGCCGTGGCTATGATTTTATTCTTATTAAATCGTAGGTTTTAGATATGAAGCTTGGGGTCCTCTGTTTAAATTTGGTTGGTTTCCGTAATCTTTTGATTTTTTTAACTTCGTGTAATGATTATGTTATAACCTATAGTTGGTGCAAATTCGGATGTAGCCATGGAAACGAAAACTTGAACAATGTATATAAGTATGCGACTTCAATGTGAATTCAACGTAACAAGCTAATTAACAATTTCAGCCTTTCTTTTTGGTGTCATATCCATGGTAATTAAAATATCGAGTTAACAGCCATTTTCGTCCCTATGGTTTGTTCACTTTTGCCATTTCAAACAAATTTTCAAAAATGCACTAGTTTCCTCGCTGACATACTGGAAACGTGCCACTTTAGTCCAAAAATTAAAACCCAGTTAAGTCAGACAGGTTAAATGAAGGGTATTATTGTCAATTCATAAAATAAGGTGAAAATAAAAGATATATGAATTGGCAATAATACCCTTCATTTAACCCTTCTGACTTAACTGGGTTTTAATTTTTGGACTAAAGTGGCACATTTCCAGTATGTCAGGGAGGAAACTGATGCATTTTTGAAAATTGGTCTGAAATGACAAAAGTGAACAAACCACGGGGACGAAAATGGCAGTTAACTCTATATTTTCGAAAGGGGGTTGTTATTTAACTTGCATGCTCTATTTTGGGATGAATAACAATGAAATATGAAACACAAATGTATTCTTGACAGTTATGATCTTAGCTAGGTTATTGATATTAGGAAAAAACAACTAATATTAAAGGTTTATTATCCAGGGGTCGGAAAATCATGCCTACTTCTGCAGTTCACAGATAAACGTTTTCAACCCGTTCATGATTTAACCATTGGTGTTGAATTTGGGGCCAGGATGATCACGATCGACAACAAACCAATAAAACTTCAGATCTGGGACACGGTTTGTCCCGTTATACCTTACTTGATAACGGGTTTGATTTTATTTTTTATCATGTTGTATCTAAATATTTTTGTTGGTCAGGCGGGTCAAGAGTCATTCAGATCTATAACACGATCCTACTACCGAGGCGCTGCTGGTGCACTGCTGGTTTATGACATCACCAGGTATGATTGGTTGATTGTTACATATATTTTTATTTTTATAGAAAATGTTTTTTTTTTTAATTGTTTTATGATGATGCAGGAGGGAAACATTTAATCACCTTGCTAGCTGGTTAGAGGATGCGAGACAGCATGCAAATGCAAACATGACTATTATGCTTATCGGTAACAAGTGTGATCTTGCACACAGAAGAGCTGTTAGCACAGAAGAAGGAGAACAGTTTGCAAAGGAACATGGTTTAATATTCATGGAAGCTTCTGCAAAAACTGCGCAGAATGTCGAGGAGGTAGACTCATGTTTTGTTATATTTACTAAAACTAGCTTATTTACCCCTGTGTAACCATGGGCAGACTAAGAAAATAGTGAAAACGTATGACGAAACAACACTTTTTTTTTTTACAATTTTTAAGTAATAATATATATAGTTATAAAAAATGTCGGTTCACTTTAATACATAAGGGTTTACTTCATATATAACTTTGGTTTTATTTTATATAGCATGTTGATTTATGTATGCTAAATAAATACATATAGAAAATTATAAAATGCTAGTCTTAAAAATGAAAGGATGTAATATAAAAGTTAGTTTGTAAAATGGTCTATAGTTATACATGTTTTGTTAATGAGTTTTATTATTTTGGTTTATTTTATGTATACACACATATAGAGAGGCGTTCAATACACAACCGGTAATACGCAAAAAACTGTGCAAGAACTGCATAGACACTTATACCTTTTGTTTAACCGAGATACATTACCAAATTAATGTTGGATTAGGCTATATTTGTTTTCGCTTCTAACGTTCGGTAATCTTTTTCAGGCGTTCATAAAAACAGCTGGAACAATCTATAAGAAGATTCAGGATGGGGTTTTTGATGTATCAAATGAGGCAAGTATTATTATTTTCTTTTATCTGATTTTATATTATAGTCTTAGTCATCTACTAATATTATTGATTGCGGGTATGGTAAGCAGTCTTATGGAATCAAAGTTGGATATGGTGGCATTCCTGGGCCTTCCGGTGGAAGAGACGGGTCAAGTTCTCAAGCAGGCGGTTGTTGCAGTTAAAACATATTTTCTTATTTTGTCGTGGCTACACGAGTAAATCTTTTCTGATTGATCCGATTGTAAAAAATTATGGATGTTGGTAAATATATGTGTTCGGGTCTTTTCGTAATTGTTTTTAAGTATGTATGTTATGATGGGTTTGTTTTATTGCACTAGTTCTTCTAAATATGCACAAGTGTGGGATTGTTTTTCAGAAACTTATAAATTCAAGAGTAAACTGCCATTTTGGTCCCTGTGGTTTGGGCACTTTTGCCATTTTAGTCCAAATCTCAAACTTTTTACATCTGGGTCCCTGTGGTTTGTATTTTGTTGCCATTTTGATCCAAAATCCAAAAACCCTATTTTTTTTACTGTTGCAACCTCCTATTTTGTCCTTTAGTGCAGGGGCATTTTGATCATTTTTTAAATTTCATTTGTTGTATATGTATGTGTGTATATTAATCGTTCACAAAAACAAAACAAACCCCAAATTAAATTAAATGGCAGTTTAATTCCTCAACCATTCCATCATCTTCTTAAATTAGCAAACCTCTCCAAACAAACCCATCAAGATTTAAACAAAACCCAGAAACAAAAAACCACATAATCCGACAAATCAATGATGAAGAACCATATAATCGAAAAAAGATGAATAAAAAGGGAACTTGATGACAAAATTGAAAGGGGTATAAGATTACTTCAACTTTTTGGCCTGTTAGAAGCATCGGTGTGAGTCTCTTTCTTTCTTTTGATCGGTTTGAAGATATCGGAGCTGCAGGTTCTTCAATGTCGTCGTCTGCCGGTGGTGATGAGCTGCCTAAAAATCTGCCTCTCTCTAACACCCCCTGCACTCTCTTTCTCTCTCTCTAACACCCCTCTGCCTCCCTCTCTTCTCTCTCTCTCTATCTCTTCTCTGAACTACAACCACCACACCACCACCCCCACCACCGCATCATCCGCACCACCACCATCCCACTGCCGCCAACACCACCATCCCACTGCCATCATCTCTCTCTTCTCTCTCTCCTCTCTCTCGAACACCACCGCCACCGAACTCCACCACCGCCGTCGTCCCTGAGTTTCAAGATCTGAAAGATTTTTCAAGATCTGAATCGACTTGGGTTGATCTGAATCGACCGAAAGAATTTTCAAGATCTCTCGAACACCACTGCCACCGAAAGAATTTCTCAAGATCTGAAAGAATTTTCAAGATCTGTAATCGGATTGATGTTGTTGTTAATCAGCTTATTGTATTTATCAAATATCCCGTAAAAGTGATCAAGATAGTTGTTTGTTTCAGCTTTATTAGTTCTTGAAATGAAGAAGGTGAGATGTAGAGAGAGATGAGGATTGAAAGAATTTTCAAGATCTGTAATCGGATTGATGAAAGAAAGAGAGAGAGAGGAAAGAGACAAATGATATTATGTTTAATTATAAATAGAAAAAAATTTAATCAATATTTAGTTATAATAATTCTAAAATGACCAAAATACCCCTGAGGGTAAGAACAAAACAGAGGGTTTTAATTTGGGGATTCTGGTCAAATTTCACTTTTGGACCAAAATGGCAACAAAATGCAAACCACAGGGACCCAGATGTAAAAAGTTTGAGATTTGGACTAAAATGGCAAAAGTGCCCAAACCACAGGGACCAAAATGGCAGTTTACTCTAAATTCAAATTCAAATTTCTATATGTTATTTTTGAAGTTTCTGAGCCCAATATGTCATTAGACATTGGCCCACACCAGGGTCATCGTCTCATGGGCTGTCAATTTGAAGTTTTTGAGCCCAATATATTTGCCACTGGTGGATATTGACCTACTCCTCTCATGGACTGTCAATGGTCCAGCCCCTTTTTTGGATTCTGTCTTAACCTTCAACCAGCTCTTTTGTTGTTTTTATTTGCTGATAATGAACTTAATAAAGCCACTCAATTTTAAAAACCAAAAGATATTCAAATGTTATGTAACATTTGAATACAATGTAGCGTATGTCAATGCGACCTCAAGTTGTCACTTGATCTCGATACACCATAGTCCATAGGTGTATCCGGGTGTATCCTCTGTAGTATGTGTGGACTCTCTTTAAGAAATATGTGTTCTTTTGAGAGTTTTTGACGATGTAGTCTTGACACACGTAGGAACACTTTTGTCATAAGTTTGTCGTTTACAACTGTCCATGCATGTTTTTAAAAACGTTATGTGTGGATGCAACGACTTTTTCTTTGTTATTAGAAGTGTCTTTCAGTTGAGGGGACGGAGACTCATCCACACTACCGCTATGTGGCATGTTTTGAGATGGTCGGAGTTTTATGGCGGATGTTTGGGTGGTGGAGATGACCGGAGATGGCCTAAAGGGGGTTTGAGTTGTTTGAATTTGGGTATATGATGGTTACAAGAATTGTGAATCCTTATCCAAAGATTGGTTGTGATATCTAGGAAAATTGTGAGTGGTGGATCTCCCGTATATCCAAAGTTTTAGAATGAGATTTGGGTTTGGGTTCTCATTGAGAGTATTTTCTTGAACGAGTTTGTAAGAAATGTAGTTGTCTGAGATAAAAACAGTTGAGGCTACGATGAAACACGCGTTACATCTTGAAGTGTTTAACAAAAATCATAATAAAATTTTCAATTTTGGATCTTATGATTTGTCTTGTAGTCTTGTTCTTGGTTTAGGATTTTCTTACAATCTTTTTCTTTGTTTAGGATTTCTTATTGTGATCTTGATAGACTTTTATGTATATAACACTAGGTTATAACCCCGTGTATTACACAGGTTAAATAAATGAATTTTATATACCAAATAATAAAACATTATCTGTTATAAATATATTATTGTTTCTTATGGTTATCAACACCTTAAATAGATTAGGCTTATTCTCCAAGTTACATCTCCTATATATACCATTGTATATCTTGTATTATATACATCCAATCAATAATATCAATCTCTTTCTCTCTATTATTATCTCTTATTCTTTTGTTAATGGGCTAGTTTCACAACACGTTATCAGCACGAGACTCTAAGCACGAAGTACTGATAAGTCATCTCGTAGTGACCAAAGTTCGCTCAATCTAGAATCTCAAAACGCATACCACATATCCCCTCATCTTCATTCTTGTCCATACTACCGGAAAAAGGAACAAGTCATGTTATGAGGTAAGTGCTTCGAATTTTGTTAACTCAGAATTTAAATACATGCATAAGTTGCAACTTCCATGTTAATGTTCTTAATTTTTCTTTCACCACTTTGGGCTAAGATGCTTTTAAGTTATTTTGTTAATACATGATAAGGATTCATCAAAATTTTGAAAAGGAATTTGATCCGTTCAACCATTCGAAAGTTAAATTTTAGATTATCAATATTTATGAAATTATAGTTTATTTTACTATAATCCATATTTTCTGAAGCAAACGGTTTGCTTTTAAATATTATATATAACTATTATTGTCTCTTTTAAATTTACCCCTTACTGGGTATGAATATATGTGTAGAGATGGTAAATAAAAATTTCGGTCACTGATGTGTGATGATAATACGATAAAAACTATATAATTGTTTAAAAAAAATATAAAGTGTTTCTTCTTCGTTAAGTCAAATCTTCTAATTTTTCTAAATAGTATGTTTCCATAATTAATTTTACAAGCATCAAGCAAGCTCTAATGGATAATTACATATATGCTATTCATGAAGTAATACATGTATATGTGAAGTATTCTTTATGGATAATATTTTCATCCTCTTAAAAAAACGATTAGCAAATGCAAATGCATGCCAATGGCATCAATTTCTCACAAACTCTAATTACAAATTTTCTAAACGAAATGAGTTTCTTGACATATTAATTTGTGTAGAAGAGAATTTTATTAGCCAAAGTTATAAAAATGATAGTGTATTTTCCTTGGAAGAGAAATATCTCATACTATATAAGAAATTAGTAGTTCTTGAATCTCATACTATATAATAAATTAGTAGTTCTAGAGTCATTTATATTGCTTGGTGTGGATATGTTTATAGAGAAATTCTTTCACGAAGTTTTAATATAACTTGTATTATATGATAACATGTTATAATTATATTATCTATTTACCTTTGTGATATACATATATACGTAGATGTTGAAAACGAAGGATTGTGGTTACGTAGAAAATTTATTGCCTACCTATTTAGAATTGGAATATTTTTTTAACTAGGAATGTGTATTTACGTTCACCATGGAGTCTTTTTTGAAATTCATATAAAAAATTATTATTTATTTGATGACACGTACTTATTACAGTATCATGAGATCCTGATGGTAATATGTGTTTATGTTTTGAATTAAGTAATAAATATTTATGTGTTAGATTTATAATTGGTATACCATGACGTGATACGTTGAACATAAATTTTATATATATATATATATATATAGAGTAAGGTTCATGCGAGAACCACCTTTATTGCGAGAACCGTGAGAATACAAGCTAAAATAGCTAAAAAAACCTAAAAAAACCTAACCCCCACCCCCTCACCCCCCAAAAACCTAAACCCCCCCCCCCCCCCCCCCCAAAAAAAAAAAAACCTAACCCCCCCCCAAAAACCTAACCCCCCAAGCTAAATACTAAAAGTAGCGATTTTTATATAAAAAATAGTAAAAAAATAAAAAAAAAATTTTTGGGTGTTTTTTAGATTTTTTTAGGTAGTACTGTTTGTGTTCACACTGGTTCTCGTGGTTCTCGCAATAAAGGGTGGTTCCTAACGGATCTTTGTCCTATATATATATATATATATATATATATATATATATATATATAGTGGAGAGTTCAAATGAGAAGAAATTTTTTGTAAGAATAAAAAAGAACAAATTTCAACCAATAAAAATGCTTTATTTTACTTCATTTAATATAAGTATTTAATGTTACTATAAGGGTACATTGGTAAATCTATATAGGTCATTAATTTGTAGTCTTCCTCTTTAATAGCTAATACATTAAATTTTTTGTAACTTATCTTCAAAATATATATTTTTTCAAAAAAATGAAATAAAATAATTTAAAGTGTAGGATAAATTACGAGTTATGTAGGATAAATTTCAAAGTGTAGGATGAATTTTGAAATACATAAGATAACTTTTAATGTGTGTAGGCAAAAAAAGTTAGTGTAGAGGATAATAGTTTTTATGACTAATTAATTAGTCAAAAATGATAATAAATGAGATAAGTGAAAAATCTATTTAATATTTTACAAAATTACCTTTGTTCTTTTTCTTCTCAATTAAATTTTCTTCTCAAATAAACCTTCCCCTATATATATATATATATATATATATATATAGGGGGCTGCTAGAATGAGAACCACCTCGAGTTGTAAGAACCGCGAGAACTACACCCCACGGAGCGCCGTTCGCCATGATTTTTTTTTACAAGTAGATGTGTGTATTATAAACACAGCCGTAAAAAATCATGGCGAACGGCGCTCCGTGGGGTGTAGTTTTTTACACCACAAGTTTGGTGTTTTTTAATTTTTTTTCTTTTTTCTTTTTTTTTCACCAAACTTGTGGGGTAAAAAACTACACCCCACGGAGCGCCGTTCGCCATGATTTTTTACGGCTGTGTTTATAATATACACATCTACTTGTAAAAAAAAAATCATGGCGAACGGCGCTCCGTGGGGTGTAGTTCTCGCGGTTCTTACAACTCGAGATGGTTTTCATTCTAGCGGCTCCCTATATATATATTTGTTTGTATACGATGAAAAATTCTTATTTCATAAAATATTATAACAATTCGGTTCTATATAGTGACATGGTATAATATCAAGTATTGTATAATTTGAATTCATGTATACTTTGCATTCTATAAGTTATTGTGTATTATATAGATGATATTTAATAGAACAATTAAACTGAAGTTGAGGTTTATTATAAACCTCATAAGAGTTAAGTATACTTCAATATGATACTTGAAGTGTCATACTCAATGAATCTTGTTACCAAGTTGTAAAATGTCGTAATATGTTAGACTGATAAATCTCACATAACTTGGTCATGTATCTACTTCTTAATCTATATGTGAAGAGAAGATTATTTACAGGGGAAAACTAGATGAAGATTTTTCATTAGTCACACATGATATATGTTCCTGAAATAGCAAATATCATTACAACAGTATGAAAAGTTTGAAATGATTTTATATTTGTGTGATCGCTGATGTGTGTAAAATGCAACATATAAATTACATCAATTAAGGCATAAAACTAACCCTTTTTAAGTACTAATGTTGGGAAAAGAGTGTTTTTTTCTTCCTTTTGTATTTTCATGATGAAATGAGCTCAAATTCACAAAAGAAGCAAAAAGACAACTAAATCTAACATAAATACAAGAAAAGGGATAAAAGTAGACTGCCCGAACCCTCAACGGCATCCTCCCAAGCAAAGAAGAGAAAACAGAAGACTGAACACGCCCCGTGCTCAGCCAGCACGGGGCCGTGCCCAAGAAGCAGCAGAAAAGACAAACCTGTAGAAGCTTCTATTGCCCACCACGGGGCCGTGTCCAGTGAGCACGGGGGCATGGCGAAAGTACAGCAGGCGCATTAGTTGTAATTGCGAATTACAATTAATGAAGAGAGAGAGTGTCAGACGGGCACGGGGGCGTGTCCAGCGGACACGGGGCCGTGCCCAGCCTTCTGTTCAGCCTATAAATAGGGGTGCTTGGTTTCATTCCAACTCATCCCTTGGCACACCACCTCTCTCACACTTCATCCACCACCCACCACCACCATAACACCATCATCCACCACCATCATCCATTGTCCATCGTAGAGTGTGTGAGTCGTCTCGGGATCCAAGATTGATAGTAAGAGTTCTTGAAAATCAAGGCCATGTTTGCCTAAGTCTCTTACATCACTTGGTGAAGACAAGTGTTTAGTATAATACTTTTTATTTTTAATCTTTTGCACTTTTTATTTGGTTTTGTATTAATGACTTTAATAACTAGTTGCTTATGTTGAAGGAGATCTTTCCTTATCGTTTGTCCGTGGTGTCTTGGCATTATTTTACTGTCTATATAAAATAAAAGATTTTCACCATTCATATCTCCACGGTCTATATGGAGGTATGTTGGCTACCTGGTCGGGGGTTAAGGGAACGGTTTGGTAAGGGTCTTGCCCTTGTTCAGCATTTAGAGGTCCTGCAAGGGACCTGGGTCAAATTTAGTAGGATCTCCTTCAATGCCCATAGGTATTGGATGGCGGGGATCCAAACTCTTTGACCCCCTCATAAGTTAACTACTATTAATACTATAACCCGGCTATTTAGGACTGTATTCCTGCTGACTCAGACTACTTAGCCGAGGGTAACGTCACCGCCAAAAGCGGGGCCTACCATAATTTGCATTAATAACTTAATTCATTATCTTCCAATAATCCAACCTTTTAGGATTGTATCCTTGCTGACTCAAACTACTGGGTTGAGGGTAACGTCGCCTTCAAAAGAGGGGCCTACTACAATAACTAAGATAATCTCTTAAGCAAGTGCAAAAGTGCGAAAATAATCAAAGGTTATACTAATACACGAGTCGGATCCAAGTGATTCATCTTGTCTATCTGTTTTTATTTTATTTTTATTTTTCAGCATTTAGTTAGTTTTTATTTTCTTAGTTTAAAAATCTTTTTTAACTTTTTGATTTGATTAGACGTTGAGGATAAACCGGTATTAAAAGCTCTTGTGTCCTTGGACGACCTCGGTATCTTACCAACACTATACTACGTCCACGATGGGTGCACTTGCCCATATGTGTGTTTAGTGTTAGTAAATATCGTGTTTTATAAATTTAAAACTTGGCTAAAGGTGTAAAAAAAGGGCTTAATTATACATTAAAAATATATTACACTACACACGCATCAAGTTTTTGGCGCCGTTGCCGGGGACACAAGGATTTTAAGAAAGTTAGGAATCAACGGCCTAATCATATTTTTATTTTTCTTTTTAATTTTTTAGGATTTTCTTATTTTTTCAGCTTCTGCAGAGCTCAGCACGGGCCGTGCCTGGTCGGACACGGGCCGTGCCCAGCATCGTTACTGGCAGTTTTTAGTTTTCCAAGTTACAGAAGGCTGACCACGGGGCCGTGTCGGTGCAACACGGGGTCGTGTCCGACTTCCAGTGACTGGGATCTGGAAAACAATCACTGTAACTCCGACCACGGGCCGTGTTCGCTGAACACGGGGCCGTGGTGAACCTTCTGACCAGCATTCTTTTCTGTTTTTATTGCAGGACTTGGAACCAGACGCCAATCTTACATAGTGTATGAGCTCCAGTTCTAATAAGGACATAAAAGAACCTCTAGAAGAGCCCGAACGCTTTCTCAGGAAAAGACTAAAAGCTAAAAACCAAGAGAAAGTTTCGGGTGATCCACCTCCAATGGCGGACCAACGTACCCTCATGGATTACCTACGACCCACCATAGGTAACCTAGGCGCTGCTATCAATGCACCGAATGTTGAAGCTAATAACTTCGAACTTCGACCGCACTTGATACAAATGCTCCAAAACTCCGCAACCTTCCATGGGCTTGCGGACGAGGATCCCCATCTACATATTACTAATTTCTTAGAAATATGTGATACCTTTCGGATCAATGGAGCATCAAATGACGCCATCCGCCTCCGAATGTTTCCTTTCTCACTAAAAGACCGAGCGAAAGCTTGGCTCAACGCCCTCCCAGCTGGATCGGTAAACACCTGGGATGAACTAGCTGAAAAATTTCTATATAAGTATTTCCCTCCCGCTAAAACGGCTAAATTAATGACTGAAATTAATACATATTCACAAGAGGACGGGGAATCCTTATATGAAACTTGGGAAAGGTTCAAGGAGTTATTACGCAAGTGTCCACATCATGGCCTTGCAATATGGCAACAAATATCCACTTTCTATAATGGACTGCTGCCACACACAAGGCAGACACTTGATTCTAGCTTCGGGGGACTTTTAGGTAATCGACGCCCACATGAAATATATAACCAAATTGAGGAAATTGCTCAAACCAATTTTCAATGGCACACCCCCCGAGGCAATAAATCTATTGCTCCGGGCGCCCATAAGGTCGATGAAAGCACTTCTTTACAAGCCCAAATCGAGGCCCTTTCTTCAAAAATAAAAAAATTAGAAATGACAAAAACAGTCTCGGTTATGGCTTGTGAAGGGTGTGGTGGGCCACATGAAAATTGGAGTTGTATGAAAGAAACGGACGATCAACAAGAATCGGTAAGCTACATTGATAATAGACCTAGGCCGTCGGGTCCTCCAACGGGAACTTACAACCAAGGATGGCGAAACCACCCAAACCTTGGTTGGAGAGAACCCGGCAATAGTAGTAACCAACAAACCCAACGAACAAACTTTCAACAACCAAGAAATGAGTCACAAAATTTCACTCAACAACAAAGTGGATGAGAAAGGCTTGAAGATACTGTATCTCGCCTCATCTCCGACACTGAAAAGAAAAACTCGGAAAGATTTCTACAATTGGAATCAAATTTTAGAAATCAACAAGCTAGTATTCAAAACATAGAAAAACAATTAAATCAAATAGCTCAAAATTTTTCCGAGAGACCGCAAGGCGCATTACCTAGCAATACCGAAACAAACCCAAAAGCGCAAGTTCATCTCATCACGCTACGAAACCGCACCGTAGGGCCTGCAGAAGCGCCGCCGCCGACAGAAGAAACGGTACCCACACCTCTGCAGGAAAAGAACTCCCCTCCATCACCAGAGCCTACCAAGGCTCCTCGAGTTCCGTACCCCGGTAGGTTAATTCGTCAAAAGACCAATGAGCAATTCGCGAAGTTCGAAAGTCTATTAAAGCAATTGCCTGTCAATATTCCTTTTATTAAGGTCCTAACCCAAATACCCAAATACTCTAAGTTCATGAGGGACTTCCTCACTCATAAAAAGAAAATTGAAAATTTGCAATTAGTCAATTTAGGCGAAGAATGCTCTGCCCTCGTACTCAATAAACTTCCCCAAAAGAAAATCGATCCCGGAAGCTTCACGATTCCCTGCTCAATCGGGGAGTCCCCCGTTCGTAATGCACTAGCCGACCTTGGGGCTAGCATTAACCTCATGCCCTCATCAATGTTTAAAAGACTCGGCCGAGGAACAACGAGTCCTACAAAAATGAGCATATAACTTGCTGATCGATCCGTCAAATTCCCGCAAGGTGTCATTGAAAATGTCTTGGTAAAGGTAAGCAAATTCGTCTACCCAGCCGACTTTGTCATACTCGATATGGAGGAAGACACCGAGGTCCCCCTCATACTAGGGAGACCATTTCTTTCCACCGCACAAGCAGTGGTAGATATGAATGACGGAACACTCACTTTGAGGTATGGGGATGATGAAGTAAAATTCGGAGTTGGGAAGAGAATAGAGGACGACGACCCGGTCAACTACATGAAGGTTATTGACTCGAGTTTGGATGCTGCTCTCCGACGGTGTAACATGGGACGCCAAGCATCTCACTCAGAAAATATATAACCTCACATTGGGTCTAGCCAAGGACCCTTATAAACGTGGCGCGCCACGGAGGCATTCCGCGGAACTATCCTTAGTTTAGTTTAATCTTTTAGTTTTGATTTGCAGGAATAAAACACACTCGTGGTGGTAATGGATGAAAAAGAGAACGAGAAAAATGGCCCCATGCACAAGAACGAGGCAACCCGACACAAATCTCCATTACAGAAGGCTCAACACGGGCCGTGCTCAACCAACACGGCCCCGTGTTGAGCCACCTGCAGAAAAAACGCCCAGTTCAGGTAACTGGACACGGGCCGTGTTCACCAGACACGCCCTCGTGTCCAGGCTTCTGTCTCATTTCTTTAATTTCTGTTACTGGCACCTGAACACGGGGCCGTGTCCGGTCCCCACGAGGCCGTGTCCAGACTGCCAGTAACATAAATCTTTGCTTTTTTACACCACATTACATATCCAGTCAACCTAAAATTTTATTTTTGGGACACATTGAGGACAATGTGTAATTTAAGTGTGTGTGTGTGGGGGGGGGGGGAAGCTAACACCTTGAAATTTTGCAAGTCCTAACAACAAGCCTTACACAAAACTCTATTGGAACCGCTAAACACCCCAAATTTTTTCAAAAAAAAAAAAAAATTTCATTTTTTTACTTGTCTAAAGTTTAAGTTAGGAATCCCAAGATTAATAAGGTTATATTTTTATAAATTTTACAACCGAGAGCGTCGTGATAACAAGAACCAACACAAGAAAATTATGAAACGACATAACAAGTCTAGTTAAAATTTGATTATATATACTTGATCACATTAAAAACCCATTCCCACAAAAGTGAGTTTTGAGCCTTTATTGAGCATACAAATTTACATCCTTAGACTAAATGCTCATTTTTCGTTTCTTGTGTGAATAGCCGCTTGGTTCTTACAACTCTAGAACTTGCCACGACGATTCATTCCCGGTCCTTACCAACTTAAACCTAAGTAAGTAAATGATGGAGGCATTAGGACTAACCATTTTTCTTTCTACACCATTATTTTTCAATTTTTTTTACTACCTACCCAAAATCACCCTAGTTAACCCCTTTGAGCCTAAACCTTTCGTTTCTTTACCCTAAACCCTTTTTACCCACCAAAAACCCTTTTTACTTTTCACCCTTTATTTTAGTAACAAGCTCGGTTTTTTGCAAGCTCGTTCTTTTATGTGACTGAAAAAAAAAATTGATGAAGTTAAAAACAAACAAAGCTATGCAAACAAAAGCTTGTTTGGAGAAATACTTCAAAATAAAAAGTCATTAAAAACAAAGTGTTTTACGAAAACTGACGCTTTTTACGCTTTTCGCTCTTTTTCTAACCACTAACCCAACCACCCACCTTTAGCCCAAGCCTAACCCTTCACCCGAAAAAGTCCTCTTGATATTTACAAAGGTATAAAGTTAAAAAGGAGGAGGATTGATTGCTTGGCAAGCCTATGGTAGGCGTAAGTTCCATGCCGCTCTCGAGTGATTCACTAAAAATACACCTTCGGCCGAGTGTTGAGTGATTTCTCCCGTGAGGTATGTGAACTTGTATATAAATGAAATTTAAAAAAAAAGGCATGTTATGCCCAAATAAGTAATTTATCTTATGAAACGTTCTAAATAAATCATAACGAATAGGATTGTAAATGAATAAAAAAAACCCAAAAAAATTCTTGGATTCCCGACACTCTATGACAAGCCAAAAACCTTCTCTTGTACCCATTCCATTTGGGAGTGTAAGCCACATTTAAAGAGTTTTGCTTGAGGACAAGCAAAAGTTCAAGTGTGGGGGTATTTGATGTGTGTAAAATGCAACATATAAATTACATCAATTAAGGCATAAAACTAACCCTTTTTAAGTACTAATGTTGGAAAAAGAGTGTTTTTGTCTTCCTTTTGTATTTTCAGGATGAAATGAGCTCAAATTCACAAAAGAAGCAAAAAGACAACTAAATCTAACATAAATACAAGAAAAGGGATAAAAGTAGACTGCCCGAACCCTCAACGGCATCCTCCCAAGCAAAGAAGAGAAAACAGAAGACTGAACACGCCCCGTGCTCAGCCAGCACGGGGTCGTGCCCAAGAAGCAGCAGAAAAGACAAACCTGTAGAAGCTTCTATTGCCCACCACGGGGCCGTGTCCAGTGAGCACGGGGGCGTGGCGAAAGTACAGCAGGCGCATTAATTGTAATTGCGAATTACAATTAATGAAGAGAGAGAGTGTCAGACGGGCACGGGGGCGTGTCCAGCGGACACGGGGCCGTGCCCAGCCTTTTGTTCAGCCTATAAATAGGAGTGCTTGGTTTCATTCCAACTCATCCCTTGGCACACCACCTCTCTCACACTTCATCCACCACCCACCACCACCATAACACCATCATCCACCACCATCATCCATTGTCCATCGTAGAGTGTGTGAGTCGTCTCGGGATCCAAGATTGATAGTAAGAGTTCTTGACAATCAAGGCCATGTTTGCCTAAGTCTCTTACATCACTTGGTGAAGACAAGTGTTTAGTATAATACTTTTTATTTTTAATCTTTTGCACTTTTTATTTGGTTTTGTATTAATGACTTTAATAACTAGTTGCTTATGTTGAAGGTGATCTTTCCTTATCGTTTGTCCGTGGTGTCTTGGCATTATTTTACTGTCTATATAAAATAAAAGATTTTCACCATTCATATCTCAACGGTCTATATGGAGGTATGTTGGCTACCTGGTCGGGGGTTTAGGGAACGGTTTGGTAAGGGTCTTGCCCTTGTTCAGCGTTTAGAGGTCCTGCAAGGGACCTGGGTCAAATTTAGTAGGATCTCCTTCAATGCCCATAGGTATTGGATGGCGGGGATCCAAACTCTTTGACCCCCTCATAAGTTAACTACTATTAATACTATAACCCGGCTATTTAGGACTGTATCCCTGCTGACTCAGACTACTTAGCCGAGGGTAACGTCACCGCCAAAAGCGGGGCCTACCATAATTTGCATTAATAACTTAATTCATTATCTTCCAATAATCCAACCCTTTAGGATTGTATCCTTGCTGACTCAAACTACTAGGTTGAGGGTAACGTCGCCTTCAAAAGAGGGACCTACTACAATAACTAAGATAATCTCTTAAGTAAGTGCAAAAGTGCGAAAATAATCAAAGGTTATACTAATACACGAGTCGGATCCAAGTGATTCATCTTGTCTCTCTGTTTTTATTTTATTTTTATTTTTCAGCATTTAGTTAGTTTTTATTTTCTTAGTTTAAAAATCTTTTCTAACTTTTTGATTTGATTAGACGTTGAGGATAAACCGGTATTAAAAGCTCTTGTGTCCTTGGACGACCTCGGTATCTTACCAACACTATACTACGTCCACGATGGGTGCACTTGCCCATATGTGTGTTTAGTGTTAGTAAATATCGTGTTTTATAAATTTAAAACTTGGCTAAAGTTGTAAAAAAAGGGCTTAATTATACATTAAAAATATATTACACTACACACGCATCAATCGCATAAAGAATGAAAAGCTATGTAGTTTCTTTTGATTCTACTCCATCCCTAAAGTGAATGTGATCATATATTGGTCATTGAAGGTAGTGATCATAGATATAATTAAGAAAGTTGTTATGATTAGATCGAGCATTTTGAATTGTAATGATGGTCATGTTAATAACAAGATGGACCACCAAAAGTGGAAAACTAGAGTGATTATAGAACATGATGGTTTGACCTTTGAAGTTATAATACATTCTCTCGTATCTTATGTTTTGTATTACATATGTGCAAGTAATACATATATGGTCATAAACCACAAGTTTATGGATCATTTAGTTCGTTGGCATGACCGGTTAGACCACACCGAGTCAATAATGATGTGAAATTTATTGAAGAACCTGAAGATTCTTCCTGATAAGTGCATGCAATGTTTGCTCTCAAGTGAAGTTGATTACCAACTAAGTTAGGGTGTGAATCCCTAACATTCCAAAAATGATTAAAGGATATGAATATGCCAAAATGATACCATTTAGTGTTTTAAATCGATGCATCGTCTAATTGGTTATCAAATCCACAACCTGAAGTTTGTGTGATTATGGCTTAGCTAATGTGAAGGCAAGCATATTATTCTAGATTGGCATATTTATTTTGGTTTTGACGGTGAATTTGATTCCCAAGTTATTGATGATAATTGGAATACGTGTTTCTATTGAAAGGATCACCGAATATCTATGATTGGTTGCAAAACAAATGATAATGAGAGTAGAAGTTCATGTGTTATGAACATGTTATTTCACATGAAACATTAATTCACATCAAGCCAACAAGTTATAATACTTTCTCCCCATATAGTTGGTTTTTGGTCAGGAACCAAAAATATCCCATTAAAGAATTTAGTTGGGCGATATATATTGAAATTGATCCACCACGATGCACAAAGATGAGACTTGGAATGTGGATGAGAATATATGTTGATGAATAGATGCTTTAACGAGAGATTTGTTTATTGGTCAATTAATTGATATCTATCTCAATGGATTAACATTCTTAACATCAGGGGGAGAAATAAAAGGCAGTTGGAAATAGAAATGAGTTAGAATGAATTGTCATTGATCCTTGTACTAAACAATGTGAACCTGAAGTTCAAAGGATAATTCATTCACAAAGATTAGTGAATCAATTAATTACCAGACGCATTCACTGACCTGAAAAGAATGACTAGCTAAGTCACATATGCCAGCTGTTAACGCTCCAAATTAAGGTTATTGTCCCTAAAGGACAAACCACGTATTGGTAATGAGTCTATTGCATGTCTGAAGCGTGGTAGACTAGTCGATTCCAATAATCAAATTTCTCGAAAGTTGGAGCAACTAATTAAGATGGTCAAGTTGAGGTTATATTAAAAAGGTCTCCTGAAGAGACGGTAGACATGATGGTTCAAGAAGAACCTCATGTACCTGTAACTAAAGAGATCTCGATAACTGTATCATGTCTAAGATATGTATGGAATCGAAATAAAATCGATATCGTTATACTTTTGAATATAATATAGCGCTTGTAATGATGAAATGATGAGGATCAAGATTTAAGATCTGCCTATGAACAAATACAAAGAAATAATTGGCCAAAACGAAAAGATGCAAATGAGGCAGAGTTGAATTCTCTATTGAAATGGAAAGTTTTTGGACTAGTAGTCCATACAACAAATGTTGTAAACCATATTAGAAACAAACAGTTCTTTTATGCGAATCAATAAATGAAAAGAAAATGGTATAAGGCAAAATTGGTGGCACAAGGTTTTCGCAAAGACCTAATATTGATTATGAGGAATCGTATTCTCCAGTGGTGGATACAATAGCTTTCCAATATTTAATTAGTCTGGTAATAATATTAAAGAGAGAATTAACATGTGTCTTATGAATAATATTCATCACTTGATACTGAAAGTTTACATGAAAGTCTCTGGAGGATTTAAATTATCAAAATCATATAAATAAAGTTCTCGAGAACAATATGATCGTTGTATACATATTCATATTTGAATACGACCGAACTCCTGATGAGTTACCTAAAGGTGAATTGAAACATCTTAACGATGTAATTCTTGTGCACCAATAATGATACATAGAAAACTTGTACACGATGATTATGATATCTCAATAAATAGTGTACACACATGGTACAATATAGATTTTGGAGATAAAAGCAAGTGTTCATGACATTTTTGCATATGATATAGATATCTATGTGTTATATGGGTAAATTTTATCTAGCAAAAATTCTAAAGAGTGAAAGCACGTGCATATTTGGATAAGATGGAACAAATTCCCTCATGGATTGATAATGCTAGAAGCATTGATGTCAAAACCTCAAGAACATAATATATGAAGTTGACAAAATATGTATGGACTAAAATAGTCAAGTCGAGTGTTGTACAACTCGAGATATTCGCATAAAGAAGGATATAAGTTTGATTAAATTAGCCATGTTTTATCAACATTCTAGTTTTAAAAGTTCACTATAATCGAAGTTTACAGTGATGATGTTTAGGCATCATCGAAAGAAACTGTCGAGCTTTTAGAGGGAGATTTTTTTTAATGACCTTGGCACGATCTAATTATTACTCGAACTGCAGTTCGAGTATATATGTAATTATATTTTATCAATCCCTCAAGTACATCTAGAAGATGATGTTGGGATATTTTAGTATGGACATAGTTTGTAACACCCCGAAAATATAAATCTTTATATAAGAATTTAAGGATTTCATAAACAAGAAATAATCATGTAGAAACTTTAACCTAGTTAAAGTTTACAAGTCTTGAAAATAACCTACACTTGGTTAAAACTCTAGTATTTAAAAAGAAATGGTAGTTAAGGGACTAATCTTGCCAAGAACCAAAAGTTTAATTTTAATTGTAACAAAACTAAACCAAACACACCAAATTGGTGTGTCTGGTCGACAGAAGCAAGAGAAGGGGCGACCCCCATTGTTCCAAAACCCTAAAGTCACAATTTCTTGCAATTGGAGGCTCAAATCCTAACCAAAACGAAATCCGAGCTTAGAATTGTGTTCCTCATCGTAAGAGGATTAAGAGGTATGTAAAATTTTGTGAGAATTCACTACTTGAAATCCTCATGAATCTAAGCAAATCTGAAATTTTGTTGATGCATGACAGTAATTAGCTAGACCAAAGATGATATAGTGTTTAGGATTAAATTCTAGACAACTATATATGAAATCATGCCCTAATTCTGGAAAATTCCATGAATCCATAGATGTTAGGTTATGGGTTTTATATGTTGATGATGAACATTAGGATTTTGAGTGTAATCCTAGTATAAATTTCATTATAGGAAGTAACTCCTGTGATATTGATACTAAATATATGCAAAAATTACTATTATAGTGAAAATTGATGTCGAATCATAAAGTCATGAACTTGTTTATGATGATGGGAAAATCTGACCCGCTAGGTGTTCGTAGAAATGCCTAAGTGGGGATTTAAATGTGAAATTTGGATAAAAACGCAGATTTGATAATGGTCCATAATTATGTGATTGTGGTCATAAAAAGGAGTTCTAAACATGTTATAAAACTGAATCTTCTAGGCAAAGAGTCCAGTTCATCTAGCGGACAAGCCGGAGGGAGTTCGCGAGGAAAAGACGCGCTCTAAAAGGTACGAAATTTATTGTTTCGATACATTATACCTAATTGCTAGTTTATGTAATAAATTCTGAAACATGATAATCAAGGTTACCAAAATGCCATGAAAATGATTAGTGACCTAAACATGCGAAATGGGTCGAAACAAGCGAGAAACATGAATACTTATATGCCCTGAATGGTGCTTGATTCAGCACCCAAACGGGTCAAAACAAGTCTTGTATTAAACATGAAGCTAGACACTTTCGCTTAATGCTTGGATATATCCTTTGTGTAAGTCGAAATTTATACATGCCATGATAGTTGTAAAGTTTAAATTCCTTATATAGGAGTTGTGATCTTGATTGATAATTGTGAATAGTTGTGTAGATGGCAAATACGAAAGTTTGGATATAGTCATATATAGATTGATGTGGGAGTGTTTCCCTTTTGGGATAGCAAAAGTGATAACGGGTGATAGTCCTAAATTGGGTAATTAGCCTTGAGTGGGTAATAAACCTGTTCAAGGTCACTTTGCTGCAAAATGGAACTTGAATGCTCAAGGTCAAAAAGCAAGAAAACAAGTGCAGGGCCCACCGTAAATTACGGTGACACCGTAATTTACGGTGGCTATTAAAATGTTACGGTGGGGATCTACTGATTTACGGTAGGTACCCCAAATGCCCAGAACCCACCGTAATTTACGGTGACACCGTAAATTACGGTGAAGCCCAGCTTTGCTGAAATTTTACTTCTTGATTTGAATGAGTTATCGATCCTAATCCAAATACGTGAATTCCCATCGTTAATGACACTAATGCCTGTTTTAAAAACATTAGTTTTTCAGGTACTCAAGTGAAGGATGATGATCAAGCAATCGATTCGGACCGAACACCTAACGTTACGCTTCCGCACTTGAACCTCGTTTTGTTATTATGTAAACTCTAGTAGTTTATTTTGGTACATTGTTGTAGGTTAAACATGTAAATGTTTTATTAAATGGGTTCGAATCTTGAAGGTTTTTTTGTAAAGACAACTTTTAGTGTATTATGTAAAGCTTAATTGCTATTAAAAATGAGTATTATAAACTGGGTCTTACATAGTTGAACCTTAAAGTATGTTAAAGGTTGTTAAGTCATTTGTTATAAGAAATGCCTATTATCATCTCCTACCAATGTAGAGATTCTCATTCTAGAAGTACCATCATTAAATGCATGTGTGTACTAAAATATTTTGCTAGCTATGTATGGTTATAATATCTTTCACTTGAGCTTATTGTCATGATATAACCTTTGTCAAGTGAAGAGACATTGGAATGAGTTCAAGAAATATTTCAGGTATAAACGATATTTGATTATATTTTACTAACCCATCAAAACAAGCTTGGTTAGTCTTGTAGATGAAGGAATGTAACGAAAGACAATCGTGGACAAATGATATTTCTTGAAAGGAGGCACCTAAAGTCTCGTTAGAAGATTATACAACATTGATCAACATAAATGACTGCACATTAAGGGATCGAGCGACAAATCATTGACTACAAAAGATTTGATCAACTTTCAAGGAAGATTGACAAACGTCACTTAAAGGAGACATGTTAAAATGAGGGGGAGACTTATTCAAGTTGCACTCTTTTTCCCTTACTAAGTTTTGTCCCATTTGGGTTTTCTTAGTAAGGTTTTTAACGAGGCAACAAACCTGATCTAGATGTATCAGGGGGAGAAAATATGCATTACAGGCTGCACTTTTTTCCCTTAGCTATGGTTTTGTCCCACTGGGTTTTCATGGCAAGGTTTTTAACGAGGCAGTATCTCCAAGCATAAGAAGTTGATAACCAAGGGGGAGTGTTATAAATATATTATTATTTCTTATGGTTATCAACAGCTAAAATAGATTAGGCTTATTCTCCAAGTTACATCTCCTATATATACCATTGTATATCTTGTATTATATACATCCAATCAATAATATCAATCTATTTCTTTCTATTATTATCTCTTATTCTTTTGTTAATGGGCTAGTTTCACAACATTATCTTTTTAAAAGCCTCCTTTATTGCACGGGTTGAAGAAATGTAATTTTATATATTAAATAATAAAATAAGTTATATCTATAAGAACCATATGTATTGTACGGGTTGAATAAATGTAATATTATATACCAAATAATAAAAAAAATATATCTTTAAAACCATTGTATTACACGGGTTGAATAAATGTAATATTGTTTACCAAATAATAAAAAAAGTTATATTTTTAAAAACCCCCGTGTATTACATGGGTTGAATAAATATGATTTTATATACCAAATAAAAACAATATATTTAAAAAAACTAACGGATTTTTTTTATATTAAAGTAGGATAAGATTGAATATTAATCTGAAATAACGGATTTTTTTATATTTAAAGTAGGATAAGATTGAATATTAATCTTTATTTATTTAGTTAATATAAGATTGAAAAATAATATGATTGAATAGGTGGGAGGTTGTATGATGATAAATCGGTTAACCGTACTGAATGATAAAGATAATAGTGATTGTTGAACAAATTAATTAATCGAACTTAACAGAAACATTTGTGATGTTAGGTGGTTTTTTTTTTATTTATTTGAAAGTTAATATCAACTTTGGAATTCGTATGAATTCTTATTAGATTTGATTAAATATTATTGATAATAAAAATTTGTATTAGATTAGATTTTAGATTTGATTAAATATTATTAATAATAAGAATTTAGATTAAATATTATTATTATTATTAGTATTATTTTTAATCAATTAAATGAAAGAATGACAAGTGTCCCAAAACAGGTTTCTTTTGTTATATAGTATTAGCGGTAAGACCCGTGTGCAAACACGGGTCGTTTCTTAGAAAACCATGCATAACACATATTGAGAGAGAGTAAAAACGAATTAAAATTGTAGATGTTGAGTTATTCAAAGTTCTGTTGAATACTAAATGAGATGTTGACCAAAATTCAAACAGATGTTGACCAAAAGTCAATCAGATGTTGACCAATAGTCAAACGGATGTTGACCTTAAACAGATGTTTAATTTAAAGCCAAACATCTGTTTATGGCCAAACATCTGTTTAAGCTAAAACATCTGTTTAAGTCCAAATATCTGATATAGAAGGCTAAACATCTGTTTAAGGCAAAACATGTGTTTAAGCTGAAACATCTGTTTATGGCCAAAAACCTGTTTAAGATCAAATAACTGTTTAAGTCCAAACCTCTGATATAAAAGGCCAAACATCTGTTTAAGGCCAAACATCTGTTTAAGTCTGAACAGATGTTTAACTTAATCAGATCTACTGTCTTCTCAGACTGTTTTCCTCTTCAAAACACTGTTGAACCTAACATGGGTTTCCATTAACTATTGACCAAAAGGCAAATATGGGTTCAAATCACTGTTTGTTATTGTACTTCTTTACAAAATTACATAAAATTCAAGAAAACGAAACAATGACTTAAAGAACTATAATTTAACACATAATCTAATCGGGCAAAGAAATCTATTATCTGATAATTCCCTGGTTTTTACAGCATGAAACACAACATCATCATGCCAAATACAGTCATACATATCCATCCATTATTCTAAATTCATAAACCCATAAATGCAGAAGAATGTCACATTTGCGATTAATAAACCAAGTTTCTACTAATTGCAGTTACTATAGCAAAAAGAAGCATGATATCATCTATATGTAAAACATAAAGAGCTAATAACAGTGTTTTATCATGTTAGCTATACATAGCAACAAAACATCAAGTTAATAATTAAAAAAAAAACATACAGCATCACCATAAAAAAATTTATAGTTATAATATCTGATATCAGAACATACTTAAATGTCGTTGTTAAAGTGAGGTAACTTGATTTAATACGATCTTCTGTTGCGAAGACACATATGTGAAGTGCAACATATCACCAAACCTCAAATTATTCTCAGTCATAAACTTTCGTCAACCGTCCAACGCATAACGTGGCTTCAATTCATTTAACTCTAACTTAACATCATAAACCTCCACAACTCCAACCATGTTTTGAACTTTCAAAGGATGAAGATCAATAGAAAGACCTGCTCGTCTGGCAACTTCAACAGGAAGACACTACATGTATTGTGTAGAAAAAAATAATAGTCAGACAAATAAACATAAATCATTAGTTTGTTATAAAAAATGGTATACCAGCCTATAGTCTCCTTTGTGATCAAAATGAAAGAACTCAGGGTCGAGAAGATGTCCAGAATGTTTTTTTGCAGTCTTCGTAATATTTCGACAGTTAAGCTTTTTCTGAACGTTGGCGGCTCTCTTCCCCTTGATGAAAAAGTAAACATATACATGTAAATTAAAGGAATGTTGAATATATGCACAAAAAAAAACAGTTTATATAAGATATACTAATTAAGTTGCGAGAATAGATACCTTAACTTTGTGAGCAGATGAAGAACATCCAATATGATCACTTGTGTCGACAGCTAAGTCAGCATTTCCCTTAGTCCTATTCTTGACCGTCTCCTTCCTCTCAAAAGTAACTTTACCTTTCTTCCTAACCTGTTGTCATAGAGTAACTTTAATAACCATAGTAATATAACAATCTTTAAGATGGTAAACTTTCATCTTGTATTTTATTCAATCGTGAAGACATGCGTCTCTTCGACGTGCATTCGGCATTGGTTGGTAACTTCTTCTAAATAATACATTATTGGATAAATGTAACATCAGTAAACAGCATTACTAATAGTTGTAAAAATATTAAATTCTTATATGTGTTAAATTAAAAATAAATATAAATAATTTTAATAATTTAGTAAGTACCTGAGTAATGGTTCTTCCTTCACCTATAGACACAACTTCTTCATCCTTATAGATGTCCTGGTCAACATTAATGAAATAATTAATATAATGCTAAAATAATTAAAACTTTTATTGCTAATGCTAAATACATACGTACCTTGAATGCATTCTCAACATAATCAGCCTTCGATATCTCAAGTACACTATCATTGTCAGATTCAGGTTTCTTCGAAAAGCAAATCTCAGTCTCATCTCTATAAACTACTACCTCAAAAGCAACATCATCAATTCTGCTAAACACAAGCAAATCATTCTCAAGTATCCCAACATCCTTGCACATTTCAGGCCATCCTCTAGCAAATACAAAGTTTGTATCAACCTTAGACACCTCAACATTCCAATAGGAACCCTTATAACAGATTTGAAATTTGCCACTTGGTGGGTTGTTTACGTAAAAGTGTTTAATGAAGCAGTCTTCGATTACCTACATAAAATTAAAAATAATGAATACTATACGTGAAGTATGTAACTTATGAGAATAAGTGTTGACACGTTTAAAAAGGAAAAGGATTGAAGTTAAGATCAATAGTCATACCGTAAAACCAAATCTTGCTTAATGATTAAACGTGAAATAAGATTCACCACACATCCCATCAACAAAACATGAAAGTTCAAGTGCAAAATCACCTAACACTTCGAAAACCAACAAAGTATCCCTCGGCAGATTGAGATCTTTAACAACATTGTACCAACCGTCAGTTATTATTGGTGTTGAATTTTCTGTTCTGACCCTCATAACCCATTTTTTACCAGACTCATGATAGATTCGCAACTTATTTTTTTGCCAACAATCTCCCCACTTTTGATTAGCAAAGGCTATAGGTACATGCTGTATATAATTTTTAAGTAGTGTAAGAAAATATAAAACATAACAACTGTTAAATATATATCTCAATAAAAATAAATTATGTATATAAAAACATGTCATACCAGTTTCAAAGATTCTGGGTTATCAAGAAACTTGACAAATGTAGTATACATGATAAAACCTGAATCAGTAAAGATGTTAAAAGATTGAAATTAAAAAGTTGGCTTCGAAGATGAACATTAACTTTTTGTATTAACAGAGTATCTACCGAAATTAATCATAGAAACAGAGTATGAGTTAAAATTTTTACTATTTTATTATGTTCTCAACAAATGATTCAAACACCTAACTAAACCCTTCTTGAATATATAGCAACAAACGTTTAAAATCGTATTTGTAGCAAGATAGAATTTAAATTAAAATCGGTTAAACAATATAAAGTTCATTACAATATGAATGTACATACCAGTTGCTGAAGAAAAAACAATAAAACCTCCAGTAATTGAAATGTAGAAGACGGAGAAAGTTGAAACCCTAGAAAATGACTGAGAAGAAGAGATTTTTGAAAGAAGTCAGATGATAGATGTTTGATGTGTAATGATGCTAAAAAATAATGACGGTTGTATTTTCGTTTTCCCATATTTTTCAACAGATGAAAAATATTTACACATACACCCCTTATTGAATTTGTTATTTACATTTACATTAAAAACCTTGCATAACACATATTTACACATAACCTCTGTTGGTCGTTGGGAACAGTGTGAGTCAAACAGTCGTTAGATAAACAGAAGTTATGAGAACAGATGATAACTTTCAGCAGTTGTTTTATTTTTAGCTAACATCTGTCCACTTCAGAACCTCTGTTGTCATAATAGATGACAGTCAGTAGTATAGTAAATCAACAGTCATTAGGATAAACAGAAATTATGACAACAGACGGTACCATTTAGCAGTGGATGTATTTTTAGGCAAGGATAAGTTTCAAAGACAGTTGTTTTCCATCGGTGTAACTCAACAGTCGTAAGTCTAACATCTGCTACTAGCCCAACCACTGTTAGTATCAAATCCTCTGTTAAACATTTTAAGATTGAAAACAGACCTTTTATAACAGCAGATGCTCTCTTTTGTTAGACTTTAGCTACAACACACCTTTTATAACAACAAAATATACCGTAAATTCTTCCAAAAAACTGTTATTGACATACAAAATTATATAATAATACTTATAACAGACCTTATATAATAATACTTATTCATCATTAGCCCAACCACTATTAGTATCAACTCCTCCGTTAAGCATTTTAAGATTGAATATCATCTGTTGTTCGTTAACATCTGTTAACCAATAGGAATGACTGACATTATTAAAATGAATCTGCAACA
Organism: Helianthus annuus; assembly: GCF_002127325.2. Lineage (NCBI taxonomy): Eukaryota > Viridiplantae > Streptophyta > Magnoliopsida > Asterales > Asteraceae > Helianthus > Helianthus annuus. The sequence continues at coordinate 14,421,247 of NC_035443.2, forward strand.
ACAAAGATTAATACTATTAATTCATTCATTTAGTTAACAGTGCTAAATCAAACAGGTGATACCATACACAGTTGTTTCATCATCAACAGATGTTCTCTTTTACGAAAGTTTAACTACAACAGACCTTTGAAAACTCCAAATATTGACCTCTGTTGACTTACCAAACTGATGTTCAGACACAATTCAACATCAACATAATCTAAATCAAACTCAAACACTAAATAAGTAAAACTAAAACGCAGATTAATACTATTAAAACTTAGGAATGACTGATAAACAAAATTATAAAATAATACTTAGGAATGACTGAAATAATTAAAATGAATCTGCAACAACAAAGATTAATACTATTAAAATTTGTTCATTTAGTCAACAGTGGTAAATCAAACAGTCGATAGCATACACAGTTGTTTCATCATTAGCAGATGTTCTCTTTTACGAAAGTTTAATTACAACAGACCTTTGAAAACTCAAATATTGACCTCAGTTGACTTACCAAACAGATGTTCAGACACAATTAAACATCAACATAATCTAAATCAAACTCAAACACTAAATAAGTAAAACTAAAACGCAGATTAATACTATTAAAACTTAGGAATGACTGATAAACAAAATTATAAAATAATACTTAGGAATGACTGAAATAATTAAAATGAAGATGCAACAACAAAGATTAATACTATTAAAATTTATTCATTTAGTCAACAGTGGTAAATCAAACAGTCGATAGCATACACAGTTGTTTCATCATCAGCAGATGTTCTCTTTTACAAAAGTTTAACTACAACAGACCTTTGAAAACTCCAAATATTGACCTCTGTTGACATACCAAACAGATGTTCAGACACAATTAAACATTAACATAATCTAAATCAAACTCAAACACTAAATAAGTAAAACTAAAATGCAGATTAATACTATTAAAACTTAGGAATGACTGATAAACCAAATTATAAAATAATACTTAGGAATGACTGAAATAATTAAAATGAATCTGCAACAACAAAGATTAATACTATTAAAATTTATTCATTTAGTCAACATTGGTAAATCAAACAGTCGATAGCATACACAGTTGTTTCATCATTAGCAGATGATCTCTTTTACGAAAGTTTAATTACAACAGACCTTTGAAAACTCCAAATATTGACCTCAGTTGACTTACCAAACAGATGTTCAGACACAATTAAACATCAACATAATCTAAATCAAACTCAAACACTAAATAAGTAAAACTAAAACGCAGATTAATACTATTAAAACTTAGGAATGACTGATAAACAAAATTGTAAAATAATACTTAGGAATGACTGAAATAATTAAAATGAAGATGCAACAACAAAGATTAATACTATTAAAATTTATTCATTTAGTCAACAGTGGTAAATCAAACAGTCGATAGCATACACAGTTGTTTCATCATCAGTAGATGTTCTCTTTTACGAAAGTTTAACTACAACAGACCTTTGAAAACTCCAAATATTGACCTCTGTTGACTTACCAAACAGATGTTCAAACACAATTAAACATCAACATAATCTAAATCAAACTTAAACACTAAATAAGTAAAACTAAAACGCAACATAGATTCATAAGATTAAATTTATTCATGACATTAAAATTCCAACAATTACATCACATACTGAACAACATTAAAGTTCAAATCTAACAATAACAGCAAGAATTAAGAAACTTTAGCTTCAACTTCATCGATTGCTGAACCTCTCGATGTATATCCTTCAGCATCGTCATGAACTCCACGTCTCTATCACCGCACTCTATATTACTGACAACACAAAGCTCACGAACGGAAGTTGAAGGTATCCGCATAAGATCTCTGGAAACCTGCTCTCTAGTGAACAGCCCAACTTGCAATCCATCAAAACATCTCTTCAGCTCTTGAAGAGTAGCCCTATCTTCATACACCTGTTCCTCGATTTGCCTGACAAAACGCAGCTTTAAATCATCTGATTTTGCATTTGTGAATGACGCCACTCGAATAAACTATATTATTCGACTTTCCTGAAAGTATGATATCTTCGTAGGAAGATTTTCTGAAAAACAGGTGAAGTGACTATGAGTTTATATACTGAAATTTGTAATTGTCAAAACGTGTACATTTAATATAAACATATATTAATGTATATTTCAAAATAGCAGTCTTTTAATGCAAAAACCTTTTCAAACCCCAAGTCTTATGGAAAAACTGTAAAATTAAATACCAAGAAACCCAAGGGACAAAATATCGAAATTCAAAGAACAAAAGCAGATTGTCACAATTACAATTAACCTCTTGATTTACCATGTAGAGGCGTTTTTAAACTCTATAAAAGACCGATGATTACTTTTGATTCAAAACATCAACAAACTGTTCTACAAATCACTTTCTGTCAAAAATTGTTCCAAATCAGAAAACCAACAAAAAATCTACATGGCAAACTTCAGCTTCTACCACTGGTCAGACACCAGCGATGTTAAAACACAATTCTCGATGTGGTCACTCAAAGAACAAAGAACAGACCAAGAACTAAACAGGAAAGTCGACAAAATCAATGACACTAATTACAACAAAACCTGGAACAGCATATCATTGCTCGATGAAGTCCTCCACTCTCCTCCATCAGAGTTCCAGAAGAATGCAGAAGAGTTTCTAACACAACTTCTAGAACAGGATCAGAAAATCTGCAACATGCTAACTGACATGAAATTCAAAAGAGAGCATGAAATCACATGGAGAAAGGCCAGAGTCTACGAAATCTTAGCAAGTGTTAACCCTAGCGTGTAATACTTTATAAATATTTCATTAAATTTGTATTTTTCTATGTAGTAGTTCATTTTAATAATATAAACATGCATCTTAACATATTCTAAAATGTCAGTGTAAATAAAAACTCTGAACATCATCAACAGTTAATCAAAATAAGAAACAAACCTAAAATGCAAAGGTCTCTTCTCAACTGATGTAGCACAACTGACTTTTCACGATAGAAGATAGATATCATCCGTTCAAGTTGCAACACTCCCATCAAAGAAGGTAACACATGCAACCTTTCACGATGTTGCAACAATTATACTACAACTTCGATATTGAAAGGTTGATGTGTGATAGGAAACTTCATTGAAACGACGATGTTGGAACAATGATACTGGAACGATAACATGTAAACAGAATCATCAAATATTCAAACAAAGAAGTGTAATCGGAGAATAGCGGCTGAATCACGAGAAAGATGCATTTGAGAGAGAGAGAGAGACACGCTCGCAGATATCAGCGAGAGAGATTTGAATGTGGAGCCAGATAATTATGTCTTATTTATAGGATTAGAATATATGATTTGAATTTTGAATTTTGAATGTGGAGCCAGAATTTTGAATTGGGAACTGGATTTGAGGGAGAGATGCAAGCGTGGAGCCAGAATTTTGAACTGGGAATAGATGTTAGATGGCAGAATTTTGAACTGGGAACAGATGTTTGAATTGGACAGAATTTTGAACTGGATTTGAGGCAGTGGTTTGATTGCAGGCCTTTGAAAAGGTGGACGTGGGCCAACTTTGAATTTTAAAGTCTTTTAATATTAGGCATTATGATGTAATAATGACATAAGAAAAGCCTTGTTGGACTTGCTCTCCTGCTGACACATCAGCTTTTCTTATGTCACTTGGATTTCTCCTTTTATAGAAAGTACTAGCGGTAAGACCCGTGTGCAAACACGGGTCGTTTCTTAGAAAACCGTGCATAACATATATTGACAGATAGTAAAAAAAATTAGTGCAGACTTATAAAATTAATATACACTAATGGTCAATAGGTTTATTCAACAACAATTCCATTATGTTGATAGCAAACCACTATTGTTTCTTAGAAAACCATGCATAACATATATTGACAGATAGTAAAAAAAATTATTGCAGACTTACAAAATTGATATAAATTAATGATCAATAGGTTTATTTAACAGCAATTCCATTATGTTGATAGAAGACCACTGTTTTCTATTAACTGTTAAAAACTTATGTTGCTTTCCAACAGACTTAACTAAGAACTGTCATCGATTTTCTCCAACAGAGCTTGCCAGATGGATAGATAGTAACTATCAGATGTTAGTCGACCCATGTTAAAAAGGTCAGTCAACAGAAATTACAAAGGTTAGTAAACATATATTAAGAGAATAATGTTATTAACAACATGTGTTCTCAGGATAAGCTTAATGCAGAGCAAGTATCAGATGCTTTCAAAAAGTTGTATTGCTTTCCAACAAACATTTCCTAACAACAGTACCTCCATTATACCCAACAGACGTTTCCAGGTTGACAGATGTTTAGTATCTTCATATATTTTGTAAAACTTCTTTGTAAACCACATTAGTAGTGGTTGTACAGACTCGTTTCTCTTTATCACAAATCAAAAATTTCAACCCCTTCCTACTTTTTACTCTAGATACAGCAACATAGAGCTGGTCATGACTAAACACTGGACGTGGAAGATATAAACCAACACGCTCCAATGATTGTCTTTGACTTTTATTTATTGTCATAGCAAAACATAGTGAAAGTGGGAATTGTCTTCGAGAAATCTTCACTGGTATTCTTTTATCTGAAGGTGTCATCTTCAGTTTTGAAATAAAAGTATGATGACCTATATTAGTCCCTGTGATAATTTTTGCTTCAATCACAACTTTTCCAAGCTCCGTGATTTGTAAACGTGTACCATTACACAATCCATTTGCCTGATCAATGTTTCTGAGTAACATCACCGGAGCACCAAGTTTCAGTACTAATTTATGGTTAGATAAACCAAATAAACGAAGATTGTTTAACACATCAGGAGGAAACAATGCCATATTAAGCTCTGATTCTTCCTTCGATTGGCATAAACTATCTGAACTAAAATAAACCTTTTCTTCACCGGGCAGACTCTCTAACAACTCTTTATTTATTGAATCCACTACTTCATTAGTTGGAGCAAGAATCGCTCTTTGTTGGAAATACGTTAAATCCCACAAAAACTTATTCATGTCCGGATATATAAATGAAATGAGAGAAGAAATATGATTGACTTGGTCATGAATAAGTAAATCATCTGGTATTTCAATATCAATCTCACCATCATTTCTTCACCAAGCATACCATCACCAAGCTTTAAAATCCATTCTCTAAATTCCTTTATTTCTTTCAAATTTGCTTCCTGACAACCAACTCTTAATCTCATATTCTCAGTTAGCTTTAGTACTTGACAGTGCCGCCATATATAAGAAGAGTTCAAAGAAGCATTGACTATCATTGTTCTGGTACCTTTAGGGATGACCGGAAGAATTTGTCTAAAATCACCACCAAATAGAATGACTGTAGGATCGTGTCTGACCCAAACGAGTCAAACAGAAGAGCTCTTATCCGTTTCAGAGGCGGAAACTAAGAAACGGAGTAGAAAAACAGCTTGTTTCACTTTAAAATGCCTTGTATATTGATAAACTTCAGTTTACAGACAAACAACACTTCGGCATCACCTCGGTACCGGAAAATCAGAATCGTTACAACTGAATCCGCTTGAAAGGTATATATAGGGGATAGATTCCACTTGAAAGAGCATATAACAGGTCAAGCAGAATCACTTAAAATCTGATTTCGCTTGAAAGTGTTACAAGACCATTTCAAGCGGAATCACCCTCTTCAAGCGAAATCAGCCCAAACAAACCCTAAAACTTCCTATTATCTCGTACAACGCACCCTAATCTAACAATTCTAATCCTAGACTCGATACAAGACGAAGTCGACAGATGTATGCACCAACAGACTCCCCCTCAGATGTTGACGAGTCTTCAGTGTCGAGTCTTCAACGTCTTCAGTCTTTATCAGTCTTCGGGCTTCCAGAAACTCTATCTGAATCTCCTCAAACTCTATTTCTCTTGATCAAATCTCTTGATTTCTTAGATTCTTCAGTATCAGCAAACTCAGATCAGAACTTGTCTCTTTGTCATTCAGACTCCCCCTCAACTTGTACTGGGATCGTAGTCTGGCTCAAACTCTGCTCACATATTTACAGGTTCAGGTAGTGCAACCTGGCTCGCCTGCATTCCTCTTCCCAAAACATAAGTTTCATAAAAAATAAGATATAGCAAATTTAGAAATCCTGCTAACCTCTTTAAGACACAGATTTAACACATCATTTTCAAGAATCAAACGAAATGATTTATCATGTAAGTCACTGATGAACCACTTGTATGTATATCATTTTCATTTCAAAACATCTTTAAAACACACTTTCCCAAACCTGTTCGTCATGTTTAGCACTTGGAATTTTGAACATCAGCTTTTCAACATCAGTTGTCAAAAATCTTTTTGTATTTTCAAAAATTTATGCTAAAACACACCTAAAATCTTTTTGGATTTTTGATACAACAAAAATGAAATGCAGAAAAGAAATATTTACACACAATATTTTTGTGAGTTTGTGTAAGAGGATCATATTAGTTTTTGAGACAAATCACCAACACCTTAAGCTATAAACATTTTACGTTCTAAACGATTCACCTAGATTGTCAGTATACTGGTCCATTTAAATTTTCACACAAAGTTCAACTGTTTCGAGATACGATATTAATGTTTTAATGACTTAAACTTATTCATGTGCCCCACCTCTTGAATATACTCCCGTATCCAGATCCCAATATTCAGTCTTAGAGGTGAGTATACCTAGATAATATCTGTAAGGGGTTAGATGCGAAACCGTGAGAGCTCAGGTCAGAACTTCCGTTCAGCAGAGAGATGACGGCTCGACTTTTGGTGTGTCCCCTTTAGAGGATCTTTTTTACAACAGCAATGATTATCATTTTTATTGTTTCATCATTTTTGCTGAGGGCGGCGCTATATTTCAAGCATTTGCAGAAAGTATTATATGGGGACTTGGTCAGCATTTCCATTCAGCAGAAGTCCCGGGATAATACCCCAGATATCACTAAGCATAAAGACCTAGTATCTCAGAAAGAGGGGTCCTTCAAACAAGATTTCGGGGGTTACCCATATATCCGAGAGATGTTACCCACGTATTAAGCAAGTTTGAATTTAGGTTTATATCTCGACACAATCTACTAAATGTGCAAAAACCTAATTGCACATCATCAGTGAGACCGTTTATCACATTTTTGACTTTCCAATTCTTTAGCGTGTTGTGATAGTCCACTAATGTACTATCATTTCCTCTTTTCACAACAAAACTCGTTTTTTATTTTATCATGTTTTTGTCTTTTTCAAATTTTCTAATGTTTTTGGATTTTCAAAACAATCTGAGCTCTTGACCCACTTGTAGAAACAAATTTTGAACAACAAACTATACAAGTAAAGTGACAACTTGATGTGAATCGCTTTAAGTCGCCATCCATTTGGCATAAACAATCAGAACTCCCCCTTTCAACAAACTATTTTCCCATTTAGATTTCAAAACACTTAAGTTTGTTTTAATCAAAATGGTTGTTCCGGAAAATAAGTTGTGTTGTAACCACTTGTAAATTTGGGGTTCATTTCATCACATTATTATCAACCACTTGAATGAGGATTACATCAAGTTCAAATTAATGATCTTGATTAATCACTTTGACCGAATAAACCAATGTACCACTTGTAAGATTACCAACCAAACATATACAAAGAATAATGCCGATTCATGCTCCACGATTACCCACTTGGGAGCTCCGGCAAGTCAGGTGTTTACTCAAACATTATGTCCACCCAAGCCTGACCAACCTTGGGTGATTTTGGTACACATCTATCCCACCAACATTTTGATTTATAAAACTCTTTTGCACCTTTTACCCTTTTGTCAACCATCTTACCAAAAATTTGTTTGACTTTCCCATTGAAAGCTTTCTCAACATCAAATTCTCCCTTATCAGTGAAGAATTAATTTGAGATCTCAAACTTACCAACTTTTTCTTCAATTTTTCCTTTGACAATGAAGGAAAATTTTCATCGTTCAGTTCTGGAACGGAATTCACAATCTTTTTCTCAACCAAAGACTCCTCTGATTTTATGGAATCAGATTCATTGTCAGAATTACTCTCAGATTTAACCACCCATTTTTGCTTATTCAAATCACCTTTTCTTTTGTAAAATCGTTTTGAACTTTCACCCTTTTCAGAACTAGAATTTTCAAACATTTTATTATTTTTCAAAGATAATTTTGTCTTATCAACAAATTTTCTTCTCGAATCAAAGTTAGAAGAAACTCCCTGTTCTTTGTAGTTGGACTTGGAACAATTCCAAGCAATATATCCAACTTCTTGGCATTTGAAGCAAGTTCTTCTATCAACTCTTTTGGCAAACATTCTTACATTCTTCTTCACTTCAGCAAGAAACTCCTGGTTTGACTGTTTCCAGAAAAGTTTCTTCTGTTCATCCTCTGAAATTCCACCTGCAACAAATTTTGTATTTGGTTTATAAGTTTTCTGATTTTTACAATTTTCTGATGAAGTGAAACCAAGACCTTTCTTTTTGAAATTACCATTATGATTTGGTTTCTTTTGAAAACCATAACCACAACCGTAACCCATTTTCCTGTTAACTCTTTGTTGAGTTCTTGAAGAAGTGTATTTGTTAAGTTTTTCATCAAGATTTAAATCTTTTATTTCAAAAATATTAATTTCTGTTAATTTGAAAACCTGTTTAATCATTTCAGTTTTAACACTTCTTATTGGAAATTCATTATCAGAATATAATTTGTCTGAATCATTCAACGTATATGCTACTTTGATTGATTCGTCATCCAAATTAGATTTTGATAGCAAAAATTCCTTATTGTAAACTTTCTTGACCGGAGAACTCGGACTCTTCTCAGACGAACTCGAACTATCTGAATTAAACTCCAACTTTGACTCGTCATCCATATCCAACACCTGATTGACAACTTTCTTAACTAACTCAGACTCATGATCAGTGTCAGACGCTGTGAATGTGACATCAATATTGTCTGGTAATTCATCAGTGATTTCAGACTTTAATTTGATGTTTAGAGCCTTGTCTACTTGTTCCTCATTTGGTTTCCTGGGAGAATAATTCTCAAAGATAGGAGGCGGACATCTGTTATACTTGACACTTGGTTTCTTACCAGTATCAGTATCTTCTGTCTTTTCTTTCTTGAAAGCCTCAAGACCTGCAACAGTAGGATAAACACGATCAATCAAATAATCACAAGTAGTATAACTCAACAGTAATCGTTTAATCCTTTCACTCTCAATCTTCTCAAGTTCCAACTCTTGCTTGAGCTTAGCACAGTCTTCAATATACTCATTGATGACGCTCTGCTTTGTCATTAATGTTGCGCTCATTTTTTCCATTGCCTTTTTAATTTCTGTATTCGTCTTTTTCAGACTATCAACTGTCCTGTTCAGCATAAAGTACGACTCCTTCACATACTTCACATCAGACAGTAAATCTTCTTTAATCTTCTCTAATTCAGCAATCTTCTTGTCTTTCTCCTCACAATCTTTACAAGATTCTGAACATTTCAAACATGGTTTTTCAACTTCAACCACTTTTTCAATTATCTTCTCAACTTCGACAACTTTTTCAACTTCAACTATTTTCTCTATCACTTTCTCCACTTCAACAAATTTTTCTATTGCTTTCTCAGTCACTGCTTCAACTTTTGTTTCTCCAGCTTCAGTCTTTGCCTTTTCATCAGCGAGTAACTTTGCTGCTTCCAGCTCTCTCTTCAATCTGTCAATCTTCTTTTGATTCAGCAACTCAACTTTATCTGCATAGAAAAAATTAAAACTATCAGGATCAATGCTTTTTCTACATTTGTTAAGATATTCTTCCTCATCATCAGTATCAACATCACTTCCTAAATCTGGAAAAATTGGGATTCTTTTCTGACTAGCTTCATTTTCACCCAGAACTCGAGCAACTAGAGCTGAACCAGGTATGTATTTGTCCCAACTAAAACCCTCTGCAACCTTTTCATCATCTTGATGAATGATTAAAGCTTTCTTCTTTCCATCGTCAATTGCACGAGATGATGATGGTTGTTGCTCAATCTGATGAAAAATTGATTTCTGATAATAATTGTTCTTTTCTTGATTCCCAGATGCTTCTTGGTTTTTACACTCTCGTTTAAAGTGTCCTTTTCCTTTGCAACGGAAACAGGTAACCTTAGACTTGTCAAAACCTAATGGAGAAGTAGCCAATCCCCGAAACTCATCTCTGCCGGTGATTTGCTGAAATTTTTCAGCTCTTCTAACAGCACTAGCCATACACCATTTCACATTCATCAATTCAAGTTCTTCTGCATCAATCTGGTCATAATCTTCCTTTGTAAGCATCGGATTACCAATTCTTCCTGCGACTAGGCTTTCATACGACTCTAACATGGCGATAAAAGATGCCATGTGTTGCTTAGCCATTTCAGGAGACAAGTTGTGACCATTTTGAATTTTTAAAGTAACATTGCACTGCAGATTTGTAGAATTCTGCTGTTGAGGACTTGATGTTGTGCTATTAGGATCAAAACTTGAAAACGATGAAGAATATGCACCACTTGTAGTGCTAACATTTGGACTCGAAGAACCATCAGCACTAAAACCAGTTTGGATTTTTGGACTTTGACTAGGGGTAGCCTCAAACTTGTTCCCTCTGTAATACAGACTGACATCCTGTTTAGCATTTGGATTTGTCATGATTGTCGTTTTCTGGATATCCAATTCCTGTTCTTCAATTTTCTGAATAAAGTGTGCCAAATTCATACTCTCAGACTTTCTCATGAGTTTCACAATCATCAAATAAGTTCCCCACTTATTCTGTGGTAAAGCCTCAGCTAGTTTATCCACCCACTCATCATCCTCTTTCTTAATGTCCAATCTTCCCATTTCCAATACCAGATGGCAATATCTATCAATGGTCTGCTTTGTTGTTTCATGATCAAAAGTTGTAAACATATCAAACGATTTCCTCAATAATGCCCTTTTGTTTTTGATCATATCTGCACTTCCTCTAAATTTCTGAATCAAAGCCTCCCAAATTGATCTAGCTGTACCATTATGTTGAAGCAAAATAAAGATATCTTCTTTTATCGCTTGTTGCAGAATACTGATCATCATTTTATCACTTGTAAGCTTTAACTTGTCACTTTCTGAATAGTCAACAATAGCTTTTTCAATCCCACGTTCATTCTTTGGTCTCTCGTAATCTTTCAACAATGAACACCATGCATCAAATTTGTAAGCTTGCACCCAGTTCTCGAATCGATTTTTCCAACCTTGAAAATCTTCAATATACATGAGCTTTGGCGGTTTCTGATAAGTTCCTGTCTCATTCTCATTGTACACAGTTTCAGCAGCAGTAACTGGAGCAACCAGTGTCGCGGACGCATTGTAAAACTCTTCAGCCATGATTCGGTAACACGTTTTTCAATAACAGACAGTTTCAAGCAGAATAATAAGTTCACTTTCAAGCGGAATACTCAATACAAGTTCAAGCGGAATAAGCTTGCAATTTCAAGCGGAATGCCGATCTTTCTTCAAGCGAAATCACCAATCACACAGTTTCAAGCGGAATAAGAATTTTGAAGTGAAATACTTGATTTCGCTTGAAATTTTCAAGCGAAATAACACCTTTCAAGCGAAAACAGAACTAGTAGATTCAAGCGGAATCACTTCGAAGGTCCAATTCTGCCATTTTTAGTCCGAATTTTAATCTGATACTTTCAAGGATTTGTTAATATGCACTTTTACACAAACTGTGAGAAATTGAGCCGATTTTGACCGTTAAAATTTGATCTAATGAAGAAAGAAGGTGTAGAAGTCAGAAGATGAGGCTGTTTTGGCAAGAACTCTTCTTCTTGAGCTCTGATACCACTTGTAGGATCGTGTCGTGACCCAAACGAGTCAATCAGAAGAGCTCTTATCCGTTTCAGAGGCGGAAACTAAGAAACGGAGTAAAAAAACAGCTTGTTTCACTTAAAATGCCTTGTATATTGATAAACTTCAGTTTACAGACAAACAGCACTTCAGCAACACCTCGGTACCGGAAAATCAGAATCGTTACAACTGAATCCGCTTGAAAGGTATATATAGGGGAGAGATTCCGCTTGAAAGAGCATATAATAGGTCAAGCATAATCACTTAAAATCTAATTTCGCTTGAAAGTGTTACAAGACCATTTCAAGCGGAATCACCCTCTTCAAGCGAAATCAGCCCAAACAAACCCTAAAACTTCCTATTATCTCGTACAACGCGCCCTGATCTAACAATTCTAATCCTAGACTCGATACAAGACGAAGTCGACAGATGTATGCACCAACAATGACCTTTCCCCCAAACGGCTTCGATTGCATGTTCGGTTGACTGGAACGTGATATGTCTCTCATTTTTCTATCAAGAGCCTCAAAACAATGCTTGTGAGTCATAGGTGCTTCATCCCAAATAATCAATGTTGCTCTTTTAATTAAATCACCTAACTCAGTATTAAGCTCTATCGAACATATTGAATTCTCATTAATGTTGATTGGAATTACAAACCTTGAATGAGCAGTTCTACCACCATCCAGCAAAAGTGAAGCAATTCCACTGGATGCAACATTCAATACAACTTCACCTTTTGATCGTAATGCAGCTGAGAATGTCTTCCAAAGAAACGTCTTTCCAGTTCCACCATAACCATATACAAAAAACACACCTCCATCACCTTTTTCAATCACTTCCATAACAATTTTATATATCCTTTCCTGTTCGGCAGTTAAACACTTTACATAACGATAATGTTCCCTTTGAAGAGCTAGTCTGTCATACGATAATTCTTTCATTATCAATCGATTGTTCGACGATGAAACATAATTGTCCGGAACACTTGGCATATCATCAAAATTTCTCACTGTACTTCCATTGTTAAGTAGCAACTTTTCAATTTCAGATAGACAAATATTTTCAAGTTCTTCTTGTTAAAGATCCAAATCTAAAACAAATGTTGAAAAAAGTATTAGTTTTTTCCCAATAACAGAGCTATTGCATAATTTTAATGTAATTGTATATAACTTTAATAAAATAATAACATTACCTGCAATACCATTATAGAATGTCTTCACATAACAGGGACTTCGTTTCCGACCAAAAAACACCAGGACAGATATCGAATTTGACAGCAACAACATTACAAAAAAGGTCCTCAAGAAATCTCCGGTTGATCATGTGCTAGCTTCTTTGACAGCATTAACATATTCTTTATCATCATCCAACAGCCCCCGTGCAAAACATGCATCTTTAAATGTTTGAAAAACCTGCCCATCAACTGTTTTTATATCTTCAAAACTGGTTGGTCCCTTAATATGATTCAGTAAAATCCTTAGGTAATAACAATCACCAAGTGATGGTGGGACATAATGTATCCTCCCAATTGATCCATACGGATGCTTTCTTTGATTCCATTTGCGATTTTTAGCATTCCATACATAATATCCCGGAAACTGGACATACCTCAATGTCCTGGAAAATTCATCGACTTTATTACAATTCATCCACTCTGTAAACATTGTCATTTTCACAGTTAGATCAGTAACAATATCACACAAATTATCATGATCGTTATACACAATACTCTGACCATCTTCACAATGAAAAGGTAATACTTCAACAGCTGTTTTTCTATAATGTATATCATACATGAATATTCCCCTAGTAGCTTCACAAGCATAGATATATCTACAATCAAGGTATGCTTTTATCTCATCTACAGCTACATTCTGTTCCATATTATTCTTGGTGCTATTGGCTTGAAAAACAGAAGCAGTGACTCTATCAGGCCCCTTATTAATATATTTAAACAAATATTTGATAGAACCTGACTGGTTGCACCATTCAACGTTAACGTGGCACTGATACTTTCTGAGCAGGAGAGCATTGTAAGGTGATATGCGCAAAATGCAACATATAAATTATATCAATTGTGGCATAAAACTAACCCTTTTTTCGTACTAATGTTGGAGAAAGTATGCTTTTGTCTTCCTTTTGTATTTTCAGGATTAAATGAGCTCAAATTAACAAAAGAAGCAAAAAGACAGCAAAATCTAACATAAATACAAGAAAAGGAACAAAAGTGGAATGCCCGACCCCTCAACAGCATTTTCCCAAGCAAAACCAAGAAAACAGAAGACTGAACACGCACCGTGCTCAGCGAGCACTGGGCCGTGCCCAAGTAGCAGTAGAAAAGACAAACCTTTAGAAGCTCCTACTGCCCACCACGGAGCCGTGCCCAGTAGACACGGGGGCGTGGCCAGCTTCCTGCAGGCGCATTTATTGTAATTGTGAATTACAATTAATGAGGAGAGAGACACGGATGGACACGGGGCCGTGCCCGAGCTTCTGTTCAGCCTATAAATAGGAGTGTTTGGAGCCATTTCAATTCATCCCTTGGCACACCACCTCTCTCACACTTCACCCACCATCCACCACCACCATAACACCATCACCCACCACCATCATCCATTGTCCATCATAGAGTGTGTGAGTCATCTCGGGATCCAAGATTGATCGTAATAGTTCTTGACAATCAAAGGCCATGTTTGCCTAAGTCTCTTACATCACTTGGTGAATACAAGTGTTTAGTGTAATACTTTTTATTTTTAATCTTTTGCACTTTTTAATTGGTTTTGTATTAATGACTTTAATTATTAGTTTCTTATGTTGAAGGTGATTCTTCCTTATCGTTTGTCCGTGGTGTCTTGGCATTATTTTACTGTCTATATAAAATAAAATATTTTCACCATTCATATCTCCAAGGTCTATATGGAGGTATGTTGGCTACCTGGTCGGGGGTTAAGGGAACGGTTTGGTAAGAGTCTTGCCATTGTTCAGTGTATAGATCCTGCAAAGGACCTGGGTCAGCTTTAGTAGGACCTCCTTCAATACCCAAAGGTATTGGATGGCGGGGGCCCAAACTCTTTGATCCCCTCATAAGTTAAACTACTATTAAAACTTTAACCCAGCTACTTAGGACTGTATCCCTGCTGACTCAGACTACTTAGCTGAGGGGAACGTCGCCTTCAAAAGAAGAGCCTACCACATTATGCATTAATAACTTAATTAATTATCTTTCAATAATCCGACCCTTTAGGATTGTATCCTTGCTGACTCAAACTACTGGGTTGAGGGTAACGTCGCCTTCAAAAGAGGGGCCTACTACAATAACTAAGATAATCTCTTAAACAAGTGCAAAAGTGCGAAAATAATCAAAGGTTATACTAACACACGAGTCGAATCCAAGTGATTCATCTTGTCTATCTGTTTTTATTTTTATTTTATTTTCAGCATTTTAGTTAGTTTTACTTTCTTAGTTTAAAAATCTTTTTCTAACATTTTGATTTGATTAGACGTTGAGGATAAACCGATACTAAAAGCTCTTGTGTCCTTGGACGACCTCGGTATCTTACCAACACTATACTACGTCCACGATGGATGCACTTGCCCATATGTGTGTTTAGTGTTAGTAAATATCATGTTTTATAAATTTAAAACTTGGCTAAAAAGTGTAAAAGGGCTTAAAATACATACCTAAAACATATACACACTGACACGCATCATAAGGAACCATAAATCTATTATCAAGTGTCACACCATTCTTTACTACTGTATTACTTGTTTGACGACGACGATAGACAGGATATCCTTCAGAATCAACACAAGTCTCATCTACATATTTTTTGGGAAACTTTTTAGAACATTTTTGCTGAACCATACATGGACAAAGTGGGTTGTCTGTACCACATGGTCCATGAATCATAAATTGCTTGACAAGCTCATATAATTCCGAGTTACAGAAGGCTGACCACGGGGCCGTGTCGGTGCAACACGGGGTCGTGTCCAACTTTCCAGTAACAGGGATCCGGGAAACAATCACTGTAACTCCGACCACGGGCCGTGCTCACTGAGCACGGGGCCGTGGTGAACTTTCTGACCAACATTCTTTTTTGTTTTTGTTGTAGGACTTGGAACCAGACGCCACCTCTACGTAGTGTATGAGCTCCAGTTCTAACAAGGACATAAAAGAACCTCTAGAAGAACCCGAACGCTTTCTCAGAAAAAGACTAAAAGCCAAAAACCAAGAGAAGGTTTCGGGGGACCCACTTCTAATGGCGGACCAACGTACCCTCATGGATTACCTACGACCCACCGTAGGTAATCTCGGCGCCACTATCAATGCACCGAATGTCGAAGCCAACAACTTCGAACTTCGGCCACATTTGATACAGATGCTTCAAAACTCTGCAACCTTTCATGGGCTTGCGGACGAGGATCCCCATCTACATATTACTAATTTCTTAGAAATATGTGATACCTTTCGGATCAATGGAGCATCAAATGACGCCATCCGCCTTCGAATGTTTCCATTTTCACTAAAAGACCGAGCAAAAGCTTGGCTTAATGCCCTCCCAGTTGGTTCGGTAAACACCTGGGATGAACTAGCCCAAAAATTTCTATATAAGTATTTCCCTCCCGCTAAAACGGCTAAATTAATGACTGAAAGTAATACATACTCGCAAGAGGAGGGGAAATCTTTATATGAAACTTGGGAAAGGTTCAAGGAGCTATTACGAAAGTGTCCCCATCACGGTCTTGCGGTGTGGCAACAAGTATCCACTTTCTATAATGGATTGTTGCCACATACTAGATAAACACTTGACTCTAGCTCCGGGGGACTTTTAGGTAATCGCCGCCCGCATGAAATATATAATCAAATTGAGGAAATTGCTCAAACCAATTTCCAGTGGCACACTCCCCGAGGCAATAAATCTATTGCCTCGGGCGCCCATAAGGTTGATGAAAGCACTTCTTTACAAGCCCAAATCGAGGCCCTTTCTTCTAAAATTAAAAAGTTAGAGATGACAAAAACAGTCTCGGTTAGGGCTTGTGATGGGTGTGGCGGGCCACATGAAAATTGGAGTTGTATGAAAGAAACAGATGATCAACCAGAATTGGTAAACTACATTGATAATAGACCTAGGCCGTCGGGTCCTCCAACGGGCACCTACAACCAAGGATGGCGTAACCACCCTAACCTTGGTTGGAGAGAACCCGACAATAGTGGTAACCAACAAAGCCTAAATCAACGAACAAAATGAGTCACAAAATTTCCCTCAACAACAAGGTGGACGAGAAAGGCTTGAAGATACTATATATCGCCTCATCTCCAACACTGAAAAGAAAAACTCGGATAGGTTTCTACAATTAGAATCAAATTTTGGAAATCAACAGGCTAGTATACAAAACATCGAAAAATAAATAAATCAACTAGCCCAAAATTTCTCCGAGAGACCGCAAGGCGCGTTACCAAGTAATACCAAAACAAACCCAAAAGCACAAGTTCATCTCATAACATTACGGAATAGTACAGTGGGTCCCGCGAAAGGCCCACCGCCTACTGAGGTGTGACAACCCTCACCAAATCAGGTATCCGTACAACTTAATTAATAATTAATTACTGCTTAATTACTGTGCTTGATTGAAATTATGGATAAACTGCTACCTGAATACTGATACATGTACATGCTTGCATCATACTTTATTTGCTGTCACTCCATTATTTACATACAGAACTCTAGTCACAACCTTGATGCACAAAACCACAGTAGCACAATGAACGGATAACCCAGTAAACATGCTGTTATAGCCAGCATCAGGCAGGCACTGCCTCTAAGGCCTGTATGAGCCCAAGATAGTTTACTACACTAGTAGAGAGTGTAGGGATAAGAGGGTTGTAGAACTGCGTCACTAGGTATAAGTTATAGTGACCGGATGTGCCTAAAACGTACTTTAAGTACAAAATTCAGCACTTTAATTAAAAATTCAGCATTAAGCTAACTAATGAAGTGCCAAAACATGAGAAAAATATTACTAGACACTTTCCAAAGTGTCGGGAATAAGTTGTGTCACTAAAAATAGTAATAACGACACTTTAAAGCACTTTAACGGATCACTATCCAACCGAACAACCGGACTTTACCCGAAACATAAAAATATTGCCATTTACACTGTTTTTCTTTTTCTGAGCCAGTTAGGGTCCCCGAATACCCTAACACCCGCTATAATGCATAACATACTAGTAAATGGTTACACCTCCTAATCATCTAACTATAACCTAATTACCTAGTTGAAATCTAACCGGATACCCCCCCCCCCCCTAACCGAACTCGTCCCCTAGGGGGACACCCTTGTCCTTTATGTGATTAAAATAATCATGTGTGCTTAATATCTTGGTGACACTAAAACCTTTGGTTAAACTTGAGAGAGTTTGTCTATAAGTTCAAGCTTAGGCCTAACATGTTCATTCCATCACAACTCAACTTCACATCTCTCTCTCCCCTCTCTTTGGTTCTCGGCCGAACACCACCCACCATCCATCCATCATTTTCGATTTTGATCAAGCAATTCCAAGTATCTACAAGTGTAAAGGATCTCATACAAGGAAGTTCGGTGCACTCGGATCGTGAAGGACCTTGTTACATTGCTTTTATCCACCCATTCTTCGACTAGTTTCTTCCCTAGCCTCGAGCTAGTAGTAAGTGACTTTAAACGCCCTCTTGATCTATTCTAAAGTGGTTAAAATGAACTTTGTCGGTTAAAATTCATGAACTTACAAGATGACATATGAAAAGTTTACAAAAATGTTAAATATGTTGGATAAAAGCTATGTAGTTGTGTAAAGATTGTAAGACTTGTTTTATTGTGATTATTTAGTCTTGATCTATACTAGTAGTAGCTCGGATCGTCAGTTAACCCGGTTAGGTCATGTCCATGAAACATGACATAGAATATGTTAAGGTGTGAAAGTGGTTAAAAGACGAACACTACTACGTATCAACATGAACTTGTGTAAAATCAATTTTTCTTATGAAATAGTGTTCTACACTAGTAGATCTACGGATCTACAAGTGGTATTTTCAAAGGACCAAGCGTCAAAAGAAATCATGTTTTCTAAACCCGGTTCTACATAAACAAAAGTGATTTTTGTAAGCACACAAGTGTGTAAACACTTGTGTGACACAAAGTTTTGACAAAAGAACTATTTTTGTAAATGTTGACAAGAAGTTGTAAAGATGTAACTTCTTTAAAAACGAGACTTTCGAGAAACCGGATTGATTTATACAAAGATCCACTAACATAATGGGAAGTCACTACGTATTTTGGACAAACCACAAGTTCATGTATTTTTGCGATTTGTAACTATTTTGACTAGTTTGATGGTTTGGATATTGTTATTGTTGAATGAGACAAATTGTTGATTTGAATTTTAAAAGAAAATGATACGCTTAAAAGCGTGGCCACCTCCAGTTACAGGGGAAACTCTGGCGATTTTTTTCTAAAAACCTAACACTTGGAAATATTTTCACCACAAGTGTTATAAATGTATTTTTAACTTGTTTTCAAAAATATAAATTTCGCCACGATTTTTATTTACAAAATTACTAAGTGTCGGAGGTGGGATTTTTCACAAAATAAAACGTGATAAATATATATATTTAGTATATATATTTTATAACAACACTTTTGAGATTTTTATGACTATTTTGTGAACTACGTAAATATTATTTTTAGGGTAAAAATAATATTACCAAATGTTAACGATTCCAAAATAATACGAACGCCTTCATAATAAATATTAAGTTACAACGGTATTATCATTAATACCACCCGATCTTTATCCGTAACTTACGTATTTTCAGAAAATACACATAAATATGTATTTTGACAAGGATATTATTTTGGAGAATTGTGTGAAATAAAATATAATATTTTTGGGAAAATATGTATTTTCAGAAAATACACATAAATATGTATTTTGACAAGGATATTATTTTGGAGAATTGTGTGAAATAAAATATAATATTTTTGGGAAAAATATTTATATTTTGGAGTTAGAATTAAAATGTATTTTAAGTGAGACTTAATAATATATTCCAAAGATACAGAAACGCGCATGTATTAAAACCCCCGTCCTTGGGAAGGAATTTATTTACCAAATAATTACTAAGTGTAATTACGAAATAGTTGTCTAACTATTTCCCAAAGACATTAAACCTTAAGCTAAGGCACGGCCGTCCGTCTAATAGAAGTTAGTACGTGTAGGTCGTCGCACTGCAGATTGATCAGGAGATATTCTTGATAGAGACGCACCACTGTGAGTTCATGTCCCCCTTTTCTCTTAACTGTCTTCAGTTTTCTAAACTGCGGGGGTGAAATACATGTTACTATGATTACAAGTACTTTTTACATGGTATGGTTAGCGTAAGGAGGGTTACTACTTAGATCATGTGAGTGGGTAGGCGCAACTTGAGGCCATTAATCCTCATGTAGGACCGAGGGACAGTAGCGGTAGATCTATCTGGGTGTAGCGAGCCCAGCCCCAGGCCCAGCATAACGGACCTCGGGGTGACTTTGTGCCCAACGCATAAATCTGCTAGGTTTGAGTCTTCCTACTTTCACCTCACACATATCAATGGCCTTGCAAACCATTGGTGATCTCTTTTTCCTTATTTGCTACATACCGGGATTTTATACATACAAAGGTTTTATTACTCACTTACACATGAACTCGCTCAAAAATTTTTGTTGATTTTTCCAACTTACATGTATTTCAGGGAACTAAAGATCTGGCGCGGTATGTTACGTTTTCCCGCTGCATAAGAGTTACGAGGTCATCCAAGTTTAAGGGATGTGACTTTTTCCTGGACGAGTCACAATTCTTAAACTGTGTTTATTTCATGTTGATGTTTGTGTCTTCTGAACAATGTTTTGTGTTATCAGGTTGTAGTGTCCGTTGCTTGAGTCAACGTTTTAAGACAATGTTATGTTACTTATGTTTTTAAACTTAAATCGATGGATGATCTTGCATGGTATTAAGAAGTCACACCAAATTAACCACGCTTCCGCAAAGCCAGGGTGTGACAGCTTGGTATCAGAGCCCTGATCATAGCGAACTAGGATTCCTTCTCGAGTCTAGACTATGATCACTAGGGCTCCCACGAAAACATTTTTACACTGCATACCACTTAAGTCCAGATCCAAAACGTTTTTACAAAAAAATGTTGAGCACATTTTATTTATTATTTATAGGCTCAGTTTGGGAGGTCGAGGCTCGGTCTGGGAGGCCGAGGCTCGGTTTGGGAGACCGAGGTAGTTGTCTAGTGGGACTAGGGAGTCAGTCTGGGAGGCTGGGAGGCTAGTGGGACTAGGAAGAGCAGTCTGAGAGGCTGGGAGAATTGGCTCGTGGGACTAGGAAGAGCAGTCTGGGAGGCTGGGAGGCTAGTGGGACTAGGAAGATCAGTCTGGGAGGCTGGGAGGCTAGTGGGACTAGGAGAACTATGTGAATGCTCAATTGGTGACTAATATGTTTATCTGATTGTATGATTGATTATTTGTGCATACTTGCGGTTGTGTTACAGACACCATGGATTCATCAGGCACTGGTAAGTCGGACACTACGGGCCCTATGCCCATCGTATCAGACGACCGAGTATCATCGGAGCATGAGGTCCACACATCAGATGTTACCAGCACGGACGAGGATGATTTTCAGCCCTTCGCGCTACCCGATGCTGTCGACGAGCCCGCTGATGGCCCTTTTGCCAGGGATTTTCCGCTCGTGGAGATCCCTGCCCCTATACCTCTTGCCGCTTATCCTGCTCTTGATATACTCCTCGACACCGACGCTGATGACGACGTCGATTTGTTTGATGACGAGCCCCTGGAGGATGATGTTGAGGGCGAGGCCCTTCTAGCTGCTGGTGATCTTTTGTTGCTCGCAGATGCTCCTGCTGAGGAGTCACCTGCTCACTCACCCGTCCCAGACTCTTTCGAATCTGTGGCCTCTGCACAGTCACACACTCAGGGTGCGCAGCACTATTCTCATGCCTCAGATCCTGATAGGCCATCATCTGCCTGCCCCGAGCTTCGCCTTTGAGCATGACCTTGATGAGGATTCCGACCTTGTCTTTCCACCAGGATTTGATCCTGACCAGGACATAGAGTTTATACCCCTGGATCAGCCTATGGAGGACCCGGTTGACCCAGTTGACCTTGCTTACCCTGTGTTCGCTGACCACGCAGATTTTGAGATGGCGTTTGATGACCCCGAGCCTGCCATGGCCCCCGAGCCGGTAGCCGCTCCTGACCCTGTGTTTGAGCATGACCCTATTCATGCTGGCGTACCCATTGTTGACCCTGTGATTGCTGATCTACCCGTTGATGATCACCCTGTTGATGCTCCACTATTGGAGGGTGATCATGTTGTTGCTGCAGCTCAGGCTGATGCCCCTCTCATCGCTGATGTACCCGCCGAGCCTGTTATTGTTGCTCCCCTACCTGATCCTGTTCCCTTGGAGCCCGATCATGCACTATTCGCGACCCATATTGATCCCCATTATGCGCACACCCAGGATGGGTGGATTGACGCTGATGATGAGCTCCCACCTTTTCCCCCACATACCACTGATGCACATCGCATGGATTTCCCTTCTTTGTTCGCTCAGTTCACACCTACAGCTCGACCTGGAGAGGGTTCCTCGGCTCATCCCTTTGGACATGTGCCGGCATCTATCCCAGTTGTACCACAGTTTTCTACGGCTATTCCCCCTGTTCCTCCATATTCTGTGCCACCTTTTGCCCCAGCGAGTGAGCCATTTCTCTGGACGTCACCGCCTATTATGCCGCCATCCGACCCCTACCATCCTTTCCATATGGGGTATTCTATTGAGGACGTTCTGATGTCGTTTGTTGTCCAGCAGGAGGCACTCACACGGCGTATACATGAGCTCGAGAGAGCTCAGCCACCGCCGTGCCAGTGTCAGGGTCAGACCCACCCTGCTTCTTCGCAGCCCTCTCGACCATTGCCACCGGACTCTGCTGCACGCCTTTTGGCACTAGAGCAGCAGATGTCTTCCTGGTTGCGTTCCCAGAGAGCCATGGAGGAGGACTAGCTCCATTTGCGTCGTTTGTTTTATTCCCATTTTCCCCCTCCTCCACCGCCATCAGTATAGAGCTCTTTAGTACAGCATGGGTGGACGTTGGTGAGAAGACGACGATTGCTCTGACTGTGACAACTCGAACTTTAGACCTACTTTGTGTAACGATACGTGTTTATGAGAACTTTATTAACTGAATGATTATGTGTTTATGTAATATGTGTATGTGCATTATACATGTTTGTACGAAACCCGAACCGCACACCATAACCCGATCGCACAAGCCCACTTGGGCCGCACGTCTTGTACTCGGAGCATGGACAACCCATTAAGGGGTTTCGGCCCACTAGACTTACACGAATAACACTAGGGTGTTAGTAATTTTTCCCACATTTTGGCAAAACACACAACACACACAAGAAACCCTAGACTCCTCTCTCTCTCGTTTGCTTGGAACCTGACGGCACAAGACCTTCCTTGTTGGATCACCCTTTTCTGCCATTAATCGGTTAGTGTGTTTATGTTTGTATTCATGATTAACGATATGATTCATATGTGAAATTGCTCATGTCCATCGGCTTGTTCTTGATGTTGTATACCGAATGATTTTAATTGATTTGTATGGTTATTATGATTGATTATGTTATTGGATTTGTATAAATGTTAATCGGCACATGTATGGTTAATGTTCACAAGAAATCGGATGCATAGATATATAGTAATCGGCTGTGATGTGGTAATGTGTTAATCGGATTTATGTTAGTGAATAGGGTTCTTATTAGTTGTTGTTATCATATGTTATGCAAGAAATCATGATGAGATGATAAATGATCGGCCACATGTTCATTGATAGATTAGTGTTCATGCTTTGATGTTTATTAGGGTTCATACAAATCCATGAATTATTTGCTTGCTTTGATCGATAAATCCTAAAACCAGAAACTGATTGCATGTTAATTGATTTGGCTATGTTTGGAAACCTTGAAACGGATTAAATGAATTACAACCGATCTGCATGAAATCAGGAAGTTTGTTACATTGACTAGCCACACGGTTGCGAGTCGAGACCCTGTAATCGTTGCGACTCGAGACCTCACACCAGCACGAGCCGAAACCACGGTTGCGAGTCCCATTGCGACTCGAAACCGGACCATGACAAGCCGAAACCACAGTTGCGAGTCCCGATTGCGACTCGAAACCTCCTGTTGCGACTCGAGATCGCTGGTTGCGACTCGAGACCAGTTATACACGCACACTGTTTTGGACTTACACTATCACGGGCCCAATCGATTGGGCCAAGTTATTGGACTTGTTTACGTATCTGCTAATTGGACTGTTTATATGCTGGGCCGGGGTACTTTTGGGCTAATAATTATTTACACAAGTTGAGTGGATTTGCTTTGATTATAAACTGTTGCCATGAGTTATATGTGTTGTAACGTGTTAACCTATGTGATACATACGTGCATTACTTGAAGTCAAAACCTGACTTGAATGGTAACCCTGATAGGACGTGGTTGACCACTTTAGTTCAAGAACCTTTTTATTGTGTATCTGCCGAGCAACCCAAGGTGAGTTCACACCCTTACTAAGGCATGGGATTCCCGGGGTGTTGGGAATGGGATTGATAAGGATAAGGTTGAATAGACTCATACGGACATTGTTACTAGACTACCATACCATCGTCCTCGGTTGTGCAGGACGCATACGTAAAACCTACGTATAACTAAGTTACTCGCTATCCTCGGTTGTGAAGGATACTCACGTAAAACCTGCGTGAACGGATACTTACTACTGCCTCGGTTGTGTCAGGCACTTACGTAAAACCTACGTAAACCCCCACGTACCCTATCCTCGGTTGTGAAGGATACTTACGTAAATCCTGCGTAAACTTGTACGTATTACTGTTCTCGGTTGAGAAGAACACTTATGGTTACACATAGTCTAGTGGATTAATAACATGGGAAGCCCCCACCAATAGAAACCTATATTGGCCCAGTAGAGCCACTTGATACTCATGAACTTACTGTTACGCATTTACTTTCTGTGAACTCGCTCAACTAGTTGTTGACTCTCTGCTGCATGCCTTGCAGGACCTTAGGTACACTATGGAGCTTGCACAGGGAGGAGCAGGTCGTTGTGGGAAATGATTCATGAACGATGTTTGAACTTATAACCTACGTTGGGTTTTCATTATTATGCTTCCGCTACTTAAACAAAGTTTGGTTTTTGAAACATCAATCATGTCGTGATGAATTACTCTATCTACTTTTATTATTAAATGCTATGTTTGATATGATTGATGGCTTGATCCTGGTCATGTCACGCTCCCAAGCGGTGATACTCCGCGAGTGGATTTTGGGGGTGTGACAGATTGGTATCAGAGCCATTGGTTATAGAGAACTTGGTTTTAATATGGGAAAACGTTTTTATTAAAACCAGACTATAACCAGAACAGTGCTCTCAACGATCCACAATGACGCTTCGCTCCACGTGCAAGAATCGACATCCTAGGTAATAAGGTTTATGTTTATTGCCTGTTTGCTAGAACTGCTTAGAACTTTGCTCGCATTACGCTTAGATACACATGACTTTATTACATGAGAGTACCTACGTGCTTACACTTTTCTGTCATCGCCCTACTCGCGAACCACTCTCACTTACATTACTTTTTACAATGAAGATCATGTCTGGACGAATCAACATGACTCAAGCCCAGCTAGAGGCTCTCGTTCAAGCTCAAGTTGCTGCGGCACTTGCAGCTGCTCAAGCAGGTAGTATACCCTGCAGTATAGACTCATACTAGGATCCTTAGATCCTGCATTAACTCTCGTATTTAATCTCGTCCTATTCGTACACAATAGGTCAACACGCGCAGCAACCTGTCTGCACTTTCAAGAACTTCATGGACTGTCGTCCAAGTACCTTTAGTGGCACTGAAGGAGCAGTTGGACTCCTCCACTGGTTTGAAAAGCTCGAGTCTGTGTTCGAGATGTGTGAATGCCCTGAGGCTCGCAGGGTGAAATACGCCACTGGCACGCTAGAAGGAATAGCACTAACTTGGTGGAACGCCAAAGTTCAGATCTTAGGGTTGGCAGCTGCTAACGCCACACCCTGGAACGAATTCAAGGAACTGATCAAGAGGGAGTATTGTACTCGGGAAGACATCCATAAGCTGGAGGATGAGTTTTACCATCTGAAGATGACTGGATCAGAGATTGAAGCTTACACCAAAAGGTCAAACGAACTGGCCGTACTGTGTCCAACAATGGTGGATCCTCCGATTAAGCGCATTGAGTTGTATCTCAAAGGGTTGGCGCCAGAGATCCAGAGCCACGTTACTTCGGCTAATCTTGATAACATCCAGGATATTCAACGCCTCGCTCACCGCATCACAGACCAGGCAGTGGATCAGAACAAACTGCCTAAACGCGTCAGCGCTACTGCTACCGTTACTACTGCAGCTACTCCTACTACTCCCAGTGACGGTAAGAGAAAATGGGATGGGGATTCCAGCAAGGGATCAGCTTCAGTTCAGTCTCAGGCCCAGCAGCGGAAGACTGACAGTTATCAGAGTCCCAGTCAGCATTCCTCAGGTAGCCACAGGCAGGGCGGATATCGAGGGAACCTCCCAAAGTGCAACAACTGCGGCAGACACCACGGTGGCCAGTGTAACAAGGGTCGCTGTCAAAGATGCCTCAAGATGGGTCATGAGGCTAAGGATTGTAGAAGTCCTCGTCCTGCGAACCAGAACCAGCAGCAGCCACAGGCACAGCAGAATCAGCAACAGGGCAACAAAGTATGTTTTCAGTGTGGGGCAGAAGGTCACTTCAAGAGGCACTGTCCTCAGTTAAACAGGAACCAGAACAACAACAACAATAACAACAATCAGGGCAATGGCAACAACAACAACGGGGGAAACAACAACGGCAACGAGGCAAGGGGTCGTGCATTCGTACTAGGTCGAGGCGACGCAGTGAACGATCCCAACGTAGTTATGGGTAAGTTTCTCCTCGACAATATTTACGTTACTGTTTTGTTTGATTCGGGTGCGGATACAAGCTATATGTCTGTGAAAATATGTCAACTGCTAAAACGTGCACCAACACTTTTACCCACCAAACATGTAGTAGAGTTAGCTAACGGTAAAAGTCTAGAAGCCACGCACGTAGTTCAGGGTTGTAATCTTATCCTAGCTGGTCAAGCCTTCTCTATCGATCTCATTCCCATAGTATTGGGTAGCTTCGACGTCGTCATAGGGATGGATTGGTTATCCCAGCATCAGGCAGAGATTTTATGCAGCGAGAAGATTATTCGCATTCCACGTTCTGGTCAAGAACCACTCGAAGTTCAAGGCGACAAGAGTGGTGCTGTGGTTGGCATCATCTCTTTCTTGAAGGCTCAGAAATGCTTACGAAAGGGACACACTGCCATTCTTGCACTCGTTACAGACGCATCAGTAAAGGAAAAAAAATTGGAGGATATTCCAATCGTACGCGACTACCCTCAGGTGTTCCCTGAAGACTTACCTGGCTTACCGCCTCACCGTCAGGTCGAATTTCAAATCGAGCTCGCTCCAGGAGCAGCACCCATAGCTCGCGCACCATACCGTCTAGCTCCATCAGAGTTGAAAGAACTGTCAAAGCAGCTACAAGAGCTCTTGGAAAAGGGCTTCATACGTCCAAGCTCTTCGCCTTGGGGAGCTCCAGTACTATTTGTGAAAAAGAAGGACGGTACCTTCAGGATGTGTATAGACTACAGGGAACTCAACAAGGTGACGGTGAAGAACCGTTATCCTCTTCCACGCATAGACGACTTATTCGACCAGTTGCAAGGGTCGTGCTACTATTCGAAGATAGACCTGAGGTCAGGTTATCATCAGCTGAGAGTCCGGGAGGAGGACGTCTCTAAAACCGCTTTCAGAACTCGCTACGGCCACTACGAGTTTCTTGTCATGCCGTTCGGGTTAACGAACGTGCCTGCCGTATTTATGGATCTTATGAACAGGGTGTGCAAACCCTATCTTGACAAGTTCGTCATTGTTTTCATCGACGACATTTTGATCTACTCCAAGAGTCAGGAGGAGCACGAGCAGCACCTACGCCTTATTTTGGAACTCCTTCGGAAGGAACAGCTATACGCTAAGTTCTCGAAATGCGACTTCTGGCTTCGTGAAGTCCATTTTCTAGGCCACGTAGTGAACAAGGATGGGATCCATGTCGATCCATCCAAGGTAGACTCGATCAGAAACTGGCCTGCCCCACGTACGCCAACGGAAATACGCCAATTCTTGGGGTTGGCGGGTTACTACAGACGGTTTATCAAAGACTTCTCCAAGATCGCGCAACCACTTACACTACTGACACATAAGGGTGTCACCTACCGTTGGGGAGATCCCCAGGAAACTGCTTTTCAGCACCTAAAGGATAGACTTTGCAGTGCACCTATCCTCTCTTTGCCAGAGGGCACGGACGATTTCGTGGTATATTGTGATGCATCCATCCAAGGTCTTGGATGTGTGTTAATACAGCGCGACAAGGTTATTGCTTACGCTTCACGCCAACTTAAGATTCATGAACGGAATTATACGACGCACGATTTAGAGCTGGGAGCTGTTGTTTTCGCGCTTAAGATATGGCGACACTACCTGTACGGTACCAGGTGCACGATTTACACCGATCACAGGAGTCTCGAGCATATCCTTAAGCAGAAGGATTTGAACATGCGTCAACGGCGATGGGTTGAATTACTGAACAATTACGAATGCGCCATCAAGTACCATCCAGGTAAGGCCAATGTTGTGACTGACGCCCTCAGTCGGAAAGACACTTTACCTCGGCGCGTGCGAGCGCTACAGCTTACAATTCAGTCTAGCCTTCCTGCACAGATACGGGATGCTCAGGCAGAAGCATTGAAACCAGAAAACGTCAAGGCTGAAGCCCTACGTGACTCACGACAATGATTAGAACAGAAGGCAGATGGCGCCTACTATGTAACGGGGCGTATTTGGGTCCCACTTTATGGCGGTCTACGCGAACTTGTGATGGACGAAGCGCACAAGTCTCGCTATTCGGTACATCCAGGATCGGACAAAATGTACCACGACATCAGAACAACATACTGGTGGCCTAGCATGAAGGCCCACATCGCTACGTACGTTGGAAAATGCTTGACCTGTGCGAGAGTCAAGGTCGAATACCAGAAACCAGCGGGCCTACTTCAGCAGCCTAAGATACCGCAATGGAAATGGGAAGAAATTTCCATGGATTTCGTTACAGGCCTACCTAGGTCCCAGCGTGGGAATGATACCATATGGGTGATCGTGGATCGACTCACCAAGTCTGCACACTTCCTAGCTATAAAGGAAACGGATAAGTTCTCCACTCTCGCAGACGTTTATCTTAAAGAAGTTGTTTCGAGGCACGGAGTGCCCACCTCCATTATTTCGGATCGCGATGCACGATTCACGTCAGAACTATGGCAAGCAATGCACAAATCTTTCGGCTCACGGTTAGACATGAGCACAGCATATCATCCTCAGACGGATGGGCAGTCTGAGCGAACGATTCAAACACTTGAAGACATGCTTAGGGCATGCGTTATAGACTTCGGCAACGGCTGGGAAAAGCACCTCCCTTTGGTGGAGTTCTCGTATAATAATAGTTATCACACCAGCATACAAGCCGCTCCATTTGAGGCATTGTACGGACGTAAATGCCGGTCACCTCTCTGTTGGGCAGAGGTGGGGGATAGTCAGATTACGGGTCCAGAGATTGTAGTGGACGCCACAGAAAAGATTGCACAGATACGACAACGCATGGCGGCAGCACGCGACCGTCAGAAAGCCTACGCGGACAAGCGTAGAAAGCCATTGGAATTTTAGGTCGGGGACCGGGTTTTATTAAAAGTTTCACCCTGGAAGGGTGTGGTTCGTTTTGGCAAACGGGGCAAACTGAATCCGCGGTACGTCGGACCGTTCGAAATCATTGAGAAGATAGGCAAGGTAGCCTACAAGTTGAACCTACCAGTTGAACTCGGTGCGTTCACAATGTCTTTCACGTGTCGAATCTGAAGAAGTGCCTGTCAGATGAGACCCTTATCATTCCTTTTAAGGAACTTACTATCGACGAGCGGTTGCAGTTCGTCGAGGAACCAGTTGAAATCACGGACCGGGATGTGAAGGTCCTCAAAAACAAGAGAATCCCTCTTGTTCGAGTACGTTGGAACTCCAAACGTGGCCCAGAGTACACCTGGGAACGCGAAGACAGGATGACAGAAAAGTACCCCCAGTTATTCGGAACCAATGCAACCACTACTGAGGCTAAAGCTACTACTTCGGAATTTCGGGACGAAATTCCAGATCAACGGGGGGAGGATGTGACACCCCAGGAAAATCAGTGAACAATACAACTTACCTAGCTTCCTCAGTGAGTGCATACCAAATTTTGGGACGAAATTTCTTTTTAGTTGGGGATAATGTGACAACTCGAACTTTAGACCTACTTTGTGTAACGATACGTGTTTATGAGAACTTTATTAACTGAATGATTATGTGTTTATGTAATATGTGTATGTGCATTATACATGTTTGTACGAAACCCGAACCGCACACCATAACCCGATCGCACAAGCCCACTTGGGCCGCACGTCTTGTACTCGGAGCATGGACAACCCATTAAGGGGTTTCGGCCCACTAGACTTACACGAATAACACTAGGGTGTTAGTAATTTTTCCCACATTTTGGCAAAACACACAACACACACAAGAAACCCTAGACTCCTCTCTCTCTCGTTTGCTTGGAACCTGACGGCACAAGACATTCCTTGTTGGATCACCCTTTTCTGCCATTAATCGGTTAGTGTGTTTATGTTTGTATTCATGATTAACGATATGATTCATATGTGAAATTGCTCATGTCCATCGGCTTGTTCTTGATGTTGTATACCGAATGATTTTAATTGATTTTATATGGTTATTATGATTGATTATGTTATTGGATTTGTATAAATGTTAATCGGCACATGTATGGTTAATGTTCATAAGAAATCGGATGCATAGATATATAGTAATCGGCTGTGATGTGGTAATGTGTTAATCGGATTTATGTTAGTGAATAGGGTTCTTATTAGTTGTTGTTATCATATGTTATGCAAGAAATCATGATGAGATGATAAATGATCGGCCACATGTTCATTGATAGATTAGTGTTCATGCTTTGATGTTTATTAGGGTTCATACAAATCCATGAATTATTTGCTTGCTTTGATCGATAAATCCTAAAACCAGAAACTGATTGCATGTTAATTGATTTGGCTATGTTTGGAAACCTTGAAACGGATTAAATGAATTACAACCGATCTGCATGAAATCAGGAAGTTTGTTACATTGACTAGCCACACGGTTGCGAGTCGAGACCCTGTAATCGTTGCGACTCGAGACCTCACACCAGCACGAGCCGAAACCACGGTTGCGAGTCCCATTGCGACTCGAAACCGGACCATGACAAGCCGAAACCACAGTTGCGAGTCCCGATTGCGACTCGAAACCTCCTGTTGCGACTCGAGATCGCTGGTTGCGACTCGAGACCAGTTATACACGCACACTGTTTTGGACTTACACTATCACGGGCCCAATCGATTGGGCCAAGTTATTGGACTTGTTTACGTATCTGCTAATTGGACTGTTTATATGCTGGGCCGGGGTACTTTTGGGCTAATAATTATTTACACAAGTTGAGTGGATTTGCTTTGATTATAAACTGTTGCCATGAGCTATATGTGTTGTAACGTGTTAACCTATGTGATACATACGTGCATTACTTGAAGTCAAAACCTGACTTGAATGGTAACCCTGATAGGACGTGGTTGACCACTTTAGTTCAAGAACCTTTTTATTGTGTATCTGCCGAGCAACCCAAGGTGAGTTCACACCCTTACTAAGGCATGGGATTCCCGGGGTGTTGGGAATGGGATTGATAAGGATAAGGTTGAATAGACTCATACGGACATTGTTACTAGACTACCATACCATCGTCCTCGGTTGTGAAAGACGCATACGTAAAACCTACGTATAACTAAGTTACTCGCTATCCTCGGTTGTGAAGGATACTCACGTAAAACCTGCGTGAACGGATACTTACTACTGCCTCGGTTGTGTCAGGCACTTACGTAAAACCTACGTAAACCCCCACGTACCCTATCCTCGGTTGTGAAGGATACTTACGTAAATCCTGAGTAAACTTGTACGTATTACTGTTCTCGGTTGAGAAGAACACTTATGGTTACACATAGTCTAGTGGATTAATAACATGGGAAGCCCCCACCAATAGAAACCTATATTGGCCCAGTAGAGCCACTTGATACTCATGAACTTACTGTTACGCATTTACTTTCTGTGAACTCGCTCAACTAGTTGTTGACTCTCTGCTGCATGCCTTGCAGGACCTTAGGTACACTATGGAGCTTGCACAGGGAGGAGCAGGTCGTTGTGGGAAATGATTCATGAACGATGTTTGAACTTATAACCTACGTTGGGTTTTCATTATTATGCTTCCGCTACTTAAACAAAGTTTGGTTTTTGAAACATCAATCATGTCGTGATGAATTACTCTATCTACTTTTATTATTAAATGCTATGTTTGATATGATTGATGGCTTGATCCTGGTCATGTCACGCTCCCAAGCGGTGATACTCCGCGAGTGGATTTTGGGGGTGTGACACTGACTGCACAGCTTCTTTTTGGAGACTGCATTCTAATTCTGACTTTTGTTGATCATGTATATGGGATGTATTGACACTGATTTGATATTCTTTTGGACTGGGGTGATGTAGCCCTTAGTCGATGATGATGTATGACACTATTATGTACCTGTACACTTTACCATGTGGTCTCGATTTATGGCAATGCAATCGCAATATTCTCATCATATATGATGTTTGATTGATTATTTTACGCTTTATGACATGGGATGTTGTGTGATTGACATATTTACGACATAGGATGTTGTGTGATTGATATATTTAAAACATGGGATGTTGTGTGATTGATACAATTGAAACATGGGATGTTATATGATTGGTGTGTTTATAACATGAGATGTTATGTACTATTACTATCATTATATACGTACGCTTTACTATGGCCTGACCCACGTGAACTCATCATCTAGAAGATGCCGCCGAGACGTCAAACCCAATGCCTACCAATGAGGCAGAGCTTCAGCAAGTCATCGCTGCTGCCATCACACAGTACGCCGCCTCTCAAGGAGGGACTAGTGGAAGTAATTCTGGCAATACTGGCAACAACAATCCACCTCATGGTAATACTAAGTCATTAAGACATACCATGATCTAATTGGATATCTCTAGCAAGGATGCTAATGCCATTCATATGTTGTAATGTATGTGCAGGGTGCACCTACAAGCAGTTTCTAGACTGCAAGCCTGTCAACTTTGATGGCACCGGAGGTGCTGTCGCTTTTGTTCGTTGGGCCGAGAAAACGGACTCAGTTCTTCGCATGAGTAAGTGTGCTCCAGACCAGCAAGTTACCTACATTTCCGGGCTATTCTTGGATGGAGCCCTGTCATGGTGGAATTTACAAGTGCAGACTCTTGGAGAAGCCGCAGCCTACGCAATGACATGGACCGAGCTGAAAGAGCTTATGCGTAGAAAGTATTGCTCTCGCACTGAAATTCCAAGGTTGGAAATTGAATTTTGGCATTTGAAGATGGAAGGTCCAAAAATCGCAGAGTATGTTCAGAGGTTTCACGACCTGTCGCATGTGGTACCTTATATGGTCGCGCCAGAATTCAAGCGGATTGAGCGCTTCATTTGGGGTTTAGCTCCTCAAATCATAAGTATGGTGACTTCTTCAAAGCCGGCAACAATCACTAAGGCAATTGATCTGAGCGTGGCTCTCACTGAGGAGGCTATCCGCCTAAACAAGTTCGATGATGTCGAGACAAAGAAGAAGGAGACTCACGTCGAGTCATCCGGAGGTAACAAACGAAAGTTCTCGAACTTCAAGCAAGGCACTAGTGGGGTTGTTAAGAAAGGAGAGTCAAGCGCGCCAGCTCAGGTTACAGCCGGTAGTGGAAAGAAAGGAAAGGGATATATGGGCACCCAGCCCAAGTGCAACACCTGCTAGCGTCACCAGTCTGGCCGGTGTGGTTTGAAAGTATGTGAAGCGTGTGGGAAAACTGGCCACTCAAAGGATTCTTGTTGGGCTACTGTTGTCCGGGGAGGCCAAGGAGGATTTGGAAACAGAAACAATAATCGGGGTGGAAATGGAAATCGCCCACAAGGAAACAATGGAGGAAATGGGAATCGAGGCAACCCTGTGAATTAAGCTGGAAATGCGAACCGAAACAACAACAATCAAGCTGGAAACGGGCAAAGACCTGGATGCTTTAACTGTGGTGACATTGGGCACTATAAGAGGAACTGCCCAGAATTGAACCAAGCCCGTGGAAGAGTTTTCAATACTGAAGCGAGGGAAGCGCGCCAGGATCCCAATGTTGTTACTGGTACGTTCCCCGTAAACCAACGCTATGCATCCGTTTTATTTGATAATGGTGCCGATTATAGCTTCGTATCGTTAGAATTTAAGGATATGCTTGGGTTAGCCGCTAGTAAGTTAGATATTCCCTACTCGATCGAATTGGCTAATGGAAAGTTGGTAGGAGCCAATGAAGTTGTCAGAGGTTGTGTAATCGAATTGGGAGAGCGTGAGTTTGCTTTGGATCTACTACCAGTCCAGCTGGGAAGCTTCGACGTGGTGGTAGGAATGGATTGGTTATCGAGCAACAAGGCTGAAATTGTTTGTCACGAAAAGGTCGTTCGCATCCCAACCAAAGATGGTGAAACAATTGTGGTTCATGGAGAGAAGCGTGATACGCCTTTAAGAATTATCAGTTGCTTGAAAGCACGAAAGTGTTTGCGAAAGGGATGTGCTGCCTTTCTGGCACACATTGTAGACAAGAAAGCTGCTGAGCCAAAAATCGAAGACATCCTTGTCGTGAGGGAATATCCAGAAGTCTTCCCAGAGGACTTGCCTGGATTGCCACCTCAGAGGCAAGTAGAGTTCCGCATCGACTTAGTTCCAGGCGCTGCACCTGTGGCTAAGGCACCATATCGACTTGCCCCGTCTGAGATGCAGGAATTATCGACACAACTTCAAGAGTTGTTAGACAAAGGATTTATACGACCAAGCTTCTCGCCCTGGGGAGCTCCGATCCTGTTTGTCAAGAAGAAGGACGGTAGTTTTCGAATGTGTATCGACTACCGGGAGTTGAACAAGCTGACTATCAAGAATAGATACCCTCTGCCAAGGATCGATGATCTTTTCGACCAACTGCAAGGTTCAAGCTTTTATTCAAAGATCGATTTGCGATCTGGATACCATCAGTTAAGGATACAAGAGGAAAGTATCCGTAAGACAGCCTTCAGAACTCGTTATGGACACTACGAGTTCCTAGTTATGCCGTTTGGGTTGACAAACGCGCCTGCGGTTTTTATGGACCTGATTAATAGAGTTTGCAAGTCGTACTTGGATAAGTTCGTGATTGTGTTTATTGACGACATTTTGATTTATTCAAAGACAAAGGCTGAGCATGAACAACATCTGAGAGCTATTTTGGAGCTGCTAAAGAAAGAACAACTGTACGCCAAATTCTCTAAGTGCGAGTTTTGGCTACGTGAAGTCCAATTTCTGGGGCATGTAGTGAATGGGGATGGAATTCACGTGGATCCCACCAAGATCGAAGCGATCAAGAATTGGGAGACGCCAAAGACGCCAACTGAGATTCGACAGTTCTTGGGTTTGGCTGGCTACTACCGAAGGTTCATTGAGGATTTTTCAAAAATCGCTCAACCATTGACACTCCTCACGCAGAAAGATAAGAAGTTTGATTGGGGAATCAAACAGGAAGAAGCGTTCCAGCTATTGAAAGATAAGCTCTGCAATGCGCCAATCTTAGCACTACCGGAAGGTACCGATGATTTCGTGGTATACTGTGACGCCTCGCGTCAAGGATTGGGTTGCGTGTTGATGCAACGCCAAAAGGTTATTGCTTACGCATCACGCCAATTGAAAGTACACAAAAACAACTATACCACACATGACTTGGAACTTGGCGCAGTGGTATTTGCTTTAAAGATCTGGAGACACTACCTATATGGTACGAAGTGTACATGTTAGTGCACTTACGTCTGTCGACTACGTCTTACATCGAGTCTTAGAGATGAAGAGATCAGACATGGCACGGAAACCTAGAATTAGATGTTTATCATAGGTCCGCTTTTATGTACACTTTTAGGTTCGCTTTTGTGTCAAGTCTAGGTTAGGTTCGCTTATAGGTCATGCTGCTAGGTCCGTTTTTATGTCACGATGTAGGTCCGCTTATACGTACATGTACATATAAGCGAACCAGCTTGTCTATAAATAGGTCCATAGGAGCGAACCATAAACACATAGTTGAAGGTGTTTTTGTTCCGGTATGCTGCCGAAGTGCTGTCAGACCTTGTAATTGTGTTCAATATCAATACAATAGCAAGTTTAAAGTGAATCTAGCTAGAATTGCACCAAATCATTAGTTTCCGCCTCTTGATTTGGAATAGAAACTTCTCTGATCAACTCAAACAGAGCCGAACGCGATCCTACAAGTGGTATCAGAGCTCAGGAGGAGGAGTTCTTGCCATTTTAGCTGCATTTCTTCTGATTTTCTACACTTTCTTCACTTTTTCAAAAATTTTCACGGTAAAACAAGCTCAAAATCACACAGTGTACTCGGAATCATGAACTAATAAATCCTTGAAGTTTTCAGATCTAAAATCGACGTAGAAACTAGGATTTTTAGAGGTTCGCTCATACGGATTTGCGCAAAAGATGATGTCAGCAATTGACTTGGTTCGCTTTTAGTGACAATTGTTGATAGGTCCGCTCCAGATTCTGAGTGGTTCTCTCCAAAGCACAGGACAGGTTCGCTTTTAAGACAACTTGTCTGGTTCGCTCCAAGAGATAACATTATGGTTCGCTGTTAAGACAATTGTCTGGTTCGCTTTTAAGACAATTTGTGTGGTTCGCTTTTAAGACAACTTGTCTGCTTCGCTTATAGTATCAGCTTGTTTGGTTCGCTTTTGAAACAAGTACAGATTCGCTTTTGTGACAGTTTGACTATTTGAACAGTGTGCCTAAATTTGAAAGTTGTGAACAATGGATACTGAATTCTATAACGCTTTTGCAACCCCGACCTCGATTACTCAAAGTGCTATGATTAAAAATGAAACCAGAACGTCTCAGAAACCGCCGAAACTCATGGATATTGATGATTATAACGTGTGGTCTGAACGTTTTGGAAATTGGGTCGAAGCTTATCATCTAGATGCGTGGGAACACACTGAAGAGCCATATGTTAGACCAGTTAAAAATGGTGTACAACAAACAATTCGAGAAATGAGTACAGATGACAAAAAGAAATACCATGATGAGAAACTTATGGTGAGTCTGCTTCAGCAAGCAATAAAAGAAGACATTCTGATCTTGCTTCAACATGATGGAACTGCATATTCGATTTGGACAGAGTTGGAAGCAAAGTTTATTGGAAGTGATGATATGCTTAAAAATAAGAAATCTCTCATGAAGAAAGAATTCGATTTGTTTCATGGTTTAAAATCTGAAAACACCAAGCAGATTATTGATAGATATTGTAACTTGGTGAGAAATATGACAAAACTTGGTATTAAGAAAGATACTGATGAATTAGTTGAAAAACTTGCAGATGCACTTCCACACGAAACATGGGGAACATTTCTGATGATGCTGAGATCTAACAGAAAAGATTACAAAGCTATGACACTGGGAGATTTTATCAAGCATCTGGAAGCTCAGGAGATGGAGCAGAAGAAGATAGCCAGAATGAAAAATTATGATGGAGAACAGGATATCAGTTTGTACTACAAGAGTGGCTCTACTGATTCTACAAAGTATTCTCCAAAGATCGAAACTGCTTACAGTGTTAAAGATTCTCCTGAGAAGAAGCCATCCCAAGGATCAAGCAGCAACACAAGATTTTCATCTTTTGATCCTAACATCTCTGTAACAAAGAATGGTAGAAAACTTCAGTGTAACATTGTGTTAAGCCTTGAAAATGATCAAGACTACACTGAAGAAATTGCAAAAAATCAAATATCTTTGTTAGGGATGATTTTAGAGTCTTATAGTTGCTTTGTTGCAGGAAAGATCGGAAATCCAATGCTCACGAAAGAGGATTACGATCAAATTGATGCTAAGGAAATGGAATTGATGGATATCAAATGGTGTATGGCGAGTGTGATGAGACGTGCTGAAAAGTTTAAACAAATTACAGGTCATGATGATTTTCGTGATGCAAACGTTTCAGCTTTAGGTTTTGATAAATCTAAAGTTACGTGTTTTCGTTGCAGAGAGAAGGGGCATTTCAAGAGGGAGTGCAAAAACCGTGAAGCTACCGGAGCCCAGAATCCTTTCGGAAACAACGACTATCACAAGAAGGCCATCTATCATCAAATCACACCACCAGCACAACAACAGGCACAAACAGTTCATGGGAGAGATGTGGTTGATAAAAGGGCATGTGTTGTTAGTCAGGGAAAATATGATAATTTTACCTGGGAAAAGTATCTTCCGAAAGATAGCAAAGTGTGTTTGGCTGAACAAGATGATGAGAAGTTGGCTGAAGGTTTTACCTGGGATGATTTTTGTCCAGATCAAGATCTCATGGCAAAAGAGATGTCCAAAAACACTTCTCATGCTTTCTTTGCTAATGCTTATGATTTGAAATGTGCAGAAAAGTCATGGAAGCTGCTGAAGAAAGACGAAGGAAGAATAAAGAAGAGGAAGAAGAGGAAGAGCGATTAAAAGCTGAAGCTAAAGCTGAGAAAAGGAGAAGAGCTGAATTCTTACAACATAACAGGACAGTCAATGAGGTTCCTGAATTTGAAGTGAAAATTGACACTGAACCAGTCATAGTCCAAGAAAAGTGCATGAACTGTGATTCGCTGATCAAGCAAAACAATGAGTTGTTGCACAATATTCATAAATTGAAAGAATCGTACGATACGATGAACAGAGAAATCAACAAGTATACAGATTCGAGTGGTGAACAAGCTGTGGCAATGAACACATTGAAAGTAGCATATCTTAGGCAGCTTGATGATGCGAACTTTCATATTAAGAAATGTGCTGATCTCGAGTTGGAGCTGGCAACACAAAAGATAGAAACTGAGAAAGTTAAGAAGTTATTAGATAGTTACTCATGTTCTACTTTTGTTGTTGACAGGATTTATCCAGTTGTGAAAGATTTGAAGACGTTTAAAGAAGTGAATACATCTGAAGAAGAAAAATCCGTGACAAAAGATGAAGAAAAGTTGAAGAATTCTGGTAAGAAATCAAGTGTGGTCTATAACAGATGTCCGCCTCCGGTCGAAAATGTATATTCACCTCGAAATCCAAATTCTGAAAGAGTCAATAAAGCAATCAATTTGCAATGGGAGTCTGGGTCGTCGGATAACTTGCCAGAAAGTATTGATATCACATATACGTCATCAGACACTGATCATGAGTCAAAGTTAATAAAAAGTGTGGTCGATCAGGTGTTAGATAAAGATGACAGTGAGGAGTCAAATCCGGAGTCCAAAACCGAGTCGAAGTCGACAAATAAAAAGGACAAACGGGTTTATGATAAAGAGTTTTTACTTTCGAAATCTAATTTGAATGATGAATCGATTAAAGTAGCATATACTTTGAAAGGTTCTGACAAATTATATTCAGATGAAAGTTTTCCAATAAGAAGTGTCAGACTTGAAATGATCCAAAAGGTTTTCAAAATAACAGAAATTAATATTTCTGAAATAAAAGATTTCAATCTTAATGGAAAACCTAAACAATACACTTCAAGAGATCAACAAAAAATCAACAAGAAAATGGGTTACAATTGTGGTTACAGTTTTCGACAGAAACCAAACCATAATCGTAATTTCAAAAAGAAAGGTCTTGGTTTTGTCCCACCGAAAAACTATAAAAATGAAAAAATGTATAAACCAAAAACTGTGTTTGTTTCAGGAAAAACGTCAGAAGCTGAAAAAGAACAATCATTCAGAAAGCAGTCTAATCAGGAATTCCTTGCCAAGAAGCAAGAAGAACTGAAAAAGAATGAAGTTCCAAAGAAAATTGAAAAGAGAACTTGTTTTCAATGCAAAATAGCTGGTCATGTGGCAAAGGATTGTCCGAAGACATTCAAGCCAAAACAGGAGGTCTCTGGGAAAATGAAAGAAAAAGTAGTTGAAAAGACTGAACTGTCAACCCGGAAGTTTACTGGCTTTGAAAATTCAATTTTTGAAAAAGGAGAATGTTCAAAGAGTGCTTCAAAAAGGAAAGAAAATGTGCCAAATCAGAAATGGGTTGTGAAAGGTTCAGGTAATAGTTCTGGTGATGAATCTGATTCCATAAAATCAGAGGAGCCACGTGTTGAGAAAAAGGTTGAAAAGAAAGTTCCGATAGTGGACGATGTGAATTTTCCGCCACTGAATGCTAAAAATTACAAATCCAAAATCGGAAAAGTTGAAATTTCAAATCAATTTTATTCTGACAAGAAGAAATTTGATGTTGAAAAAACTTTCAACGGAAATGTGAAACGTATCTTTGGACAAATGGTCAACGGTAAGGCCAAAAGTATCAAAGATTTTTATGCTTCCAAAGGACGTGTTTACAAGCCTGTTGAAAGTAAAGATAAAGAAGATGTTGTTACACCCAAGGAAGGTCAGGCTTGGGTGGATATATTTTTCAAAGAATAAAAACCTGACTTGCCGGAGATCCCAAGTTGGTATTGTGGATCATGAATCGGCATCCTTCTAAATTTGTGTTTGAGGTATTGTAGGAATTGCCGGAACTCCCAGGTTTGTAAGCAAGGAGTAGGAATCGGCACCTTGAGAATTCAACCAAAAGATGGTAATTGGTTGAAAAACAGGTTTGAAAAGCTTAATTGCTAAATCTACAAGTGGTTGTATGTTTGTGGATGTTATAAGTGGTTCAGAATGAGAACTAGTTGATCGTACAAGTGGTTAAATCAAGGTCATTAATTTGAACTTGAGTTAACTATCATTCATAAGATTGGTAAAACAATATGATGATTTGAACCCCAATTTTACAAAAGGTAAAAACAACTAAACTTATTTTCCTGAAAAACCATTCTGATTAAAACAAACTTGAGTGTTTTGAAATCATTATGGGAAAATAGTTTGTTGTGATGGGGAGTTCTGATTGTTTAAGCCAAACGGATGGAGAATTGAAGAGTTTCGATATCAGTTGTCATGTTCTGTACAGTTTGTTTTCAATTTTCTTTAGATGTATTTGAATTTTAGGGGGAGTAAGAATTTTAGAAAATCCAAAAACATCAGAAAATTTGAAAAAGACAAAAACATGATAAAACTGAAAAATGAGTTTTGTTTCGAAAAAG
This sequence comes from Helianthus annuus, assembly GCF_002127325.2. NCBI lineage: Eukaryota > Viridiplantae > Streptophyta > Magnoliopsida > Asterales > Asteraceae > Helianthus > Helianthus annuus. Next base: position 14,462,679 of record NC_035443.2, read on the forward strand.
AGGAAATGATAGTACATCAGTGAACTATCACAGCACACTAAAGAATTGTAAAGCTAAAAGTGATAAACAATCTTACTGTGGATGTGCAGTAGGTTTTCACACATTTAGTAAATTGAAACGAGATATAAACCTAAGCAAGTTTGAATGAAGCTTAATTCGTGGGTAACTATTCTTGAATATATGGGTAACCCCCGAAATCTTATTTGAAAGGTCCCGTATTCTGAGATACTAGGTCTTTATGCTCAGTGATATCTGGGGTATTATTCCGGGACTTCTGCTGTATGGAAATACTGACCTAGTCCCCGAATAATACTTTCTGCAAAAAGCTTTGAAATACAAGCTCGCCCTCAGCAATCTGATTAAACAATAAAATTGATAATCTTTGCTGTTGTAATAAAAGATCCTCTAAAGGGGACCCACCAAAAGTCGAGCCGTCATCTCTCTGCTGAACGGAAGTTCTGACCTGAGCTCTCACGGTTTCGCATCTACCCCTTTACAGATATCATCTGTGGTATACTCACCTGTAAGACTGAATATTTGGGATCTGGATACGGGAGTATATTCAAGTGGAGTGATACACAATTAAGTTTTAGTTTCTAAAACATTAATATCGTATCTCGAATCAATTGAAGTCTGTGTGAAAATTTAAGTGGACAAACATACTGACAATCTAGGTAAACTGTTTAGAACTTAATATGTCATCAAGCTTAACGGTGTTTGTGATCTGTTTCATAACTAATATGATCCTCTTGCACAAACTCACAAAAATATTGTCTGTAAATAGTTATTTTCTGCTTTTCTACTTTCATTCAGAAAATTCAAAAAGATTTTTGGTGTGTTTTAGCATAAATTTTGCAAAAGTCAAAAAGAGTTTCGACAACTGGTGTTGAAATACTGATTTTCAAAATTCAAAGTGTTAAACTTGAAGAACTAGTTTGGGAGAGTGTATGTGAAGATGGTAAATTTGTTTGAAAAGAGCTAGTAATTGATTCTGAATGCAAAATCATTGTTATAAGCTTATCAACATAGTTTCTGAATTGTTGGAAAGTTTTAATCTTTGAAGAAACTTATGGTTGGGTAGAGATTGTGCAGGACTTGAGCCAGATATTGATCCTGAGAGAGAATGGAACCAGGTATCGATCTGGAACTTGATGGGAGCCTGTTAATAATCTTGAAGTTGAAGAATGAAGATGTGCATTCCAGACTATGATCCCAGCTGTTTGAGAGGGGGAGTCTGAAGACACCGTGTAAACAGTTGAAAGAGAAAAGGTTATTGATGAAGATAGAGAACGAGGATTCTTGGAATGACAGATATTTCAGAGGAAGATTGACGACTGATGAAGATTGTAGATTGACATGTACGAAGACTCTATGAAGACTCCGTCAACATCCGAGGGGGAGTCTGTTAGTGCACTTACGTCTGTCGACTACGTCTTACATCGAGTCTTAGAGATGAAGAGATCAGACATGGCACGGAAACCTAGAATTAGATGTTTATCATAGGTCGCTTTTATGTACACTTCTAGGTTCGCTTTTGTGTCAAGTCTAGGTTAGGTTTGCTTATAGGTCATGCTGCTAGGTCCGTTTTTATGTCACGATGTAGGTCCGCTTATACGTACATGTACATATAAGCGAACCAGCTTGTCTATAAATAGGTCCATAGGAGCGAACCATAAACACATAGTTGAAGGTGTTTTTGTTCCGGTATGCTGCCGAAGTGTTGTCAGACCTTGTAATTGTGTTCAATATCAATACAACAGCAAGTTTAAAGTGAATCTAGCTAGAACTGCACCAAATCATTAGTTTCCGCCTCTTGATTTGGATAGAAACTTCTCTGATCGACTCAAACAGAGCCGAACGCGATCCTACAGTACAATCTTCACAGATCACAAGAGCCTACAACACATATTCAACCAGAAGGAGTTGAATATGAGACAAAGACGTTGGGTTGAGTTGTTGAACGACTACGACTGCGAAATTAAGTATCATCCAGGGAAGGCGAATGTGGTCGCCGACGCCCTAAGTCGAAAAGAAAGGATCAAGCCCATAAGGGTTAGGGCTTTAGAGATGATTATCCAAACAGATCTTTCTCTGCGCATTCGTGCCGCGCAGATAGAAGCTCTTAAGGAAAGAAACCTTGAAGAAGAATATCTCCGTGGGATGGAGAAGCAATTGGTGCCAAACGAGGAAGGAACGTTATGTTTTGAGAAAAGGATTTGGGTTCCTCTGTTTGGTGGTTTGAGGAAAGTTATTTTTGATGAAGCTCACAAATCACGGTAATCTATCCATCCAGGAGCGGATAAGATGTACCAAGATCTTAAAGATTACTACTGGTGGCCTAGGATGAAAGGCGATGTTGCTGTTTATGTGAGCAAGTGTTTAACGTGCGCTAAAGTGAAAGCGGAATACCAGAAGCCTTCAGGACTTCCGCAACAACCAGAAATTCCCAAGTGGAAATGGGAACAAATCTCCATGGATTTTATTACAAAGTTGCCAAGAACGCCAAGAGGTCACGACACTATTTGGGTAATAGTGGACCGATTAACGAAGTCTGCGCACTTCTTACCTATCAGGGGGAAGGATAATACGAGCAAGTTGGCTGAAATTTACATGAGAGAAATCGTTACACGCCATGGAGTACCTCTCTCAATCATCTCTGATAGAGACGGAAGGTTCGTATCAAGGGTTTGGCAATCCTTCCAAGAAGCTTTTGGCTCACAATTGAATCTGAGCACTGCATTTCAACCACAGACCGACGGACAAAGCGAACGGACGATACAGACTTTGGAAGATATGCTGAGAGAATGTGTTATGGATTTGGGCGGTAGCTGGGATAAGCATTTGCCATTGGTCGAATTTTCATACAACAACAGCTACCACACCAGTATTGGTGCCGCGTGACGGGTGGTCCTTGGGACAACCCTTAAGCATGTTAAGATATGAAATAATCCTCCATTTAACCGCGTAATTATCTTGAATTAGATAACTACGATGCTTATGTTTCAGGTGCGAATTAGGAGATAAGAGATGGATAAAAGGCAGCTTATGGATGCTTTGGTGGAAAACGGGTCGAGAGAAGAACACAAGACAAAACATAGGAGTCAAGGTTGCTGAGTACCGTAAATTACGGTACTACCGTAATTTACGGTAGACTTGATTTTTGTTGATTCCTGCACCGTAACACAGGCTTGATTCACCGTAACCATTTGATGTCCACCGTAAATTACGGTGGAGCCGTAATTTACGGTGGAGCCTGAACGTGAAAAATGTAACTGCCACAATATACTCGGTTTTGGTGTGTCCTTTGGGATTATCTCATCATAGACGGTTCTTAGACACTTTGGGGGCGATTTTGGAGTACTTGCTTGCTTTGTGAACATTTCCAATCATTCGTTTGTGTTTTTAATCTTTATGAACATTAGATTGATGTTGATGATGATTCACCGAGCCATGTCCGGCTAAACTCTTCGGTGATCATCCTAGGTGAATGTTTCTAAGACTTTTGTGTGTTAATTTCTGCATTTCTAGAATGATATCTTGCGTTGCTTGAATGTCATGGTGTATGTTTGATTGTTTGTAGTGCGTTAATCTATATCACAATTTCTAGTCTTGATCGTACGTTCTTGGTGCCGTTGGCAACCGAGATATCACGGGAAGGGTTAGGGTTGGTTATTGGTTAATAGGTCATCGGGAAACAACCTCGCATTATTTAATCCGAGTACTTTGTCCCCTTTTATCACTTCAATCACACATACACGAGTTATGTCTATGTAACTCTTTCTAGTGAAATTGCACACAACTGTTTAAAGAAACTGAAACCTAGGGTGATCATTGTTCTCTCCTTATTGTTTAAAACCAACTTTGATTTGATTTAGTTCTTAATTTAGTTTTCTAAAACAACAATCCACAATCTTGAATTTTAATTTTCTGCAATTTAGTTAATTTTAGTTTAAATACAAAGCTATACAATCAACACATTTTCCACATACTCCCTGAGTTCGATACCCTATTACTGCTAACTACAGTTGTTTAGGGATTAAATTTGCGTGACCCACGACATCACGTCAAATTTTGGCGCCGTTGCCGGGGAGTAGTGCGCAACGTGTGTTAATTTCATAGTTTTGTTTGTTATTTTCGGGTTTACGCTGGTTGTGTTTAGTGTGCAGGTACTTCAGGTGTATGCATACTAGAGGCTCTAACAGGTCATCACCGCTATCGTTTGATCCGGAAATTGAAAGAACGCTAAGACAAAACCGAGTTTTAGTAAGAGAAAACAAAATCATTGGTTCACCTACTTCACCCATTACACCGAGAAACATCATGGCTGATTCTCAGATTCCACTTACAACCAGTCAAACAACCTCATCCTTTATACCTACTTCCACCCAACCATCACCAAACACTACATTACCTAATACCACTGCTGGATTTACACCAACCAATTCCACTCAACCAATCACCACTCAAAATGAGCCTACCATCACTTACGATCCATCCACCACAATCCCACCATTATCTCACTTCTTTCCCCCAACTACGGGTCAATCATCTTCTACCTTCACAATTGCACCCAATTCAACTGTTGTGCATACTACTTCATCTTTTAGACCACAACAACAACAGTCGGGTTTTCAGTATTCGACCATTCCATTTGGGCAAACTTCAGGAATTCAAGGGGGCGGTTATGATGAGGGATTTGAAGACTTTGAGGGGTATGAAGATGATGGGTACGGTTATGGAGATTATGGTGATCAAGGGGATTTTGGGTATGTTCAAAGTCAATCTCAAGGGATGGCGAGTGTTGGTGGAATGCAACATCAACAACTTATACCACAACACATTCGGCCAAGACCACAAGGGCCACCAATGCCACAACCGATTCCATTGCAACAGGTCCGGCCACAACATGTACACCAACAACCATTTCAAAGACCGCCTCAGCGCCCACCGATGCGACCACAACAGTTTCAACAACCGATCGCACCACAAGGGCAGGTACCAAGACCGAATGGGCCGATTATTCCGAGAGGTAGGTATGGTGTGCCACGAAGACACCTTAGAGAAAATGTGAGGGGCATAGAAGCACATTTTCGGCCGGTAATCACACAAAACCCTTCACCGGTAGTCATTCCTCATAATGACCAAGGGCGCACATTCGAAGTAAGAACCAACTCGCTACAAAGTTTACCAAAATATAAGGGGTTGGCAAATGAAGAACCTTATTTCCATTTGGAGGCTTATGACTCTATATGCAATACTCTTGGGAGTCAAGGGTTTTCAGCTGACGACATCAAATTAGTGTTGTTCCAATTTTCGTTGGAAGAGAAAGCTAAGAAATGGTTCTATACATTACCTTCAGCATCAATTTATACATGGGGGGAGATGCAACAAACCTTTTTGGATGAATTCTACACCGCCCAAAAGACTAATGATGCGCGGAAGGGGTTGAGAAGCTTTCAACAACAACACGGTGAGATGTTCCATGAGGCGTTTGAGCGTTTTAACATGATGATTAAAAACTGCCCTCATCACGGGATTGAGTTATGGGAGTTAATGAACGCTTTTCATGAGGGGTTAAGTGCCGAAGATGCACGGGATTTAATGTCTATCACCGGAGGGACATTTGGAACGAATTATGAGAATGAAGATTGGGAGTTTTTGGAGAGTATGGCAACTACATCAAAAAGGAAAGCCCAAGCTTCGAGGAGAGCCCGACCGACAACTAACCGACCACAAGTGCATGCCATAGATGAAGGTAATGTTCAAACTACTAACCAAATTTATGATGTGTGTGCTTTGTGTAATGAAATAGGTCACGCGGCTGAAAATTGCCAAGGAGTGTTGGAAGGGCAATATGAGGAAGTTCATGCGATCCAAGGTCAAGGCCAAGGAGGAGGTGGTAGGAACTACAACAACATGAATTCTAATACCTACCACCCCGGGTTGAGGAATCACCCGAACTTTAGATATGGGAACCCGTCAAATCAAGCGAACCCAAATTTTCAAGGTAGCCAAGGTAATTTTGGTTCACGGCCATCTTATAATAACCAAGGTGGGTACCGGGGCGGAAATAACCAAGGGTATCAAAAACAATACCAAACGGGTCAAGATCAAGGGGGATCTTCGGGTGGAAATGAGGTGATGGAGATGCTTAAAAGCATGCAATTGGAAATGCAAAAGCGAAATCAACTTGATGAAGTGCGGATGCAAAAAGATGAGGTTCGCGATAAAAGCATCCATTCACTAACAACCCAAATGGGTCAATTAGCGACCGAGGTGGCCGAATTGAAGAAAGGTAAGGGTCAACTTCCAAGCGACACAAAGGTAAACCCTTCACATGGTTCGTCACGAGGTAATGTTAATATTAACCATGTTAGTGTGTTAAGAAGTGGTAAAGAGTTTAAGGCCAATTTGTCACCCGAATTGGTCGAGGGGGTGGTTGAGGACATCACGGGAATGGAAAGTGATGATGAACCTTCACCGGTTAAACCAAAAGAAATAACTATTAAAAAACCGGGGTTGGGTGAAAGTGAAAAGAATGAAAGTGAAAAGATTGAGGGTGAACCGAGTCAAGTGCCATTCCCATCGGCTTTACTTGACCCGGGAAAGAAAAATTTTATTGTGTCAAGGGGTCCTCAAAAAGAGGAAATGTGGGATATGTTCAAACAAGTTAAAATAAATCTCCCACTTCTTGATGCAATAAAACAAGTTCCCGCTTATGCAAAATTTTTAAAAGAATTATGCACACAAAAGAGGCAAAACAAGAAAAAAGTGCCTAAGCGGGTAGATTTGACCGGGCAAGTGAGTGCGGTGTTGAATGGGGAGCTTCCTCCTAAGCTCCAAGATCCAGGCACGCCATTGATTAATGTACAAGTTGGTAATTTTCAAATGGCTAAGGCGTTGCTAGATCTTGGAGCCGGAGTTAGCATTTTACCGGGGGGATTATACGACCAATATGACTTTGGTCCATTAGCGCGGGTGGAGACGACGGTTGTTTTGGCCAATTTGTCTCATAAGTTGCCCCGGGGTATGGTTCAAAATGTTATTGTTAAAATTGATGAGTTTTACTACCCGGTGGACTTTTTGGTTTTGGACTACTCATCGGCGGACCCTAAACAACAACAAAACATAATTTTGGGTCGGCCATTTTTAAGCACCGCACATGCTATTATCGATTGTAGATTTGGTACGGTTGATATGGCATTCGGGTTATAATCAAATTGCCATACACCCGGATGACCAACACAAGACCACCTTCACATGCCCATACGGCACTTTTGCCTTTAGGCGAATGCCGTTTGGGTTGTGTAATGCTCCGGCAACTTTTCAACGATGTATGATGAGTATTTTCTCGGACATGGTTGGAGAGTCGCTCGAAGTGTTCATGGATGATTTTTCCATTTTTGGCACCACTTTTGATGCTTGTCTCAACGAATTGCAAAAGGTTTTAAAAAGGTGCGTTGAGAAAAATTTGGTGCTAAGTTGGGAGAAAAGTCACTTCATGGTGCAAGAGGGCATTGTGTTGGGACACGTGATTTCGGAAAGGGGGATGGAGGTGGATAAGGCAAAGATACGGGTAATTTCATCATTGCCACCTCCTAAAAATGTTAAGGGTGTACGGTCATTCTTGGGACACGCGGGTTTTTATCGACGTTTCATTAAGGGTTTTAGTGTTATCACCAAACCCTTATGCAATTTGTTATTAAAAGATGTCCCGTTTGACTTTACTAATGAATGTATGCAAGCGTTTACTGTTTTGAAGGAACATTTGGTCAAGGCGCCTATCTTGCAACCACCTGATTGGTCAAAGCCGTTCGAGATAATGTGTGATGCCAGCGATACCACTATTGGTGCAGTTTTGGGTCAACGGGTTGACAAGAAGCCGGTGGTTATCTACTATGCAAGCAAAACTTTATCCGAAGCGCAACTTAACTACACCACAACCGAGAAGGAATTACTAGCGGTGGTGTACGCTTTGGATAAGTTTCGCTCGTATATTTGGGGAAGCAAGGTAGTAGTTTATTCCGATCATAGTGCGGTTCGGTATTTAATGGAGAAAAAGGATGCGAAGCCGCGTTTGATTCGGTGGGTTTTATTGTTGCAAGAATTTGATCTAGAGATCCGAGACAAGAAAGGAAGCGAGAATGTAGTCGCGGATCATTTGTCTAGGATTCCGGTAGAGGGGACCGATGATGTAAGTGAAATCAATGAAAGTTTCCCCGACGAGCAACTGTTAGCCGTGTCCACTTTTGTTGCCCCGTGGTACGCTCACTATGTTAACTACTTAGCCACGGGTGCCATTCCGACCCATTGGACCAAAAAGCGTCGTCAACAATTCATGGTCCAAGTGAGGCAATATATTTGGGATGAGCCGGATCTCTTCAAGATCGGACCGGATCAAGTTATTCGGAGGTGTGTGCCCGAGACGGAAGTGTTGGAAATTTTAACGCACGCCCATTCGTCCGCTTGCGGGGGTCATTTTAGTGGACATAAAACGGGTTATCGGGTACTATCTTGTGGGTTTTATTGGCCCACTATTTTCAAGGATGCAATTGAGTTCGCCCGGAATTGTGTAAACTGCCAAAAGATGGGTAGCATATCGAAGAGGGATGAGATGCCACTACAACCAATCTTGGTTGTAGAGATATTTGATGTATGGGGAATAGATTTTATGGGTCCGTTTCCAAATTCGAATGGCTTCCTTTATATTCTTGTGGCGGTGGATTATGTCTCGAAGTGGATTGAGGCTATTGCAACGCGCACAAACGACCATTCGGTTGTTTGTAAATTTGTTCAATCCAACATCTTCTCGCGCTTCGGAATTCCGCGGGTCATTATAAGCGATGGTGGTTCACATTTCAAAAACTTTAACTTCGGAAAATTGTTGAAGAGGTATAGCGTGAATCATCGAGTCGCAACACCTTACCATCCGCAAACGAGTGGACAAGTCGAAGTGTCCAATCGGCAAATCAAGGAGATCCTCATGAAAACGGTAAGAACGGACCGAAAGGATTGGTCGAGCAAGTTGGATGATGCTTTGTGGGCGTACCGTACGGCCTACAAGACTCCGATTGGCACAACACCTTACCGGATGGTGTATGGTAAGGGTTGTCATTTGCCTATGGAGTTGGCGCATCGGGCGCATTGGGCGATCAAGACAGTTAATGCGGATTACGACGAGGCGGGTAAGTTGCGGAAATTACAATTGAGCGAGATAGAAGAAATTCGAGATGAGGCGTACGAATGCGCATCGGCTTATAAGGATAAGCTAAAGAAAGTACATGATGCGAAGTTACGCAAGAAAACGTTCGAAGTGGGTCAGAAGGTTTGGTTGTACAACTCACGGTTGAAAATGTTTGCGGGCAAGCTTAAAAGTAAATGGATGGGTCCGTATGTTATTCGAAGAGTTGGGCGATTTGGTGATGTGGACATCCAAGATGAGCAAACGTTGAAGCAACAAACGGTGAACGGTCACCGCTTGAAGCCGTACTTGGAAGGAAATGACATCAATAATTTGGCGCTTGACAAAGCGGGCTACATTCTATGCCCGGTCGAGGAGGAACAACCTTAAGAGGCCCAGGTTTGGTGGTAGTGTACATAGTAGTTTCATTTTGCTTTGTTTTGCATTTTTGTACAATTGCCATAGCTCTTCGAAGTCCGTGTTCGAAACAAGTGTGGGGAAGTTCGGGTTGCGAATTGCTCTTACATCGTGTTGAGGACAACACGGGATTTTTGAGGGGGTAGGGTGATTTTTCTAAGTTTTTGAAATAATAATAAAAAAAAAAACATAAAAAATCGAAAAATTTAAAAATAATCTAAAAAATTTTGGTCACACAAACCCCACGTTTTAGAAAAATGTAGATGCCCAGTGTCCACCGTAAATTACGGTGGAGCCGTAATTTACGGTGGTTGTTAAAGAAATGTGGAGTTTTATGGTACAAACCTACTGGATTACGGTGAGAATTGAAGTTGAGAGATTACCGTAAATTACGGTATTACCGTAATTTACGGTGAAGACTGAAATGTTTTGGGTTTTACGGTATCTCTCTCCTGGTTTACGGTACACATTTGACATCCAGGTCTCACCGTAATTTACGGTGAGACCGTAAATTACGGTACGCGATGAAATGGTTTCTGTCGGTTCGGTTCCGTATGTATATATATATAAAAAAAAAACAATAAAAAACGAAAACAAACAGGCTTTCACGTGCATTAACCCCTAACCACTCATTCATTCTTCACTTTCCACCAACTTCTTCTTCTCCAAGAACCCACATCCTCCTTCTTCTTCTTCCACCTTCTTTTCTTCATAAAACCCTCGATCTTTGTCCAAATCAAGTGAGATTTTGGTCTAAATCGACTAATTTTTCCCAAGCTTCGTGATTGTGAGGAGGAATTCCAGAGAAAACGCGGTTTTGGGGTCGAAGTTTGAAACCCTAGGTTGAGATAATTTGGGGGTTTTGGGATTTTTAGTTTCACAAGCATCCTCTCATCTTGAAACAAGGTATGAACACTTATTTTACTATATTATGGAGATGCATTGTGAAAAACAAGGTGATTTAGGTTATATGTTCTTGCCCACTTGCTTGTTGCTAGGATATGAGTATGGAATTGTTATTGAACATGGTTGATGGTTGTAGATGTAGGAATTATGGTTAAAGTAGTGAACTTTTGGGATGTTCTACATTGTAGAGACACCATGCCCAATTTTTGAAAAATCCTTGATACACTTTGGGTTCACTAACATCTACAACCATGGCAACAAGCAAGTGTGGGGATGATTTGTGAAGAGAATGTTAATTTTTGTGTTGTTTTGTTGTTTCTTCATGTGTGTAGGAAATGGCAAAGACAAAGGAAAAGCCGGGGTCAAGTTCATCCTCATCAAGAGGCAAGGGCAAGGAAAAGGAGCAGCCATCGAAGAAGAGGCAATATCTGGGTAGGGTTAGTGAAAGCGAAAGCGAGGAAGAGGAAGAGATGCAGTTAGACCCAAGTGATAAACCGGTGTGGAATTCGGGGTCGTTGGATGACCAACCCGAAATTTGGCAGCCAACCCTGTATAACGACTGCATGAACAAGTTAAAAAATAAAGCAGCCGCGTTTATCTGTGAAAAAGAGGTTGATGAACCCCAGTTTGGCCAGTTCGGGGTGTATGACAAGTTCCGTGCTTTGGGTTGGGAAGGAGCACTCAAGTGTTGGGATAAGGATAAGAGCAATTTGTTTTTGACTGAGATTCAGGAGTGGATGGCAACGCTTAAATGTCACAACTTCCACAGGCCATCACAAATGAAGTTGGTTGGGATGGTACATGGGGTACCAGTTGAAATGTCATTCGATACGTTGAAGAAGTTGGGAAAATATGATAGCCTTCCAACTAGGGAGTACATGATTCCCACGCTTGATGATTTATTGCTCAAACCCGAGAAGCACGTGACATGGAACAGTATGTTGGCGGATTTGTTTTTGCCCGGTAGGTATGGTGGCGTGTTATACCGAAAAAATCTGAAGATCGAAGCCAAGTTATTGCATACGATCTGTTTGCTTAATGTCATCCCAAGAAGAGGGGATAAAGAACAGGTGAGGTTTCCAGAGATACCTGTTCTGTATTCATTGATGCACGGGTCCCCACGGTTTCCAATACGCTACCTGATTATGCACCATTTGTGGATATGCCGGAACAAATACGGGAGAGACATTGTCCCGTACTGCCGCATCATAACGGGCTTAATGAAACAGCAGAAGGCACTCACATCTGAAGACCGCGGTTTAACGAAAAGGCACTTGCCTTTTACTTTGGATAGGTTGGGAAGTGTTTGGACTTATACTTCGTCTGAACGTTATCACAAGCTGAAATCGGAAGGTCAACGGTGGAGGGCGTTGAAATTGGGTGCAAGGGAGTTGTTACCGGGAGAACCGGATGAACCTGAAAGCGATGAAGAGTTAATTCCAAGTGGGGATGATGATTACGCAGACGAGCCACCGGGTGGTGCAAATGTTGGTTTTGGGGCTTTTCATGGTGGTCATGGTGGCACATTTTACGACTATGCGCAGCAACCATATGAACCGGGGTGGGCTTATAGTGGTTCAATGCAGGAGGTGATCGAGAGCCAACGCCCGCCGGCGGCCATATTTGATACTTGGTCGGGTCCGGAGAGGTCGTTATTTGATCAAGGCACGCGGAATAGCGCTAGTATTGAACGGGCGCTTAAACATAGCTTCGACCGCAATGAATCATGGCACCGGACCCACGCATATTCGCAGGAGGTGGAAATGAATAACCGATATCACGATGATCAGATGAGGAGGATGCATGCGGACTGGCATGCTGGGAGGCCGGTGGTTGAGGATCCACAACATGTGGATTATGCCTCTTTGCCACCATATGATGGCAGCGTTTCGTATGCGACCCCACAGCTCCACCATTCCCAGTGGCTCGATCCACGACAGCAAGAGGGACAACAACAACAAGAGGGAAGCAGTAGCGGCTCGTTCGGGTTTGGAGAATGGAACGATATGATGTCGTCCATCTTTGGGCCCCCAGGACCGCGTTATTATTGATCAGGTGGTATTCTCTCTCTTGTATAGTTTGTATATATTTGTTGGTTTATGTTGATTATGGTGGGAGGATGGGTGGTGATTGATCATATGATTGATTATTGGGTTTGGTTGGTTGGTGGTGTTGTGTTTAAAATGAAAAACATAAAAAAAATATAAAATAAAAAATACAAAAAGAAATTTGGGGTTTGAGATAAAAGCTTTTTGCGGATGTTGATTGAAGTAGTGATCAAAACCTCCCAAGCCATACATTGGGGACAATGTATCCCAAGTGTGGGGATGGGGGGAATTTTTTGAAGATATTTGAAAAAAATTTTAAGCCGAGCAAAACAATGTGAAATCTTGTCGCCCAATTTATCCCCAAGTCAATACACCGGCAACCCTTATTACCCTTTTCATTCTTGGTAAGAGTTGTAGCCACACGTGTATATAAATAATCTTTGATGAGAGTGGCTACGGGTGGGGGTGCGTTAGAACTTGTGCTTGAATGCGATTTGAATCCTTAGTTAGACATGAATGTAGAAAGGATAAGGGCATTAGGTAGCCTCGTCGTTGGTGTGAGTGAGTGTGGGATTTGGGGGGTTGGACCTCATAAGTTATACATATGAGCATGGTAGTGAGAGGGGCGGGGGTTTGGTCATTTAGTTGCCCATTTTGTGCCTTAAAAGCTTACCGTTTGCTTCCCCTAGCTACTTACTTGAAAATTCACCCAAATTTGACCCGGTCTTGTAGTATTAGTGATAGAATTAGTAGTTTTGTGAGTTTGAAGTAGTTTGGTTAGTGTGTTATTGTATGATGCTTTGAAAAAAAAAAAAAAAGCAAAAAAAAAAAAAAGGAAAAGCAACGAAAAAGAAAAAAAAATAAAAAAAAAGAGAAGGTTTCTTTGTCTTGTATATAGTAATGCGTATTTGTTAGTTGGTTTTTGATGTTTGTAATAAAAAGACCGGGTCGAATTTTCGCTACTCATATATATTCCATTTCTTACCCATACACCTAGCCACGTTACAACCTTTAAGCCCCTTTGATTTGCATTCATGTTTGACCCGTTATAGGAGGATAGTTGATTCAGGTACAAGCTTATGATTGCGCAACCACCCGTTTGCCTAGTGTGTGTCTAGCTTATCTTTGCTAGTTTCCACTTGTAGCCGAGAGGAGAGAATTTGTGAGGGGTGTATTGCTTGGGCATTAAAAAGGGGTTGGTAAGGAAATTGCATGATTTGTTTGGCTTGATTTGATCACTTGTTTTGAGACTATGTTGATGAGTTGCTTGGGACAAGCAACGGTTAAGTGTGGGGATGTGACGGGTGGTCCTTGGGACAACCCTTAAGCATGTTAAGATATGAAATAATCCTCCATTTAACCGCGTAATTATCTTGAATTAGATAACTACGATGCTTATGTTTCAGGTGCGAATTAGGAGATAAGAGATGGATAAAAGGCAGCTTATGGATGCTTTGGTGGAAAACGGGTCGAGAGAAGAACACAAGACAAAACATAGGAGTCAAGGTTGCTGAGTACCGTAAATTACGGTACTACCGTAATTTACGGTAGACTTGATTTTTGTTGATTCCTGCACCGTAACACAGGCTTGATTCACCGTAACCATTTGATGTCCACCGTAAATTACGGTGGAGCCGTAATTTACGGTGGAGCCTGAACGTGAAAAATGTAACTGCCACAATATACTCGGTTTTGGTGTGTCCTTTGGGATTATCTCATCATAGACGGTTCTTAGACACTTTGGGGGCGATTTTGGAGTACTTGCTTGCTTTGTGAACATTTCCAATCATTCGGTTTGTGTTTTTAATCTTTATGAACATTAGATTGATGTTGATGATGATTCACCGAGCCATGTCCGGCTAAACTCTTCGGTGATCATCCTAGGTGAATGTTTCTAAGACTTTTGTGTGTTAATTTCTGCATTTCTAGAATGATATCTTGCGTTGCTTGAATGTCATGGTGTATGTTTGATTGTTTGTAGTGCGTTAATCTATATCACAATTTCTAGTCTTGATCGTACGTTCTTGGTGCCGTTGGCAACCGAGATATCACGGGAAGGGTTAGGGTTGGTTATTGGTTAATAGGTCATCGGGAAACAACCTCGCATTATTTAATCCGAGTACTTTGTCCCCTTTTATCACTTCAATCACACATACACGAGTTATGTCTATGTAACTCTTTCTAGTGAAATTGCACACAACTGTTTAAAGAAACTGAAACCTAGGGTGATCATTGTTCTCTCCTTATTGTTTAAAACCAACTTTGATTTGATTTAGTTCTTAATTTAGTTTTCTAAAACAACAATCCACAATCTTGAATTTTAATTTTCTGCAATTTAGTTAATTTTAGTTTAAATACAAAGCTATACAATCAACACATTTTCCACATACTCCCTGAGTTCGATACCCTATTACTGCTAACTACAGTTGTTTAGGGATTAAATTTGCGTGACCCACGACATCACGTCACCGCGCCATTTGAAGCTCTATATGGCCGCAAGTGCAGATCACCGCTTTGTTGGTCTGATGCAGGTGATAGACAATTGGTTGGTCCAGATGTGGTCCAGGAAACCACAGACAAGATTGCACAGATCCGAGATCGCATCAAGGCGGCTCGTGATCGTCAGGAATGTTATGCGGACCGAAGAAGGAAACCTCTAGAGTTTGAGGTAGGTGATATGGTTTTGTTGAAAGTATTACCCTGGAAGGGTGTGGCACGCTTCGGGAAGCGTGGAAAGTTGAATCCGCGGTATATTGGTCCGTTCAGAATTTTGGAAAGAATTTGGTTAGTAGCGTACAAGTTGGATTTACCTGCTGAACTGAATGGTGTTCACGATACATTTCATGTATCAAACTTGAAGAAAAGTCCAACTCAAGATACTGTTCTCATTCCCACCGACGAGATTCATGTTGACGACACACTCCATTTTGTTGAAGAACCTGTTGAGGTTACGGAATGGAAAGTGAACAAAACCCATCGGAGTAGTGTTAAGCTCGTCAAAGTTCGTTGGAATGCCAGACATGGTCCTGAATACACCTGGGAGCGTGAGGACCGGATGAAAGAGAAATACCCCCACTTATTTCCCAAGAACCCTGCTTCTAGAAGCAGAACTTAAAATTTCGGGACGAAATTTTTCTAACGGGCGGAGAATGTGACAACCCTCACCAAATCAGGTATCCATACAACTTAATTAATACTTAATTACAGCTTAATTACTGTGCTTGATTGAAATTATGGATAAACTGCTACCTGAATACTGATACATGTACCTGCTTGCATCATACTTTATTTGCTGTCACTCCATTATTTACATACAGAACTCTAGTGACAACCTTGATGCACAAAAGCACAGTAGCACAATGAACGGATAACCCAGTAAACATGCTGTTATAGCCAGCATCAGGCAGGCACTGCCTCTAAGGCCTGTATGAGCCCAAGATAGTTTACTACACTAGTAGAGAGTGTAGGGATAAGAGGGTTGTAGAACTGCGTCACTAGGTATAAGTTATAGTGACCGGATGTGCCTAAAACGTACTTTAAGTACAAAATTCAGCACTTTAATTAAAAATTCAGCATTAAGCTAACTAATGAAGTGCCAAAACATGAGAAAAATATTACTAGACACTTTCCAAAGTGTCGGGAATAAGTTGTGTCACTAAAAATAGTAATAACGACACTTTAAAGCACTTTAACGGATCACTATCCAACCGAACAACCGGACTTTACCCAGAACATAAAAATATTGCCATTTACACTGTTTTTCTTTTTCTGAGCCAGTTAGGGTCCCCGAATACCCTAACACCCGCTATAATGCATAACATACTAGTAAATGGTTACACCTCCTAATCATCTAACTATAACCTAATTACCTAGTTGAAATCTAACCGGATACCCCCCCCCCCAACCGAACTCGTCCCCTAGGGGGACACACTTGTCCTTTATGTGATTAAAATAATCATGTGTGCTTAATATCTTGGTGACACTAAAACCTTTGGTTAAACTTGAGAGAGTTTGTCTATAAGTTCAAGCTTAGGCCTAACATGTTCATTCCATCACAACTCAACTTCACATCTCTCTCTCCCCTCTCTTTGGTTCTCGGCCGAACACCACCGACCATCCATCCATCATTTTCGATTTTGATCAAGCAATTCCAAGTATCTACAAGTGTAAAGGATCTCATACAAGGAAGTTCGGTGCACTCGGATCGTGAAGGACCTTGTTACATTGCTTTTATCCACCCATTCTTCGACTAGTTTCTTCCCTAGCCTCGAGCTAGTAGTAAGTGACTTTAAACGCCCTCTTGATCTATTCTAAAGTGGTTAAAATGAACTTTGTCGGTTAAAATTCATGAACTTACAAGATGACATATGAAAAGTTTACAAAAATGTTAAATATGTTGGATAAAAGCTATGTAGTTGTGTAAAGATTGTAAGACTTGTTTTATTGTGATTATTTAGTCTTGATCTATACTAGTAGTAGCTCGGATCGTCAGTTAACCCGGTTAGGTCATGTCCATGAAACATGACATAGAATATGTTAAGGTGTGAAAGTGGTTAAAAGACGAACACTACTACGTATCAACATGAACTTGTGTAAAATCAATTTTTCTTATGAAATAGTGTTCTACACTAGTAGATCTACGGATCTACAAGTGGTATTTTCAAAGGACCAAGCGTCAAAAGAAATCATGTTTTCTAAACCCAGTTCTACATAAACAAAAGTGAATTTTGTAAGCACACAAGTGTGTAAACACTTGTATGACACAAAGTTTTGACAAAAGAACTATTTTTGTAAATGTTGACAAGAAGTTGTAAAGATGTAACTTCTTTAAAAATGAGACTTTCGAGAAACCGGATTGATTTATACAAAGATCCACTAACATAATGGGAAGTCACTACGTATTTTGGACAAACCACAAGTTCATGTATTTTTGCGATTTGTAACTATTTTGACTAGTTTGATGGTTTGGATATTGTTATTGTTGAATGAGAAAAATTGTTGATTTGAATGTTAAAAGAAAATGATACGCTTAAAAGCATGGCCACCTCCAGTTACAGGGGAAACTCTGGCGAATTTTTTCCCACAAAAGTGAGTTTTGAGCCTTTAACGAGCATACAAATATATATCCTTACACTAAATGCTCATTTTTCGTTTCTTGTGTGAATAGCCGCTTGGTTCATACGACTCTAGAACTTGCCACAACAATACATTCCCAGTCCTTACCAACTTAAACCCGAGTAAGTAAATGATGGAGGCATTAGGACTAATCCTTTTTCATTCTACACCATTATTTTTCATTTTTTTACCACCTACCCAAAATCCCCCTAGTTAACCCCTTTGAGCCTAAACCTTTTCATTTCTTAACCCAAAACAACCCTTTTTACCCACCTAAACCTTTTTATTTTTAACCCTTTTTCTTTTAGTAACAACGTTCGGTTCTCTTATGACTTCCTTAAAAAAAAAAAACACTTATATTTTGATGAAACCAAACAAACAAACAAAGTTTATCAAAAAAAAAATAACTTTGTTTGAACAATTCATCAAAATAAAATAAAAATATGAAAAAAATAAAAGTCTTTCAAACCGACGTTTGTTACGCCTTTCGCCCTTTTTACTAACCACTAACCCAACCACCCACCTTTAGCCCAAGCCTAACCCTTCACCCATAAAGTCCTCTTGATATTTACAAAGGTATATAGTTAAAAAGGAGGAGGATTGATTGCTTGGCAAGCTTATAGTAGGAGTAAGTTCCATACCGCTCCCGAGTGATTCACTAAAAATACACCTTCGGCCGAGTGTTGAGTGATCCCCCGTGAGGTATGTGAACTTGTATATAAATAAGATTTTAAAAAGGTATGTTATGCCCTAATAAGTAATTTATCTTAAGAAACGTTCTTAATAAATCATGCCGAATAGGATTGTAAATAAATAAAAATAAAACCTCAATAAAGAATCTTGGAAATCCCGACACTCTATGACAAGCCCAAAAACCTTCTCTTCTACCCATTCCATTTGGGAGTGAATAAAGCCACATTATAAAGAGTTTTGCTTGAGGACAAGCAAAGATTCAAGTGTGGGGGTATTTGATATGCGCAAAATACAACATATAAATTATATCAATTGTGGCATAAAACTAAGCCTTTTTTAGTACTAATGTTGGAAAAAGTATGCTTTTGTTTTCCTTTTGTATTTTCAGGATTAAATGAGCTCAAATTAACAAAAGAAGCAAAAAGACAGCAAAATCTAATATAAATACAAGAAAAAAGGAACAAAAGTGGAATGCCCGACCCCTCAACAGCATCTTCCCAAGCAAAAAGATAGCATCTTTCGTGCCCAAGTAGCAGCAGAAAAGACAAACCTTTAGAAGCTTCTACTGCCCACCACGGGGCCGTGCCCAGCGGACACGGGGGCGTGGTCAGCTTCCTGCAGGCGCATTTATTGTAATTGCGAATTACAATTAATGAGGAGAGAGACACGGATGGACACGGGGCCGTGCCCGAGCTTCTGTTCAGCCTATAAATAGGAGTGTTTGGAGCCATTTCAACTCATCCCTTGGCACACCACCTCTCTCACACTTCACCCACTACCCACCACCACCATAACACCATCATCCACCACCATCATCCATTGTCCATCATAAAGCGTGTGAGTCGTCTCGGGATCTAAGATTGATCGTAAGAGTTCTTGACAATCAAAGGCCATGTTTGCCTAAGTCTCTTACATCACTTGGTGAAGAAAAGTGTTTAGTGTAATACTTTTTATTTTTAATCTTTTGCACTTTTTAATTGGTTTTGTATTAATGACTTTAATTACTAGTTTCTTATGTTGAAGGTGATTCTTCCTTATCGTTTGTCCGTGGTGTCTTGGCATTATTTTACTGTCTATATAAAATAAAAGATTTTCACCATTCATATCTCCACGGTCTATATGGAGGTATGTTGGCTACCTGGTCGGGGGTTAAGGGAACGGTTTGGTAAGAGTCTTGCCATTGTTCAGTGTATAGATCCTACAAAGGACCTGGGTCAGATTTAGTAGGACCTCCTTCAATACCCAAAGGTATTGGATGGCGGGGGCCCAAACTCTTTGATCCCCTCATAAGTTAAACTACTATTAAAACTTTAACCCAGCTACTTAGGACTGTATCCCTGCTGACTCAGACTACTTAGCTGAGGGTAACGTCGCCTTCAAAAGAGGGGCCTACCACATTATGCATTAATAACTTAATTAATTATCTTTCAATAATCCGACCCTTTAGGATTGTATCCTTGCTGACTCAAACTACTGGGTTGAGGGTAACGTCGCTATCAAAAGAGGGGCCTACTACAATAACTAAGATAATATCTTAAACAAGTGCAAAATTGCGAAAATAATCAAAGGTTACACTAACACACGAGTCGGATCCAAGTGATTCATCTTGTCTATCTGTTTTTATTTTTATTTTATTTTCAGCATTTTAGTTAGTTTTACTTTCTTAGTTTAAAAATCTTTTCCTAACATTTTGATTTGATTAGACGTTGAGGATAAACCGGTACTAAAAGCTCTTGTGTCCTTGGACGACCTCGGTATCTTACCAACACTATACTACGTCCACGATGGGTGCACTTGCCCATATGTGTGTTTAGTGTTAGTAAATATCATGTTTTATAAATTTAAAACTTGGCTAAAAAGTGTAAAAGGGCTTAAAATACATACCTAAAACATATACACACTAACACGCATCATAAGGAACCACAAATCTATTATCAAGTGTCACACCATTCTTTACTACTGTATTACTTGTTTGACGGCGACGATAGACAGGATATCCTTCAGAATCAACACAAGTCTCATCTACATATTTTTTGGGAAACTTTTTAGAACATTTTTGCTGAACCATACATGGACAAAGTGGGTTGTCTGTACCACATGGTCCATGAATCATAAATTACTTGACAAGCTCATATAATTCAGGATCTCTTTCTTTATCTGGTATCTCAGCGGTAATAACACGATCAATATCAGATGCATTTGGAAATTTGCTTTCAGCACCCAAGAACAAACATATGTGAGCATGTGGGAGACCACGCTTCTGAAATTCCACTGTATACATAACTGAAATTTTTTAACAGTGGGCTGTTAGATAAATATAATTAGATGTTCAAAGTAAAAAGTATAACTAAAGGATACCTGCTTGTATATCACCAAAGAATTTATGTTTCTTGAAATCTTTTATAAGATGATCCAATTTACCCTTGAATAATCTAGAGATAATGTAACACCCCCAAAATAGCACCTGCGGGAACCCCGCGAGGCGTGTTACACATCAGAGTCTGAGCCACCAATCACATTGAACCAATGATAAATATTTAAATAAAACATGTCACTAATTGCCAAGATTAAATGTCAAACATAATATCGATTCATAAAGAGTTATATAGTGGAAGCATATGATAAGTCGTTTAGCAATTGTTTCATAATAAAACTCAAAACCAATGTATCAATTATAAGTGATCCAATAGCTTCGATCCATGACCACTCCAGCACTCCCAGATAGCAAGTCCATGTTCCAAGGTTAACGACCTACAAGCATGCAAACAAGTGTGTCAGACTACGCTGGTGAGTTCAAGGTCTTGTTAACGTGTTGTGTTACCAGATATATGTTAATGCGATTCAATGTTGTGTTACGATGTTGCTCATGTTAGTTACCCTAGGGAGTACGCCCTTACGTAACCGAGGAGTGTGCCTCTTAGCAACCCACTATGTTGTTCACGCTAGTTACCCTAGGGAAAACGCCCTTACGTAACCGAGGAGTGTGCCTCTTAACAACCATAGTGAAACCCAGATAATTAGTTCACCCCGTCCTTACGGCCCGGTGTGAGGTTTCCCACCTAATAGCGCTATCAACTAATTACCCCATTGCCCTCCAGGCAATAACCAAAACCGATTAAGTTGTTTACCCAATGTTTCGCTTCCAAATGTTTACCAGTTGTCCCAAACCACCGGGACGCATGCTTGAGAAAATGCAATGAACTCACCTGGGGTTGCTCGGTATGATACACAAAAAGTTCAGTTAAGCTACAATGTGATCAACCACGTCCTAGCACGTTTATCATACAAGTCAGGTTTGGTTCACGTAATGCACGTATAAATCATACAAGTTAACATGTTACTAACACGTATTGATCTAGGCAACCAAGTAACAGTCATAACAATCCATTCAACTTGTGCGAATAAACAAATCAGCCCAATAATATCCGGCCCAACATGTTGTGCGATCGGCACAGCCTTGTGCGATCCACAGCATGTTGTGCGGTCCAATAAGCCCGGCCCAAATAGCTAAGCAGTCAAATAGCATACTCGGCCCAATTAATAGATGACTTGTGCGATCCAGATGGGCTTGTTCGATCCGGCCCAAACAACAAAACAATCTAAGTAAACGATCTTGTGCGGTCCAGCTAATATTGTACGATCAGGACACCTTGTGCGACTGGGCTGGGTTGTGCGATTTAAGCTGGCCCAGTCCAGTATGACATGCACGGCCCAACAGTTAACAAACCTGACACTTGTGCGATCCAAAGGATCTTGTGCGAGTGGGCCATCTTGTGCGGTCTGAAAGCTTGTGTGATCCAGCCATGATGTGCGACCGACTTGTGTTGTGCGATTAGTTTCATAATTCCGGAAATCATGTTTAGTTGGTTACACATTTAACAATTTCCAAAATTACCATATCCACTAACAGTTTCTTGTTTTATAACATTTCGATCAAACAAGACAATCTATCATTAATCCACATGAACCCTAGTAGCATCATAATATGCACATTAATCATATTCTAGCATTACCCTCGACCATAGACATCACACGGCTCATGAATCTGAGTTCTAGCATGCATCTTACCAACCCCACAATCATTCAAACAAGAACATATTACAGCCGACTATGATCCAATCGGTTCTGGATCCTAGCACATAATTATCATTCTTCATAATTCATGGCACTCATAAAATCATCCATCATACGATTCACAGTTCATATTCAAATCCGATCACATATCATCAATATATCAATATATCATTCAAACAAAGCACATAACATGAAATACTAACCGGTTAAGAGAAAGAATAAGGTTTGATCCGAACAAGAAAGACCCGAGATGATGGGGGATTGCTTGGCTGCCTTCGGTTCGCGAAAGAGAGGGAGAGAGGAGAGCTAGGGTTTGCAACTTGTGTTTTTGTGTAACAAATGAGAAACAGCCTCCTAAGGTTGTGTGTACGTGCTTTTAATGAAGTGGGCCGAACCCAACTTGGGCTGCCCAAGGCTCGGATGCAAGGAGTGTAACCCGAGTGGGCTTGTGCGATCGGTTAAGTTGTACAGTAATGAGTCTTATGCGATTACCACATATATACAAGCATTTGATCATAACATTCAATAAAAGCACATATCCCATGATCACATATAGTAAAACATAACATTCATACATTCATTTAGTTAACATAGTTCACGTAAGCCCGTAACGTTACACAAAAGTAGGTTCGAATTACGAGTTGTCACAGTATCCCCAACTAAAAGGAAATTTCATCCCGAAATTTGGTACGCACTCACTGAGGGAGCTAGGTAAGTTATATCGTTCGTTTACTGGTTTTCCCGAGGTGTCACATCATCCCCCACTTGAATGGGAATTTCGTCCCGAAATTCACTAGTTGCATCAACATTAGATTTGCTAGGTTTCGCCTGGTCGTTGGGGAACAGATGTGGATACTTAAGTTTCATCTGGTCCTCGCGTTCCCACGTGAACTCTGGACCACGTCTTGAGTTCCAACGAACTCTCACAATCGGTATACGGCTGTGTTTCCGAACTTTAACTTCCCGATCCATAATCTCAATTGGTTCTTCGACAAACTGCAATTTGTCATCTATCTTCAGCTCTTGAAATGGTACAACTAGTGTTTCATCAACCAAACACTTCTTTAGCTGCGATACGTGAAATACATCATGGACATTACCCAACTCAGCGGGTAATTCCAGCCTGTAGGCCACCTTTCCAATTTGTTCCAGAATTTTGAATGGTCCTACATAGCGAGGGTTTAGTTTGCCGCGTTTCCCAAAACGCACCACACCCTTCCAGGGTGAGACCTTTAACATTACGCGATCATTAACTTCGAATTCCAACGGTTTACTACGCTTGTCAGCGTAGCTTTTCTGGCGGTCGCGAGCTGCGGCCATACGGTTTCGGATCTGCACAATGCTTTCTGATGCCTCAAGTACAAACTCAGGGCCTGTGATCTGACTATCACCCACCTCAAGCCAGCAGAGAGGTGAACGACATTTCCGTCCGTACAATGCTTCGAATAGAGCTGCCTTAATACTTGTATGGTAGCTGTTGTTGTAGGAGAACTCTATCAATGGCAAGTGTTTCTCCCATCCTTTCCCAAAGTCGATTACACACTCCCGCAACATGTCTTCAAGTGTCTGGATGGTGCGCTCGCTTTGACCATCCGTCTGCGGGTGATAGGCGGTACTCATGTCGAGTTGGGAACCGAACGATTTATGCATTGACTGCCATAACTCTGAAGTGAAACGCGGATCTCGGTCTGAAATGATAGAAGTCGGCACCCCATGCCTAGAAACCACCTCCTTAAGATACACAGCTGCCAGCTGAGAGAATTTGTCTGTTTCCTTGATTGCTAAGAAATGTGCTGACTTCGTGAGGCGATCAACAATTACCCATATAGTGTCGTTTCCAGCCTGAGTCCTTGGTAACCCTGTAACGAAATCCATGGCGATCTGTTCCCACTTCCAAGTGGGTATTTCTGGCTGTTGAAGTAGACCCGAGGGCTTTTGATGTTCGGCTTTGACTTTAGCACAAGTCAAACATTTGCTGACGTAGGTTGCTATATGAGCCTTCATGCTGGGCCACCAGTAGGTAGTTTTCAAGTCGTGGTACATCTTATCTGATCCAGGATGTACAGAGTAACGTGATTTATGTGCCTCTTCCATTACAAGTTCTCGTAAGTTGCCAAAGAATGGGACCCAAATGCGTCCAGTTACGTAGTAAGCACCGTCTCCCTTTCGTTCTAGTCGTTGCCTCGAGCCACGTAAAGCTTCAGCTCGAACGTTCTCTGGTTTCAACGCTTCTAACTGAGCGTCTCGTATCTGGGAAGGAAGATTGGACTGGATCGTGAGTTGCAATGCTCGCACACGCCTAGGTGCATTATCCTTTCTGCTGAGGGCGTCGGCTACGACGTTTGCCTTGCCCGGATGATACTTGATGGCACATTCATAATCGTTCAATAATTCCACCCATCGTCGTTGTCGCATATTCAACTCTTTCTGGTCGAAGATGTGCTGGAGACTCCTATGGTCGATGTAGATGGTGCATTTGGTACCGTACAGATAGTGCCTCCAAATCTTCAACGCAAATACCACCGCTCCTAACTCCAAGTCGTGTGTCGTGTAGTTCTTCTCGTGCACCTTCAGCTGACGAGAAGCATAAGCTATCACCTTCTCGCGTTGCATCAACACGCAACCGAGACCCTGAATCGAAGCATCACAATAAACCACAAAATCTTCGGTACCCTCTGGTAACGACAAGATCGGTGCACTGCAAAGTCTCTGTTTCAGAACTTGGAAAGCCTCTTCCTGCTTCGTTCCCCAAGAGTACGTCGTGTTCTTCTGTGTCAGCGAGGTGAGAGGTTGCGCGATTTTCGAGAAATCTTTAATGAACCTTCGATAATACCCTGCGAGACCAAGAAATTGTCGCACCTCAGACGGAGTCTTTGGTGCCGCCCAATTCTTAACTGCATCCACCTTCGCAGGATCCACATGTATCCCTTTCTCGTTAACAACGTGCCCAAGGAAGTGCACTTCTCGAATCCAAAAGTCTCACTTAGAAAATTTCGCATACAACTGTTCCCTTCTCAAAAGTTCCAAGATGAGACGTAGGTGACGCTCGTGATCTTCTTTGTTCTTGGAATAGACTAAGATGTCGTCAATAAACACTATAACAAACTCGTCGAGATAAGGCTTACATACGCGGTTCATGAGATCCATGAAAACCGCTGGTGCATTAGTCAATCCAAACGGCATAACCAAAAACTCGTAGTGTCCGTAGCGCGTTCGAAAAGCAGTGTTGGGAACATCATCCTCCCTAACTCGTACCTGATGATAACCCGACCTTAAGTCGATCTTTGAATAGAAACTTGACCCTTGCAACTGGTCAAACAAGTCGTCGATGCGTGGTAATGGATAGCGGTTCTTGATGGTTACCTTGTTGAGCTCTCGATAGTCGATACACATACGGAATGACCCATCTTTCTTCTTTACAAATAGTACTGGGGCTCCCCAAGGCGAAGAACTGGGTCGAATAAAGCCCCTGTCCAACAACTCTTGCAGTTGATTAGACAGTTCTTGTAACTCTCCCGGTGCTAACCGGTATGGAGCTCGAGCAATCGGAGCCGCTCCTGGCGCAAGATCAATCTGGAATTCTACTTGACGATGAGGAGGTAACCCTGGCAGCTCCTCTGGGAACACATCAGCGAATTCTCGCACCACTGGTAGATCCTCGATCTTACTCTCTTCAGACTGAGCGTTGGTAACTAACGTAACAGTGCAGGATACCCCTTTTGTAGATACTGCTGTGCTCGCATGGCCGTGATAATCCCAACCATCGTCCCACTACGATGCCCTTGAACTAACAGTGACTCCCCATCAGGGAGAGGAATACGCACCACTTTCTCCTTACACAAAATTTCTGCTTGGTGCTTAGACAACCAATCCATCCCTACTACTATGTCAAAACTACCGAGTGTAACGGGAAGGAGGTCAATGTCAAACACCTGACCCACGAGATCTAGTTTGCATCCAAAAAGGACATTCGAGGCTTCTATCGTTTTACCATCTGCTAGCTCCACTACTTGTTTAACGTCTAAAGGTGTTGGGGTTATCCCTAATCGTTGACTAAACTCTAGGGACACATAACTCCAATCGGCACCCGAATCAAATAATACAGAAGCAATACGATTGTTAACAGGAAACGTACCAGTTACAACGTTGCCGTCATTCCTGGCATCCCCTGCTCCAAGCTGGAATACTCTGCCTCGAGCACCATTTCCCCCATTGTTGCCGTTGTTGTTGTTGTTGTTTCCAGCATTGTTATTATTTGGGCGGTTGTTGTCGTTGGCGTTCTGGTTTAACTGAGGGCAATCCCGCTTAAAGTGGCCCTCGTCACCACACTGATAGCACCCCTTCCTGAAACCCTGGTTCTGCTGGGGTGGTTGCCCCTGTTGTCTCTGGTTTTGCTGATTCTGTTGCTGCTGGTGTTTGGGTTGTGAGGCCCTACAATCCCTGGCCTCATGGCCCGTCTTACCACACTTGTTACACGTCCGACCACACGGTCCAAAATGATGATAGCCACACCTGTTACACCGTGGCTTTCTCCCCGCATACGAACCCTGGCTGTGGCCACTTCCCTGGCCTTGATTGACAGAAGACGACTGGCTGATGCTGCGGTTGTTGTTGTTGTCTGGCCTTTTCTGAGTCTGACCAGCACTGGGTGCTTTGTCGTAGTCGCTCCACTTCCGTTTGTTATCATTAGCAGATGTAGTAGCAGTGGGTGCCGCAGCAGCAGTGGCTGAAATGCGCGGGGGTAACGAATTGCTCTCGACCTCCTGGTCCACAATCTTATGAGTCAGACGAACAATCTGTGTTAAATCATTGAGATGGGCTGCAGTGACCAAACTCTTCACACGCGGAGGCAACCCTTTGATGAATAACTCAATCCTCCGGGACATAGGCCGGGACAAGTTCAGGCACATGTCGGCCAGTTCATACGATCGCTTCACATACGCTTCGACTTCAGATCCAACCATCTTCAAGTCATAGTATTCGTTTTCCAACTTCTGGACCTCATCCCGAGGACAGTACTCCTCCCTGATCAGTTCTTTAAAGTCTTCCCAAGTTGTGGCATTCGCTGCCTCGATGCCCAACAACTGTACCTGGGCGTTCCACCATGTTAGGGCACCATCTGCCAAGGTACCCGCAGCATATTTCACCCTGTCCCCAGCGGGACAGTTACAGATAGCAAACACAGACTCTGCTTTCTCGAACCATCTCAGAAGTCCCACAGCCCCTTCAGTCCCGGTGAAGGTCTGCGGCTTACAGTCCATAAACATTTTGAACGTACACGCAGGCTGGTTAGGTTGAGGTTGCGCTTACTGACCTAAATGACGGGAGGAAACATATTATAGGAATGAAAAGACGTGTACGCGGTATAAGAGTAAAGAGTACTTGGTACATTCCGTACCAGCTTGATAGGCTGCTAAAGCCTCAGCCACACGGGTATTGATTAAGTCAGTCAACTCAGCCTGAGTCATGTTGATGTTGCCACGTCCGTGTCCTCGTCCACTCATGATTCTATAGTTGGAAATGAACCGATTCAAAAATTCGAAACGAGATGGAAGTCAAGTATCATACTGATATTTACGTACTACCAGGTTCACACATAGTAAGGCAGAACCCTTCTCACGCTCGATAAGCCTCACTGGGACTTGCATGCACCCCGCGTTATTATTAAGTGTGCACCCATAATAATAAGGCGATTTGCATGCTTATCTCAGTGCCTCTTAGCTTGCGCTCGAAGTTTCCCCCGTTCAAACAACACAACAGATGGTATCACAGGTCTATGATTCACATGAGTCGAAGAGTAGTGTCACACTATCAAGTCACTATGGTGTTTAATGTTTCATTTCATATACGTTCTGAGTGTGTGACTGCTAAGCAAGTAATGTATAAAGTGAGAGAGACACGAACCTTGCAATCTGGAGATGAGTGTCATGATCGATCTTCGAAGTTGTTTGGTTATAGTCTGGTTTATAAAACGTTTTAAAACCTAGTTCACTATAACCAGTGGCTCTGATACCAAACTGTAACACCCCCAAAATACCACCTGCGGGAACCCCACGAGGCGTGTTACACATCAGAGTCTGAGCCACCAATCACATTGAACCAATGATAAATATTTAAATAAAACATGTCACTAATTGCCAAGATTAAATGTCAAACATAATATCGATTCATAAAGAGTTATATAGCGGAAGCATATGATAAGTCGTTTAGCAATTGTTTCATAATAAAACTCAAAACCAATGTATCAATTATAAGTGATCCAATAGCTTCGATCCATGACCACTCCAGCACTCCCAGATAGCAAGTCCATGTTCCAAGGTTAACGACCTACAAGCATGCAAACAAGTGTGTCAGACTACGCTTGTGAGTTCAAGGTCTTGTTAACGTGTTGTGTTACCAGATATATGTTAATGCGATTCAATGTTGTGTTACGATGTTGCTCATGTTAGTTACCCTAGGGAGTACGCCCTTACGTAACCGAGGAGTGTGCCTCTTAGCAACCCACTATGTTGTTCACGCTAGTTACCCTAGGGAAAACGCCCTTACGTAACCGAGGAGTGTGCCTCTTAACAACCATAGTGAAACCCAGATAATTAGTTCACCCCGTCCTTACGGCCCGGTGTGAGGTTTCCCACCTAATAGCGCTATCAACTAATTACCCCATTGCCCTCCAGGCAATAACCAAAACCGATTAAGTTGTTTACCCAATGTTTCCCTTCCAAATGTTTACCAGTTGTCCCAAACCACCGGGACGCATGCTTGAGAAAATGCAATGAACTCACCTGGGGTTGCTCGGTATGATACACAAAAAGTTCAGTTAAGCTACAATGTGATCAACCACGTCCTAGCACGTTTATCATACAAGTCAGGTTTGGTTCACGTAATGCACGTATAAATCATACAAGTTAACATGTTACTAACACGTATTGATCTAGGCAACCAAGTAACAGTCATAACAATCCATTCAACTTGTGCGAATAAACAAATCAGCCCAATAATATCCGGCCCAACATGTTGTGCGATCGGCACAGCCTTGTGCGATCCACAGCATGTTGTGCGGTCCAATAAGCCCGGCCCAAATAGCTAAGCAGTCAAATAGCATACTCGGCCCAATTAATAGATGACTTGTGCGATCCAGATGGGCTTGTTCGATCCGGCCCAAACAACAAAACAATCTAAGTAAACGATCTTGTGCGGTCCAGCTAATATTGTACGATCAGGACACCTTGTGCGACTGGGCTGGGTTGTGCGATTTAAGCTGGCCCAGTCCAGTATGACATGCACGGCCCAACAGTTAACAAACCTGACACTTGTGCGATCCAAAGGATCTTGTGCGAGTGGGCCATCTTGTACGGTCTGAAAGCTTGTGTGATCTAGCCGTGATGTGCGACCGACTTGTGTTGTGCGATTAGTTTCATAATTCCGGAAATCATGTTTAGTTGGTTACACATTTAACAATTTCCAAAATTACCATATCCACTAACAGTTTCTTGTTTTATAACATTTCGATCAAACAAGACAATCTATCATTAATCCACATGAACCCTAGTAGCATCATAATATACACATTAATCATATTCTAGCATTACCCTCGACCATAGACATCACACGGCTCATGAATCTGAGTTCTAGCATGCATCTTACCAACCCCACAATCATTCAAACAAGAACATATTACAGCCGACTATGATCCAATCGGTTCTGGATCCTAGCACATAATTATCATTCTTCATAATTCATGGCACTCATAAAATCATCCATCATACGATTCACAGTTCATATTCAAATCCGATCACATATCATCAATATATCAATATATCATTCAAACAAAGCACATAACATGAAATACTAACCGGTTAAGAGAAAGAATAAGGTTTGATCCGAACAAGAAAGACCCGAGATGATGGGGGATTGCTTGGCTGCCTTCGGTTCGCGAAAGAGAGGGAGAGAGGAGAGCTAGGGTTTGCAACTTGTGTTTTTGTGTAACAAATGAGAAACAGCCTCCTAAGGTTGTGTGTACGTGCTTTTAATGAAGTGGGCCGAACCCAACTTGGGCTGCCCAAGGCTCGGATGCAAGGAGTGTAACCCGAGTGGGCTTGTGCGATCGGTTAAGTTGTACAGTAATGAGTCTTATGCGATTACCACATATATACAAGCATTTGATCATAACATTCAATAAAAGCACATATCCCATGATCACATATAGTAAAACATAACATTCATACATTCATTTAGTTAACATAGTTCACGTAAGCCCGTAACGTTACACAAAAGTAGGTTCGAATTACGAGTTGTTACAGATAATATCCGGCCTGTCTTCAGCATTAAGAGCTTTATCATGCAAACACCTGTAAATCTCAGGCCAGTTTGGATTACAAGTCATCGTTATGAATAAATCGGGATATCTAACAGACTTGCAAATTGCCATAGCATCCAAGTACTTTTACATCATATATCTAGAACCACCAGTAAATGATGAAGGTAAAATTATAGGTTTACCTTGAGGCATTATTCTCTCCACTTTCAATAGTAGCATTCAAGTTCTTAAGATTTTGCACTCTAAGTTTAGGTTGTTGTGTCCTTATATAATTCAACCTAGCAGATTCTATCATCGTGTATCCATCAACCAAAAATTGCTGAAATAGTTTTTTCGCATTAACTAACAATGAAAACTGATTCTGTCTATCTTGAATTTTGTAACAAAAGAATTCTCTAATTGTAAGATTGGTTCTAAGTACCTCATCATCAATCGCAATCCCTCTATGTTTAATACCAACTCTATAACCATCTTCCACATATGGGAAAATAAGTGGATATTGCAAAGCAAGGTAAGAGGGATGAAGCTCATTAATTCTTTGAAGACCACCAGACTTCTTTCTAACAACAATGTCCCGTTTATCAAATGCTCCATCAAAATCACCATGTATTAACGCAGCAATTTCTGATGTTGTTGGCAAATTGTGAACTCTTCCATCCTTATCTCTTGTTCCAATAAGCTTCAAGCTTACATCTTGAAACTCATTTTCTTGAAAACAATCTCTTACCATTCTGAAGGACTGGACAAGAGGATTGCAAGAATCCAACATATCTTTAAGACCCTCTATGGTTGTGCTATCAAGCTGGTTGTTTCTTGTAGTTTTGCATTCTATTTGAGAACTGCCATAAATATAAAATGTTAAAATTTACATTCATTTCAAATGATAATGAATGTAAATATACTGAAAAGCAAAATATATATTCTTAAATGCCACAGTTATCATAAAGAAATTACCTTACTGCTTTTTGACGATTTACAACTTCGTTTTGTGAATCATATATGTAAAGCTGGGAGAATTTAGGTTCTTCCCCATCGTCCGGAAGTAGACTACCCATTCGATGATAATTCTGACCTTGTAGTCTAAATACATAAGGACCTTTACCTCTCTGATAAATTTTGTCAACCTTCCCACCAAGAGATGTGAAGGAAAACATTATGTTATATGCTCGAATATTATCCATGAAATTGCGAGACTATGAGGTATGACTTTTATTTAAATGACGTAGTAATGGAGGAGGTGTAGGCGGTCGTGGTAGCTCAACATCTCCATTTGAACAACAAAGAGAATAGGATGTTTTGTTACGTTTTTTATTTCCCCTAAGCATTTCATCTTCCCATAACATTGCATCACATTTAGAACACACAAAGATGGCATCTCCATGATCAATATAATCTACAGACTTAGTAAATTTATAAGTCAACATAAGTTTTCTACATATTGAAAACTTAACAGGAATTTACATTCGTATCTTATACCTTTAGAAATTCCATGAATCTTGTTAACCACAGAATCTAGTAACATCTCATCACTCATTTGTAATTCAGTTTTAGATATTCCACCTATATTGAAGCTTGTAAAATAAGATATATATAACAATTCATAAAGCCTAAGATTAAACAAATCTTTTGTTTCGTAAAATTTAAAACATACAATTTGTAATATCTGATAATGGAGTCCTCTCAACAAAATTGGATATTTGCTTAGTACTTCCAAAAGGAGTGTGATGGACATTTCTTCTTTCGACATTGTTGGGGATATTTGCTTAGTACTTCCAAAAGGAGTGTGATGGACATTTCTTCTTTCGACATTGTTGGTTGAACCTTGTAAAATAGAACATATGTAAAGATTCCAAAAACATAACATATACATACATATTTCTTTTAAATTTTGTTTGCAAAACTGTAATACATACCACTTGAAGTATTTGAAAATGGAATCCTTTCAACAGAATCAGATGTTGATGCAGGATGACAACCTCTGTTGTTTCTCTTTTGTTGAAGAACATACTTCCTTTTTCTCTTTCTTCAGCACACATTTGACGTTGAATTGCTTGAAGGTTAACTTCATACTTACTTGAAATTGTGTTATTTGTATCCATATTTTAAAATACTTAAATGAAAAAGATTGTTGACAACTCGAGAAAAGAACTTTAAAAGTATTGTGAAAATTATTTGAAATTACCAAAAAATATCTGTAGTAAGTATACCTTTTACTTGTGTAGATGAGTGAAACAAATTATACTACTAATATTTGGAGTAGCATAAACAGGAAGATGATACACATTCCTTCTCTCAACATTGGTGGTTAAAACTTGTAAAATAGAACATATGTAAGGATTCCAAAAACATAACATATACATACATATTTCTTTTAAATTTCGTTTGTAAAACTATAACACATACCACTTGAAGTATTTGAAAATGGAATCCTTTCAATAGAATCAGATGTTGATGCAGGATGACAACCTCTGTTGTTTCTCTTTTGTTGAAGAACATACTTCCTTTTTTCTCTTTCTTCAGCACAGCTTTGACGTTGACTTGCTTGAAGGTCAACTTCATACTTACTTGAAATTGTGTTATCTGTATCCATAATTTAAAATACTTGAATGAAGAAGATAGTTGACCACTCAAGGAAAGAACTTTGAACATATTGTGAAAATTTTTTGAAATTACCAAAAAATATCTGCAGTCAGTATACCTTTTACTTCAGAAGATGAGTGAAACAAATTACTGCTAATATTTGGAGTAGCATAAGCAGGAAAATGATACGCATTCCTTCTCTCAACATTGGTTGTTGAAACTTGTAAAATACGAAACATGTGTAAGGATGCCCAAAAGATAACATATAAATATATATTTCTTGTAAAATTTTGTTTACAAACCTACAAGACATACCACTTGGAGTGTTTAATAATGGAATCCTTTTAACAGAATCGAATGTCGGTGTACGATGAAAACCACTCTTGTTTCGCTTTTGTTGCAGAACACGCTTCCTTTTTTTCCTTGCTTCAGCACAGACTTGACTTTCACTTGGTTGAAAGAACAGTTCATACTTACTTGAAATTCTATTATCTGTAGCCATAATTTCAAATATCTGAATGAAGAAGATTGTTGAGAACTCAAGAAAAAGACTTTCAAAGTATTTTGAAAATGGTTTGAATTATTTGAAAATGATTTGAATTATTTGAAAAAGAAATCTATATTATTAGGGGGTAAAATGTAAGTTCCTTATCTCAATGGCGGTAAAATGTAATTCATTATTCCAATGGCGGTTTACCTTTTTACATAGAGGCAGATAGAAACATACTTTACCTTTTTAACGACTCTCCAAATCCCCTTTACAAAATTGTTTGTCTGATCTCATAAAAAGTGCTTCAAGTTTTAATCACCGATGTCCATTTCAATATTGAATCACTCCACTTGAATTCTTCTTACTTTTGACATCATCAACAACTTCGATCAAGGTATAATAAGATTTATTAAAATTTGTATATACATTAGTTTCATATGCACATGATTAACAATTGTTATGAAAACTGTTCTCAATGTACTGCATGTTTTAGATGATATATCAATTTAATTTTACAAGCTTTTTTATTTTTTATAATGTTTCTGATTTGAAGTTTTGTTCGATATGGTGTTACATTTGGATTCTTGAAAGCAATCGATAAGGTATATTTTGTTGTTTTTCTTACTTGATATTAAAGAATATGATTAAATGACAAATCTTTTATTTATAGACTTGCAAAAAAAAAGTTATTGACAGTGGTACTCGATTCTACTGTTTTTAGAGGAATCTTTATTTATTGTTATACTCTAGATAAATCGATAAAGATTAAATGCGTTATCTGAATGACATGGATATGTTAAACATTGTTGGTTCACATTTGTTATCACAATCTTTTTAAATAATGAAGTATCTGATAAAATACATTGTCTCATTTTTTCTTTGATTTTTAACCAGAAACATAATATCTTGGAAGATGTCTTTTTATAAATATTTGGATGCTCTTAATTCCAAAATCTTGGTAAGATTATTACATTAAAACCATTTTCTATAGTTTTATTGTTAACAATTAATTCACATATAACACTTGCCGATACTTAAATACTTGAACTCAACAAATAATACCACAAAACTTTGCAAACAATCATTTACTCAAAGAAGTTCCTGGTAACGTTGGCGTTATAGAGTGTGTAAACGGTATGAGATGGGATTACCGATTCTCAAGACACAATGGAACTTTTGCTCTAAAAGAAGGATGGTCCTCAGTTGTCTCTGGCCTTACATTGAAAGAAGGATGTCTGTTGGTATTTAAAAAAACTGCACCATATACATATCTGCTGATACCTTTTGAAAAAGTTCATCATTATCCAACAAAACTCCCAATGATTTCTATGTTCACATCAATATCGTTTGAGAGGAAGTTTGGATGTATGGATTCATTCTCCCACAGTTTTACTGATGTTTGTAAAGACGTGTTGGTAAGTTTTGGTATTTTAATCCAGTACTTAAATGTTACTATAGTAATTAGTGATATAGTTATTAATTTTATTGTACCTTTGTTGATTTCATAATTTTATATGTTTTTGTTCAGCTAATACCAAAAGAGTTAGTCAACGTCAGTATTGGAGTTGGTAAACTTAAAGAGACATTTAAGATCTATGTGAATCAGTGGGACTCCTTTGATGTACTACTTCAACGTGATCCTCTTCGGAATTGTTACTTTATAACCGATGGATGGGAAAAGGTTGTACACTACATGGGTATGCAAACAGGAATTGTACTTGTTTTAAGATACGTAGCGGATTACATATTTCTGCTTACTGCCTTTGATTTGAATGGATGTGAGATTGTTGCACCAAAATCCAATGACAGTCCGATAGACGATACTTCCTCACCCAATTTGGAAGTTCCTATTACCGAGGATCTGCATCACCAGTCGGATGTTGAAGAATCCAATGACACAGATTCTGATAGTGATTATGTTGTATCGAATGAATCATCCGATGATATCGACGACGCAGATTTTGATGCCGCTGTCTCAGATTATGAAGCTGATCCTGATGGATACCCCTTACAATTCGTATGGTACTGCAACAAACATTTTGGAAGTTTATTCTGTTAATATATTATTCCTCATTCTTTGGATGTTAAATGTTTGTTACAATTAAGTTGTTTTTTTGTTACTTTACTTAAATACATTATGTATTTCTTATTAATTATTGGTATTTTATATTTATTTTTAAGCGTCTGAATGTGAAAGTAGCTTCTTTATCAAGGATTCATAGAACATTGAAGATGACAGTTGAAAATCTGAATGGAGTTGACACTGTAATTGACTTTCGACGGGAGAAGCATGGCAAGGGATTTAGATACACGGCTTGTCAATTCACCAAGAAGTTCACGAAGCCCAATGGTATCTACAGAAATATGAGATGCAAATTTGTCTACTCTGAGGAAAAAGCCAAGCTGATCTTAAAGAAAGTCTACAGATAGTTGTGGTTGTTGGTATTATCTCATTTGAGATAAATTATGGGATGGTGATGTATCAAACTTCTATATTTTGAAAACTTACGACTTACGAATATTTAAATTATAATCATGTATGCTTATCTTGTTATTTATATTAACTTAAACCTTTGTTGTACATTCGCCATATATTTTAAATGGCTCTTCATGATACATTAAAACTTGAATTATATTCTGTAAATTTATACACTCAACCTCTATTTAGATAAAATCTGACAAACCAAAAGCTCTGTCAAACAGAAAATCTGTTCAAGCAAAGTCTGTTGTTCCAAACAACATCTGCTGATAAACACAAAGACTGTTATAGAAAATAACCTCTGCTGATAAACACAACCTTTGTTGCTGAATATGAATACAAGCATCATAAAGCTAACATCTGGTGTTACTTAAAAGTCTTTTCTTAAAAGGCTTCAACAAATTTATGGGTGATCATTGTCATAACCTCTCTGATACAAACCTCTGACTACAAACAAATTTATGCACTCAACCTCTATTCAGATAAAGTATGCTGATAAACACAGACTGTTATAGCAAATAACCTCTGCTGATAAAACAACGTCTGCTAATAAACACAAAGATTGTTATAGCAAATAACCTCTGATGATAAAACAACTTCTGCTGCTGAATATGAATACAAAAGCATCATAAAGCTAACATTTGCTGTTGAAACAAAGGTCTGCAAAACATAACATCTGCTGATCATTCCACGGTATAAAATGGTAACATCTGTTGTGACTTAACAGTGATACAGTTCAACAGAGGATTTCAAACATCTGTTTACACACGCCTCATGATGAACATCTGCTGATAAACACCGAGATGGTTCAAGCAAAGGTCTGCCAAAAAGAACCTCTGATATGGACTAACAGATGATGCAGTTCAACAGAGAATGTTTAACAGCAGTGCTTTAACAGACCATGATCAACAGATGATAATATAATAACAATAATATTCAAACTGTAGCAATTACATTTTCATAAATCTAATAACCATCATCGAAGCTGTAACAAAATCTAAACACCGATACATTAACCACTGTTACATAAGAAAAACTGATACATAAATACTGATGTTGAATCCGCTGTAGATACTGAACCACTGCTGTTACTGAGCAGTGGTTTTCCTTTGGTTGATCAGGCCTTAGTTACATAAGTGCCTGTCTTTAACAGCTTTGTCTTCAACAGTGTCCGTCTATTCAATTGAGAGAAATCATTACATTACATCCCTGTTGAAAAACAAAATCAATATATTTAGGGAAAATGGGATTGAAAGATGATAACCCAACAGTGGAGGATCTCATTCGACAGCTCCGATAAATTCAATGGTATTCTCAAACAATGCTTCCTAGATTTTTGAAGACCGACAAAGACCAACAAATGTCCACAGTGATACTTCTTTAGACATTTGTCGGTCTTCAAAAATCTAGGAAACATTATTTGAGAATACAATTGAATTTATCGGAGATGTAGAATGAGATCCTCAACTGTTGGATTATCATCTTTCAACCCCATTTTCCCTAAATATATCAATTCTGATTTTCAGACCTCCCAAAGCCACCTATCCGCCTCCAAAGAGATCGAGACAGCTTGAAGCATAAGCTGGACTTGCTGTCATTCCACCAGTTGAGTATTTAATCCAAATATATACCAACTGAAAATCAATCTACTCGTAATCACATGTTACACCAATGCAAGCATCTGAATAAACAATAAACAATAACAAATCAAAGACAAAATCAAAAGCTACAAACATATCAAACAGATTTCATAGAATCATGATTTATTTTAAACACATATACGTCTATTTTTAAACACAAACAGACATTACCTCTTCATCAATAAAGTTGAGATCCATTTTATAACCTTGATCACATTCGGAAGCTCGACGAACGAACTCAAGACTTCCACACCAAACAACAAATCCAGCGTGAAGAACATTTAGCATCCAAACCTTCAGTTCATGATAAAAAGAAAAAAAAACAAAAAATATCTATTTTTAAACTACCGTTCGTCTGCATAATATTCAAATCGATATGTAACATGATGAATAAACATACATCACCAGGTTTTCTAATTTGCATTGGGATTTCTCCTTTTACAAACATATCAAAATCAATCTACTCGTAATCACATGGTACACCAATGCAAGCATCTGAATAAACAATAACAAATCAAAGACAAAATCAAAAGCTACAAACATATCAATCAAATTTCATAGAATCATGAAAGAAATTAGGTCACAGATTGTTACCAGATTTAGTGAGAGAAGAATCGATGTAAGCATTGGAGAAGATAACGATTTGAAGAAACTTCAATCTGGAAAATACGTAACAAAGCTCAAGAAACCACGAAGAAGAAGGAGAACTGATTACAAAGTATATTAACAATTACCAATAAGATAACAATTATGTGATTTATTTAAAACACATATATATCTATTTTTAAACACAAACAGACATTACCTCTTCATCAATAAAGTTGAGATCCATTTTATAACCTTGATCACATTCGGAAGCTCGGCCAACGAACTCAAGACATCAACACCAAATAACAAATCCAGCAAGATCTACCTGAAGAACATTTAGCATACAAACCTTCAGTTTGTGATAAAAACAAAAAATCAAAAAATATCTATTTTTAAACTACTATTGGTCTGCATAATATTCAAATCGATGTTAAATGCAACGCCTCTGTCGTCTTCATCCTTTTCTCTGTATCTACAGTTTTAGAGATAAAGAGTTGAGAGAGAGTAGACAGAGATATTGAAATGGGTTTTTGAAATTATGATCGAGTTTGGATTTGGGTTTGAATTTATATTTGAGAGAGAGAAGAATTGAAGCTCTGATGACATTAAATGCAAATTACATATCCATATGAAGTTCTAAATTTCAAATTACACTCCCATTTTAATGAAACATCAGTGGTTTGAAATTTGAATGAACATCAGTCGTTTCATAATTGAATGTGGGTCAGACCTTTGAAATTGAAAAGTGGGGCAGTGGTTTGGATGACAGATCTTTGAATTATGACGTCACTATGCTTCCTCTATGGCTGCCACCTCATCACGGATGACATAAGAAAAGCATTGTTGGACATGCTCTCAAGCTGACCCCGTAGCTTTTATTATGTCATTTGAATTTCTCTTTTTATAGAAAGTATAGATAGATTCTTTTATTATATAGTATAGATTAGGACATTAAAAACAGAAGTAGCATTTGTTGATGCTAAATGAACAATAAAACTGAAAATCTTTTTTTACCTTAAATTCATATATTTACTTAAATCACATTTTATCCTTTTTGACCGGTAACCAAAACCACTTCTGTCCTTAAAAATCACATTTTATCCTTTTATGTCATAACCTAAACTAATTATTTAGACATCTTATGTCAAAAGTTGAATTATAAAAGAGAAATAAGTGTTAGATTCTATTGTTTAAACCTAATAATTGTTTTATACAATTTCGGTGCCAAAATTTGTTTTCGGATTAAACAAGTTTCATAAATTTTGTTTTCGAATTAAACAAGTTTCATATCAACCTGTAAATATACGTATCATATTTGATTCATGTTTTTGACACACTTTCATATTCGTATCAGATCCAACTCCTAAATACGTATCATATTTGAATTCATGTTTTTGACACGATTTCATATTCGTACCATATCCAACTCCTAAATACAACCTATTGGCTATTTAGCACCGAGTTAGTAGTCAATCCAAACAAGAAAAGGGCAATAAGTTGGGAATATTCCGAACAAGACGAAGGGTATATTAGCAAATAAAGAATTTATGGATTGTTATGACCATTAGGTCATGAGTTTGATTTTCACAAAGGGGGTTTTCTCAGATTTATTGGGTTTCCTCCTGAATTGGTGTATAGGCATTATTGCCTAGTAGAGATAGATATGATCGGGTGGTTCTGCTGGTGTGCCGATAATACTCCAGTAGTCCGTCAGTGATACAAATTTGCAGATAAAAGAAAAAGAAATTTAGAGACAATGATTGTAATATATAACTAAAATTATAGAAAATTATTAGGTAACATGAAAAATAAGGTAATGTATTACTTATCCCTTAATTTCAGAGCTGCATGTCGAGTCAAAACGGAACAGGACGGTTCCCCCTCATATTTTATTTATATATTCTCGAATATACCCTTTCCGTATCCTTACCCTCACTCAAAGTAACGCGTTCACATGACAACATTTATTTAATTAATAAGATTTATAATAAAGTATGACGGCGTTCGAGTAATTAATTAAATCCTTCACAAGAGGCTCACCAGAATATTGAAACCCTCCGACCCCACATATCTCACTTTGCCTCCAATTAAATTATAGATCCCCGTATTACCCTCCATCAACCACATGTCATATTCTAAACATAAATAATATGATAGGATGATTACCGAAATGGTTAAAGTAATGTGTATTCGTAAAGCCGGGGGCGTTAATGTGATAAGTGGCGAAACGCGTAAGAGAGGGGCTTTATATAACTTGAGTGTATAGTGGGGATATATATGTATGGGGCTTTATATATATGTATGTAGATATATGTGTGTGAGTGGGGAAGAATGACAACGCCGTGAGAATTTTCGTGAGGAGGAATTTTCAGCACATGGCGCCCCTCGTAATGGTGTTCAGGGGCGCCATGGGGCTTTATATTGAGAAATGACGCTATGTATCGCTCCACTGCAGGTGGACTAATGTGATATATTTTGTACTATTTCATAGAGCCGTCTTCTAAAACTCTTAAAATAATTTAAGCCTCGAACGAAATAAAAAACTGGGCCCAAAATGTATAAAAATATTAGACCTTAGTGGTGGAGCCAAGCCTTGAACTTTAGACCTCTACGTTATTTTGAGGTGATTTTTTCAACCACACCAACAACACTTTTATGTATAATAAATGAATGTGTATATTAAATATATAATTTACTATATATATAAAATCTTATAAAAACATTTCGGGCCCTTTAAAATTTTGGATCTCAAACGATGGCACGGGTTGACCGACCCTGCTATTTGATCATTAGTTTTAAAAATTAATGATTTTAGTATAACAATTGTTTTTGTATCCTTCATCAATATACGCTAAAACCTTTTGTTAAATCAACATAGATTTACTATTATTAATCAAGGTTGGAGAACTCGCTAGTCGCTAATCGGCTGGTGAGGTGGGAACTAGCGACTACTCGGGATTAATCGGATCGGGTTTTTTATATGTAATTTTCAGTTTTATGTATACATATACACATTTTTATAGATATATATTTTAAGTAGCTAGGTTTTAGCTCTTACTCATTTTTTTAAGTATATAAGATTAATTGTTGGAATTCACTTGGTTTGGTTGAAACTGGCCGGAATTTAGAGGTTTTGGCCGGAATATACAGGTTTTTTCCCGGAATCTGGTCAGAATTGTCGATTTTTGGCTGGCCGACTAGGCCCGACTAGCGATTAATGGACTGATTAACGAAAAATTACTCACCGTCTAGTCACGATTTTTACAACACAACCATACCCCCTTCCTTGTACTACTACTTCTTCATCACCTGTCTAAAGAGTCTTTGCCACTCTATTACACTAACACCACATCAGCTATGGATGAGTATTTGGTATCAGGTATGGTATCGGTTCCTATTTTTCTTGTTTTTCGGTACTGATATCAGTATTCCCACTACCAATGCTGAATCTTCTCCATTGTTCCACCCCAACCTCAATCATTCATTATACAATCAGGTTGGTTCCAATTCCACTCTTGATGAACGACGTTGGTTAAGCTAGCATACACCACTTTTTACACACCCACCTTAAGCTTATAGTTTTAAATTATATAATATGGTAACAAAGTCATAGTAATGATTTATCTATTTTTTTTGTTAAGAAGTATTCGATACAATTATATTATACTTACATAATTACATAATTAAGTATATTTAGGTGTAGAAAAATTGTTAAAAACCCAACCCGGGGGGGGGGGGGGGGGGGGGGGGGTTGTTCTCCAATGGAGACTTAGTTCAATTCCCACTTGTGTAATATTGGGATAGATATACCCCTGGGCTTATGCTCAGTGGTTGGTAGGGATGGCATATCGTGTATACCCGTACACGATAAGACACGACACGATAAGACACGATACACGAAATCCCATACACGAACACGACACGATAACTTATCGTGTCCTTTTTTTCAAACACGAACACAACACGATATACACGAAAATTACCTGTTAATACCTGTTAACATGACTGTTTGACTGTTATACACGAAAATTACCTGTTAATACCTGTTAACACGAACAAAAACATGAACACGACATGCTATCTGAGAGTTATAGAGGGAGTTTAGGGTTTTTTTTTTTTTAATTGAATGAGGAATGAAAATAGAAAAGAATTAAGGAACCCACACGCACATGTCTGATGAGTTTTATTTAATTTAATTTATTATCGTGTACTAACGGGTATTAACAGGTAAACAGGTATTTAACCTGTTTATACACGAAAATTAACAGGTAATCTCGTGTCTACCTGTTTGGTACACGATACCTGTAAAGGCCATACACGATACCTGTTAACTTCGTGTAGGTTCGTGTCGTGTATTCGTGTAAAATTGCCAGCCCTAGTGGTTGGGAAATGATGGTGACAAACCCACCGAGGGGGGTTCGATCCTGAGCCGCACCCCGGTTTTCATCCGGTTGTTATTTCAGCGAGGTAACTCGTGTGGAGGCAGTTTGGTTTCCGGGGGAACGCCGTAGCCTAGTCTTACCAACCCAGTACGGACCCCGTTTAGACAACGTAATCTAAGCAGATCTTGGCTAGGGTCGCCGTTTAGGCTGTGTGACATTGTGTCACTAAAAAAGAAAGGCACCGCTAAAAAAAAAGAAAAAAAAAGAAAAATTGTTAAAAAAATGATTAACAATATAATCATTTGATAAAGAGTTAACTACCATTTTCGTCCCTGTGGTTTGGTCATTTTGGCCATTTCAGTCCATTTTTCAAAAATGCGTCATTTTCGTCCCCCACGTTCTGGAAAGGTGCCATTTCAGTCCAAAAATCATAACCCAGTTAAGTCAGTTAGTAAATAAGGACTGATTGTGTAAATTTGTAACATAAAGGACCATTTAAGTAAATATTAAACACCACCACCACTAGCCCTGCCACCACCACCACTCCGCTGCCACCACCACCGCCACCACAGCCCTGCCACCACCACTCCGCTGCCACCACCACCGCCACCACAGCCCTGCCATCACCACCACTCCGCTGCCACCACCACCACCGCCACCGCCACCACAGCCCTTCCCCCAAATTCTTTCTCAACTTCTATCCACTCAACACACTTACGTTTTACGATCAAAGCTAGGGTTTCGCTTCTATGTTCTTCAATTTACACTTCTCGGTTTCTGCTTGAAAGCGATGGAAGTGGAGCAATCCAA
Organism: Helianthus annuus; assembly: GCF_002127325.2. Lineage (NCBI taxonomy): Eukaryota > Viridiplantae > Streptophyta > Magnoliopsida > Asterales > Asteraceae > Helianthus > Helianthus annuus. Next base: position 14,506,399 of record NC_035443.2, read on the forward strand.
TCAGATAATGACGTTTGATGAGGCCTCAATGGAGCAAAGCATTGGATTCGTTAAAGCCCTACAGGTATTGATTCAATTCAGTTTCACCGTTTCATGTGACGTCAGATCTTACTTATTCTATCTACTGATGTTTACGCATTGAATTTGAATCGTGTTATGCGATTTTGACTATGCCGTTGCAGGTTTAAGTGTTATTTCTGTTCTTCTGTGAATAAAATTTGATGTTAGGTCAAATAAAACCTTAATAGTAGTTGAATTTGTGAATTGCTTGTACTGTACTGGTGCATTTCACATGTTCATTGTGACGTTGAGTGAATCGATAGCGCTAGTTGTGTGATTCTTTTGTGTGAACAAATAGTAATATCAGGGAACACAGACGGCAATCAATATAATATAAACTCACAAATTTATCATAAGCTATGTAATAGTAACAAACTGCTTGCCTTATGTGTGTGAAACAAATGTAGAAGTAGAAATGTTCGCTGTTTGTTTACTTGACTGATCATATGCTATAAGTGATTGAACAAAGCATTTGTTCTTGCAATAAGGTAACCGAATAAAATAAGCTAATGGTGCTTCTAGTTTCTTCCGCTTTGTGTGAAACCGGTTTCTGTGGTGAACGCTTGAATAATAATGCGTGATAAATATGTTTCTAAGGAGAAATGAATGGACCGGAAATGTGGAGAGAAAGGAGGATGGTGATGGCAGCGGAGTGGTGGTGATGGTAGGGCTGTGGTGGCGGTGGTGGCAGCGGAGTGGTGGTGATGGCAGGGCTGTGGTGGCGGTGGTGGTGGCAGCGGAGTGGTGGTGGTGGCAGGGCTGTGGTGGCGGTGGTGGCGGTGGTGGTGGCAGCGGAGTGGTGGTGGTGGCAGGGCTAGTGGTGGTGGTGTTTAATATTTACTTAAATGGTCCTTTATGTTACAAATTTACACAATCAGTCCTTATTTACTAACTGACTTAACTGGGTTATGATTTTTGGAGTGAAATGGCACCTTTCCAGAACGTGGGGGACGAAAATGGCGCATTTTTGAAAAATGGACTGAAATGGCCAAAGTGACCAAACCACAGGGACGAAAATGGCAGTTAACTCTTTGATAAATAAAGTAATATCCAGCTATAACTAGGGGCAAAATGGAGAATTTAAAGGTCAGTCTAGTCTAGATAGATACGACGGAGTAGTTTACCAGATCTATCAGACTATCATACTCACCCACCCCACACACTTCACGAGTTCACTCTCTTTCACCCTCACAGAACACACACATTTTCACTCATCAATGGCAGCGATCGGAGCACTAAATCCGCCACATTTCTTCTCCTCCACCGCCATTGCTGCCGACCGGAGCTCCCTCCGCTCACCGTCATCCTGCCGGACCTTATCATTCTCCTCCTCTCGCCTCTCCGGTGATAAAATATCTTCCGCATCGTTCGTCACACGACGTCGTACTGGAAGTAGAGTTCCGGTCACTGTTTCTCCGAAATCTGTTTCGGATTCTAAAAATTCGCAGACATGCCTTGATCCTGACGCTAGTCAAGTATGATCCGAATTTACTCTGTTTCGTTTTCATTTTTCAGTTTGATCGTTATATGCTTGTATGTTGTTATACATCGTTGTTGACATTTTTATATAATTTTAGGTGATTTGAGCTCTAATTCTGTTTAGATCTAGCAAAGTAGATACACGTTGTTAACAGGAGTATAAAATATATATGTATATAAGATATGTTCTGTTATATTCTATTGTGAAGGTTCTAGAAAGTTGTACGAATTCAATTTACTTGAAATTACTAGAAATAGAGATCGGAGGTAGTGGAGGAAATTAGGATTAATATTATTGATTCAGAAAAGGTGATCATGATTTAACACTTTAGGCAAATTGTACATCATTGGTTGTGAACAGGAGAGATGCTGAGTTCATAATATGTGCTGCTTTAACATATTACTGGTGTGTTCTGTTATTTTGTTCTGAGAGTGTATTATGAAGGTTCTATAAAGTTGTATGGATTCAATTTTACTTGAAATTCACGAGAAGTTGAAAAAATGGCGGTCGTGGAGGAAATTAGGATTAATATTTTGATTTAAAAAAGGTGATCATGATTCAATACCCTAGGTGAATCTGACATTGGTTGTGTGAACAAGAGAGATGTTGAGTTCATAATAAATGCCTGTTTTAGATAGCACTAGTGCGTTTTGAGTGCATTGGTTGTGGATGAGAGGACTGGAGAGTGTCCTCCGTAATAAACGATACCTTATGATATATCTAGTTATTTAATAATAAGATGAAACCAAATACTGAACTATGAATATTTTCAATATCTTTGTTTTTTTATGGAATTAGTAATAATAGTATCACAATGACTCAATGAGGTTCCATTTTTGTTCAAGATATGAAATTATTGTTTAATTGTGTGTATGGTTTCTTCAGAGTGTCTTGGGGATAATACTTGGAGGTGGAGCGGGGACTCGCCTTTATCCCTTAACAAAAAAGAGGGCAAAGCCTGCTGTTCCGTTAGGAGCAAATTACAGGCTTATTGACATTCCTGTTAGCAATTGCTTGAACAGCAACATATCAAAGATTTATGTTCTTACACAGTTCAACTCTGCGTCACTTAATCGCCACCTGTCACGCGCATATGCAAGTAACATGGGCGGTTACAAGAATGAAGGGTTTGTTGAAGTACTTGCTGCTCAACAGAGTCCAGAAAATCCAAACTGGTTTCAGGTAATTAATTATAAATCCAATCCATTCAGTGTATATTAAGTCTGCGTTTTCCCATATTAATCTCGGTTATTAATTATAATTTTAACGATTACAGGGTACTGCTGATGCTGTAAGACAGTATTTGTGGCTGTTTGAAGAGCATAACGTTCTAGAGTTTCTCATCCTTGCTGGAGACCATTTATACCGTATGGATTACGAGAGATTTATTCAAGCTCACAGAGAAACCGATGCTGACATCACTGTAGCAGCTTTGCCAATGGATGAAAAACGCGCTACTGCATTTGGTTTGATGAAGATTGACGAAGAAGGGCGTATAATTGAATTTGCTGAGAAACCGAAAGGAGAACAACTGAAAGCTATGAAAGTTGATACTACAATTTTGGGGCTTGATGAAGAGAGAGCTAAAGAAATGCCTTATATTGCTAGTATGGGTATTTATGTTGTTAGTAAAGATGTGATGTTGAATTTGCTAAAAGATCAATTTCCTGGAGCAAATGATTTTGGAAGCGAAGTGATTCCTGGTGCAACATCTATTGGGCTAAGAGTATGTTTCATTTCTTTAGTTTTTGTTTGAATTATTATTTACTAATAACTATTAATTAATTTAATTAATTAATTAATTAATTATTAAGTATATACTAAAAGGTGTGATAGGATGAATAGTAACTTAATTAATTTTATATTCAATTATTTATTTATTTATGTGATTTTAGCTATTCTATTATTTTTATTATAAATAACTTTAATCAATTTTTTATAACTTTTATTATATGATCTTTTGTAAAATTTCGAATATAGCATTGCAATGTGCTTATTTTTATCTCTCTCTCTCTCTCTCGGTATATAGGAAGCGATACTAGTATTTATTTTTATGCTTTTCGATTGATGTAAAATGCGTGTTGATATTCATTTTGGGCATTTCAGAACTTTAATTTTTGGGTTTTATCTTTTGGTTGCTATACTGTGTTGCAATACTGTACCGATACTGACCAAATTCCCACCGCAACGCGTGGGGAATTTTACTAGTTGGTGTTCATAAACCGTTGAAACCGACCGAACCGCCCAAACTGAAGAAAGTTGGCCGGTTTGAGATCCAAACGTTTGGTTGTGATGGTTTGTTGCTGTAATGGTTCAATTTTTATTTTTGTTAGTATTTATAAATTTTCCAAATTGTTGGGAGTATATAGTTATGTATTATAAACATGAACCTTCTTTACCAATTTAGATCTTCTCGTAAAAACTTTTAGAAAAAAGTTATAATCAGAAAAAGCTGAGAGTCTAACCCACCGAACCCGGCCGGGTTGGTTTGTCATTCCCCAAAAGTGTAGTTAGCGGTTTGGCGTATTATTTTCGTCAAAGCTAGCCAAACCAGAACGTGAATACCCCTATTAATAATTAATAACTCATTAAAAATTACAACTATCCAAAATCTATATTAAACAACAGTATCTATTACATTAAACTTATGTGTCAGAGAATATATAGGTTACTAAGAATGATTTTTTAAATTAAAAAAATGCAAGTGACATATTTTATTGTTTGTCAGATTTTACTTATATTTTATTGTTATCAGGTTGCTGAAATTCATAGCAGCAAGTATGTTATTTTTGGATGAACTTTTTTTTTTTTTTTGCAAAATCCTGTGAACTAAAATTATATATATACATAGGTACAAGCCTACCTTTATGATGGATACTGGGAAGATATTGGTACAATTGAGGCTTTCTACAATGCCAATTTGGGCATCACAAAAAAGCCGGTGCCGGATTTCAGGTAATTTTATTTTTTAGCAGTAGTGATGTTTCTTTTTTACTCTTATCATCCTCTTATGTTCTTGAATGTTTGATGCAGTTTCTATGATCGTTCGGCCCCTATTTACACCCAACCTCGTTACTTGCCTCCTTCCAAGATGCTTGATGCTGATGTCACCGATAGCGTCATCGGTGAAGGGTGTGTGATTAAGGTTAGAAATCATGGTTCTGGTTCGTCTATTGACCTCTTAAAGTGTTTGGTATTTAAAGGTGGACAATTGGTATGGAGGGTGGGTGGGTTAGGTAACGGGTCAAAAATGGGTTTGGGTCAAAACGGGTCAGACCGAGCCACAAACATGTTTATCCATTTTTCTTGAGATTTATAAGTAACCAAATTAATAACAATTGAAATGATGTATTTAAACAATAACTTGTGGGTTACCACCCGTCTCCGCAGCGGATTCGTAATGTAGATAAAAAAAAAGCAAATCGCGAGCGTTAAAGTTGTTTGATGTTTTAGTTAAGGGGCTAAACATGTCATTATTAAAGTTGACGAGCTAAACATGTCATTATTAAAGATGAGGGGCTAAAGTTGTTTATTATTAAAGTTGAGGGGCTAGAGTTGTTTTAGTTAAGGGGCTAAACATGTTATTATTAACATTTAGGGGCTAAACATGTCATTATTAAAGTTGAGGGGCTAAACATGTCATTATTAATGTTGAGGGGCTAAACACGTCATTATTAAAGTTGAGAGGCTAAAGTTGTTTGATGTAGTTAAGGGGTAAACATGTCATTATTAAAGCTGAGGGGCTAAACATGTCATTATTAAAGTTGAGAGGTTAAAGTTGTTTATTATTAAAGTTGAGGGGCTAAAGTTGGTTAATGCCAAAATTGAGGGGCCAAAGTTGATTCATGTGACAAAATAGCATATTTATAGTATATATAATGGTTATGCAGAACTGCAAGATTCATCATTCTGTTGTTGGGCTTCGATCTTGCATAGCTGAAGGTGCGGTAATTGAAGATTCATTGCTTATGGGAGCAGATTATTACGAGGTAATACTAATAAATACATCATGAAATTTTTTTAACATTTTTTACTATGTGTGATCCCCTAAAGTGCAATTTATATTCAAAGTTATAAATCAAATTTGTATCTGTCGGTTTTGTGGTTCAGACTGATGCTGACAGAAGGCTTCTTGCTGCAAAAGGTAGTGTTCCAATTGGTATCGGAAAGAACACTCATATCAAAAGAGCGATCATTGATAAGAATGCACGCATTGGAGACAACGTGAAGGTAACATATAGTAACATACTTTTAAACAGTGATGGCAGATAAAAAACAATGATAACATTCATAATTATTACTATGATTTCATTTTGTGCATCTTATTTTGTGATGGCAGATTATAAACAGTGATAACATTCAAGAAGCAGCAAGAGAAACAGAAGGGTACTTCATAAAAAGCGGGATCGTGACAGTTATCAAAGACGCATTGATTCCTTCCGGCAGCATAATTTAGAAGATACAAAAACCTTGATGGCCATCGGTGAAGATTCGACTGTCAGGTACCTTAGAGTATCTTGTTACAGAACTATGCATTATGGTACCGAAGAGGAAGCATGTCGCGCTGTGAAATGTGAAATTATTATTTATTTAATAAAAGTTAAACTTAATGTGGATGAGGTCGTATATGGTTTTGAATACTATATCTATGCTTTACTTGCACTTTTCATGTTTCTAGTAACAAAGTCTTTTGTTCAAGTTATAGGCGAAGTAGTTTGTACACCGTTAAAATTACTTTGTACACCATTGGGTATGGTTTATACAATTATACTACACACAGTACATCATATATAAAAGGTACTTGGTGGTGTACCAGATCATTTTAGTGGTGTTCAAATTATAGTTATACTTTTTGGTAGTTTTATGTTTTTGCATTTTTACATAGTTAACCTTTTGTACTTGTAAATAAAAAAAACAATAGCAAGTGAATCCCAAGTGGCCTTGTTTTATATCTTCAAGATCCTGATGCACGGATAGAGCTCTCAAGAACGTTATCAGATTTGGAACGACACTACTACAGAAATAGGCATTTGCTACGGCCAAAGTAGTTAACAACCAAAAGAATGCATACACAAATAATTCTAGTGGACGAAGCAAAGAGACCGTTGTGTATCTGAATCAGGTTCTCAAACAAACTGTGAAATCGAACAGTTTCTTCGTAGATTCCGTCCGGTTTAAAAGCCGGTTCAGACGCGTGATGGTATATGGTGGTCACGGAACTACCGGCCGTCGGTAGATGCCGGTGACGGAACTACTGTGTGTCAGTAGATGCTATCAAGAGTGCACCCGGAATCGACAATATGAGAGTTCCGTGCTATTTGCACGGTAACATCTGACAATGTTGGAGTTCCGGGTGACTTGGCAATTGATGTTGGATGGTGCATCCCCCACCGCCAAGCACCTCACCCTAGACCGACGTCCCGGCGCATGAATCTGAAATATGAGCTTAGGTACTCGTTTGAATCTGAAATATGAACGCAGTGCACTTCTCCATAAGGATTACGCTACCACCACCGTCAAAACACCGACTTTCGATATCCTGTTAATAAAAAATACAATTTAGCATTAGACTCGGTATTCGAAAATATATTGTAAAAAAAAAAAAAAACACCACCACAGCCGACCCACCACCACAACCGACCCACCATCACCACTACCACCCCAGCCGACCCACCACCACCATCACAGCCGACCCACCACCACCACCACCACCCCAGCCGACCCACCACCACCACCACCACCACCACCATCAAAGCCGACCCACCACCACAACCACCACCACCACCCCAGCCGACCCACCACCACAACCACCCCAGCCGACCCACCACCATCTCCACCACCACCACAGCCTACCCCACCACCACCACCACCACCACCACCACCCCAGCCGACCCACCACCACCACCACCACCACCACAGCCTACCCACCACCACCACCACCCAGCCGACCCACCACCAACACCCCAGCCGACCCACCCCCACCACCACCACCACAACCCCCACACCACCACCACCACCACCACCACCACCCCATCCCCAACCCCAACACCACCACAAACCGCCAAAATAAAACCACAAAAAACAAGGGTAAACAAACCTTGAATATTCCGACCATATAGACCGATACGAGAGCAAAAACTATACGAGAGACGCGTGTGGTTCCCTTCCGGATTGTCATCGTGTGGTCCAGAACTCGTTCAAAAAATAACTTTTGTATTTGGATATGTACTTGTTCTCGGTTAAACTATTAAAGGAAGTGAAACTGAACTTCAATGAGACCCGTATGGGTCGATGAGAGGCATATGCAAGTGGGGTGTCATAAATGTTCTGTCAACTTTTCAAAAAAGGTAGGTGGATATGGGTCTCATCGGGCTATACGAGGCATATGGGCTGAAAAGTTGTCAGGATCCGTACCCACCATACGAGGCATATGGGCTGAAAAGTGTATAAAGGATATACTATAACCAATTTATCAGCTCCTGTACAGGAGGATAAACTGGTTAAGGCTTGTGTGTTCTATGCGAGTTGTGCGAGTTCGGATCCCGGGGGAGGCCGGTTCGATACAGAAGGACCCCTCCCTTTTTTATTTGACATTTTTTATTATTCATTTATTTATATTAAAATTAATTCCTTTTATTAAAAAAACAGCTTTCATTTTTAGTTTGAGTTAACAATTTTAAATCCCTTTAAAACAATAATAATAATAATAAATAATAACAATAATAATAATAAATAATAATAATAATAACAAACAATAATAATAACAATAATAAATAATAACAATAATAATAATAATAACAAATAAAAACAATAATAATAAATAATAAGAATAATAATAAATATTAATAACAATAATAAATAATAATAATAACAATAATAATAATAATAATAACAATAATAATAAATAATAACAATAATAATAATAATAATAACAATAATAAATAATAACAATAATAATAATAATAAACAATAACAACAATAATAATAAATAATGATAATAATAATAAATAATAATAATAATAACAATAAATAATAATAATAATAATAATAACAATAATAATAATAAATAATAACAATAATAATAATAACAATAATAATAATAAAAAATAATAATAACAATAATAATAATAATAATAATAATAACAATAATAATCATAATAATAATAATAAATAACAATAATAATAATAATAATAAATAATAACAATAATAATAATAATAAACAATAATAATAATAATAATAATAATAATAATAATAATAATAATAATAATAATAATAATAATAATAATAATAATAATAATAATAATAATAATGATAATGATAATAATAATAAATAAATAACAACAATAAATAATAACAATAACAACAATAAATAATAAATAATAATAACAATAACAACAACAACAATAATAAATAAATAAATAAATAATAATAACTAATAATAGAACAACAATAAAGAATTTCACGAAAAAGAATTTATTAACTTGGCAAAGGTGTTAGTAGATGTATCGTATTACACAGGGTAGAGCGTTAGTAGATAGTAATAGAACCTAATGAAAAAGAATTTGTTAACTTGGCAAAGGTGTAACATCCGTGAAATATAGTGTATGCAACAATTTAAAAAAATATTAATTAGGGTGTTTTATAACATAAAAAACCCTTAATTACCACATAAAATTGTTAAAAAAGTTAATTTCATATGAGTCGTATAGGGCAATGAGACCCATATACAACTCCTATAAGGTGCTCATTGATCAACAAGCCTCCCCTTGTTGACACATTATGAGTTTCTCATTGTCCAAAAAGCCTCCCCTGGTGGTTTCCACTTTTAAAATGGAAACCACCAGGGGAGACTTTTTGGTAAATGAGACACTCATAAGGTGTCAACCAGGGGAGGCTTGTTGATCAATGAGCACTTTATAGGAGTTGTATATGGGTCTCATTGCCCTATACGACTCATATGAAATTAATTTTTTTAACAATTTTATGTGGTAATTAAGGGTTTTTATGTTATAAAACACCCTAATTAATATTTTTTTTTAAATTGTTGCATACACTATATTTCACGGATGTTACACCTTTGCCAAATTAACAAATTCTTTTTTGTGAAGTTCTATTATTATCTACTAACGCTCTACCTTGTGTAATACGATACATGTACATTGTCACCCATTCATAGCTTCTATACTTCGGTGAGGTATTTCAAAGTCCATTTCGTACCGACATCGGACAATCATCCCGTTAACTTAGCAATAATAATAATAATAACAATAAAAATAAGGCAAATTGGAAAATAATAATCCCACCATTGTGAAATTGGCCAATAATAATCCCAAGTCAGGAATTAGCCACCAATAATCCCACTTCGTCCATTTTTGGAAAATAATACTCCAAATGCTGACGTGGCACTTTTGTCGTTTAGTGACTGTGGATTATTATTTTCCAAAAATGGACGAGGTGGGATTATTATTGGCTAATTCCTGACTTGAGATTATTATTGGCCAATTTCATAATGGTGGGATTATTATTTTCCAATTTGCCTAAAAAAAATAATAGTAATAATAATAATAGTAATAATAATAATAATAATAATAATAATAATAATAATAATAATAATAATAATAATAATAATAATGATAATAATAATAATAAAACATAAGCACATTTAAAAAAACGATGTTATATTAGTCCCGGCAAACGGGTCGGGCCGGGGGTCGGGTACGGTCTTTGACCCATGATGATATTTTATGAAATGAATTTTGTGTATTATAAAATGTCAAATTTTTTATTTATCAATTATTATTATGTCTTTAATTATTTTTCACTTGTCATTTATTAACCATAACGCAATAAATACACGAAACATCGTTTTATACTAATACACAAAACATGTCATTTTAATACAAAATGTAACGACTAAACCCTAAACCCTAAATCGCTAACTGTTACATATTCTTAAATTCTTGCAAACTGTATCGGTTATTCAGATCTCTATTCGGTCACCATATTGTTGCTATCAAGTTTAAGGACGCGTTCCACGGTAAACGTGCTTTCCGCTTCCCCATTACCACATAAAGAACCTCTGACCTGATCTGGCGCTCCCTCGTTGTCGCAGAAGAATTCTCAGTAACCGGTTCCACAGCATGAAGAACCAATCCATACAGAAGGTGTTCTCCCTCGAGGTTGCTGACACAGAAGCATTGTCGTTGGTGGAGGTGGAATAACATTCCAGTTCACCCTCACAATCACCGGTAAGTATCTACTTCGACCGTCACAGACTGTGGGTGCAGAAGCATTGTCGTTGGTGGACGTTCCGGTGCATGAATCTGGAATACGAACGCAGTTAAGCGTTTGAATCTCAAATATGAACGCAGTGTACTTCTCCATAAGGATTACGCTACCACCACCGTCAAAACACCGACTTTCGATATCCTGTTAATAAAACATACACTTATAGCATTAGACCCGACATCCAAAAATATATTGATAAAAATAATAAATATAATAATAAAAATAACATATGCACATTAAAAAAAACGATGATATAAGTCTAGACCCGGCAAACGTGTCAGGCCAGGAGTCGGGTAGGGTTACGCTACCACTAACACCACCACACCCGCCTAACCACCACCACCACCACCACCACCACCACCACCACCACAGCCACCACCACACCCGCCTAACCACCACCAACACCACCACTACCACCACAGCCACCACCACACCCGCCTAACCACCACCACCACCACCACCACCACAGCCGCCACCACACCCGCCGAACCACCACCACAACAATCACCACCACCACAGCCGTCAATCCCCACGACCGCAACCACCACCACCACAACCAGCACCACCATCACCACCACCACCACAGCCACCACCACAGCCACCACCACCACCACCACTACCACCACTACTGCCGTCAATCACCACCGCCGTCATTCCCCACCACAGTCAATCCCCCACCGCCGTCATTCCCCACCACAGTCAATCCCCCAACCCCAATCAAACCCAACACCACCGTCAAACCCAACACCACCACAAACGGTGGAAATAAAACCAAAAAATAAAAAAAAGGTTGAAGTTTAAGCAATAAAATTTGGAATACAAACTGACGTTCATCGTGTGGTCCAGAGTTTGTCTTGTGAAAATCGTGTGGTCTAGAGCGTTTGTGTGTGTGTTCTTGGTGTTTTAGTGTGTGAGTTTTCAAATTTTAGATCTAGTTTACCCATTTATTGAAGTTGGGAAAGTGTTTGTGTTCAATGAGAGCCGTATGGTTCAATGAGCACCTTATAGGAGTTGTTGGGTTTAAAGCGTATGTAGTGTATAAAGGATATACTATAACCAATTTATCAGCTCCTGTACAAGAGGATAAACTGGTTAAGGCTTGTGTGTTCTATGCGAAATGTGCAAGTTCGAATCCCGGGAGAGGCCGGTCCGATACAGAAGGACCCATCCCTTTTTTGAATCAATGAGGGGCGTATAGGGCAATAAGGGGCGGATAGATTTTTGAATCAATGAGGGGCGTATGAAGTGTATAAAGGATATACTATAACCAATTTATCAGCTCCTGTACAGGAGGATAAACTGGTTAATGCTTGTGTGTTCTATGCGAAGGGTGCGAGTTCGAAACCTGGGGGAGGCCGGTCCGATACAGAAGGACCCCTCCCTTTTTTATTTGTGTAATTCTTATTTTTTTATTATTCATTTATTTATATTAAAATTAATTCCTTTTATTAAAAAAAACAGATTTCATTTTTAGTTTGAGTCAACAATTTTAAACCCCTTTAAAACAATAGTTTTCTTTTATTTTGTACTCTTTTCTTTTCTTTTATATGAAGCACTTTAATTAAAAAAATTTTATAAAAAAATTGTTGTGTACGCTATATTTGACAGATGTTACAATATATTTAAATTATAATAAAGAGAAACATTAATAAGTTCGTTGCGTACACTATGTTTCACGGATGCTACACCTAACACAAGTCAATAACTTCTTTTTGTCGAGTTCTATTACTACGTAGTAACGCCCTACCCTGTGCAATATGAGACATGTACATTGTCTCCCATTCCATAGCTTCCATACTTCGGTATATATTCCAAAGTCCATTTGGTACTGGCATCGGGCTATCATCCACTAATTAACCATGATGAAATGGCTATCTTCGACATAAGCAATCGTTAAAATGGAATGGTTCGGGTAAACCTGCGGTCCATCGAACATCGGGAAGTAAGTTTGACAAACACCGTTGCTTAAATGTTGAACAATCACCCCAAATTTTTGAGCCGCCAACAACCCTGTGTAGGGCAACCACATCCAGCATGCCATAGGTGCAGGTTCAACATTTAACCAATTTATCGATCGATACACATTTTCGTAACATCCCTTGTCCAATGATTCTAGTATATGCCCCCAACGCTTTTTGTTAATGAACATCTCGTCGAGTAGCTCTTGGCGGACCCACTTCCACTGTTTCTGGTCATACCCCAAACCCATAGCTATGGATCGAAACCCACAGTTACCGTCCAGCTGGGCATCTTCGATATGTGTTATGTATCTCCGATAGCTAGATGGAAGCCAATCCTTAAAACGCTCGATCACGTTTTTGTACCTATAATTGGCAAAAAAAATAAAAAACTAAAAAATATTAAAAAATAAAAAATTGAAAAAGAATTCTAAATATAAGTATGTATATACGTATGTACCTGTGCCCGACCAACAAGGGAAAGTCTTTATCTATAATCGGAAGTGTATTTTTTTCTTCTTTGCTTTTCTTTGAACGACTACGTCTCACCTTTGGCTTTTGAGTGTAGTCGTTCCTCTGTTTTCGGGTTGTTTATCTTTACGTCTCGCAAGGTCTTCATTCTTTTGTTGTTTTGCTTTCGTAGTTGGGCGGCCCCGCGTATCTTGTTGTACCTCAGGCGGTTGATGGTCAGTCATACTTGGATTCAACACCACTTTCATCTTCGACAACATACTTTTTAACACTAGAGGTGGCTGCGTATATAGTTGCTGTGTGAGTTTATACATTTCCGCCTGAATATTACACTCGTCTTGATTAAGTTCTTCTGTCAAAAAATCAAGTTTTGTCCAGAATTTGTCTATCGCGGCAAGTGGAATTTTGCAACCTGTTTTTCAAGAATCATTTACATGAAGTATAATGATGATTATATTCTATGGATCGAAGCATATGTTATAGTTGTTATGTTACATGTATTTTCCCACCACTCCATCTGACAAGCACATGGCAACCCACAACCCGTAGAAAGCTGGTGGCCACAAGTCCCCCTCCTGCCCTCAACGCATTTAGCTTCTTCCTCTCAACAACCTATAACTCTAAGGCTTTTTGGGAAACATTACCGCATAGGTTGTCAAAAAATGGAAATCTGTGGTCCCCCATTTGCACGGACCTGCTCTCCTGAAAACTAAGTTTTATTTGTATCTTTTGTGACTCTACAACTTTGCCAACAAGACAACAAGTCTATGGAGCGAGTTGTTTGGCCTTTAATGTATCTCTTAAACTTAGAATGCTGGCTTTCAACTCTGTTGGTTGTATGTTGACCAAAATTGGGGACTGTGTTAGTCCAAGCTGAAACGAACTTTTCTTTATAATCTTTCAGCCACACATCATACAAATAATCCAGAACATCTGAAAAAAAATTGAATACAATGATTTGTAATGTTTGTATGTATATATGTATGGATGAATGTATGTAAACTAATATAATATGTACCTGATCGTCCGTCGTTAACCAGTCGCATGAAAAGCCGCTGAAAGTTATAATTGTATATCGTCGGAATGGGAGAATTACACAGTCGAGACCAAGAAAGCTTGAATATTTTCCAGTCTTCATCCGTAAATTTTGCCCGACGGTGTTTTATAATATTCTGTGAGATGTGCCACCTACATAGCAATTTGGAAGCTTTTGGGAATACTTTATCGCAAGCATTCTTCAAAGCTTGATCCTTATCTGTCACAATTACACGTGGCTCCATGCAATCTACTAACAATTCTTTGAGCTTCTCCAGGACCCATAAGAAGTTATCTTTTTTCTTTAGAGACAAACGCATGAGCCACAGAAAAAGACTTGTGTGTCGACGTCACACCCACAACTTGAATAAACGGAAGCTTATACTCATTCGTCTTGTAGGTAGCATCAATCATCAACACATGTGGGAATGCACGCCACATGTTGTACGAGTCCGGATGAACGAAAGAAACCTCCTCGACCGCGTTTGTGGAGGGATTCACTCTAGTGAAATAAACGTACCCTTCTTCTTGCAACATGCTCTCCAATATCTGCATTGGAGTTCGATCGCCGTTTTTCGTTTAATCTTTCTAATCACGTTTTGTACATCTTGTAGAATGCACACGCTATGTGGGTACTGATTTCTTATGGTTAAATGTATATTTGTAGGCTCCATGTTTTGCAGATAAAGTCTCTCCACCAGTGATTCTTCGTACGGGGTCAGCCTTCTAGCAAACGCGTGGCCCTCGAGAAATTCAGCAGGCTCATGGTTGTGAATGTTTTTCTTCTCCACAAGGCTCTAACTACCACTACTTGAGTCTAGTTTCCCTATCAGACTAAAAGGACAGCCAACCTTTTTGTTACCGGAACGCCGAACGAATGCTTTACTTTTGGTTCGCCGCCACGATCGCATTGCAACCATATCTTCACTGTCCTTGCTAACGCACCTTAGCCTTTTTTCCTCGTTCGTTGGGTGACAATGACGTAACCTTTCGCAACTTCTCTTTTGTATACCCAATTCTTCAAATCTTCAAGTGACCCAAATACCTCAAAAAAAAAAAAAGGTTCATTAGAAATCCACATAAATGAAATTAATATATTAATTTGTGGAAAAAACAATAAAAAAACTCGTGTTCAACATCGGGTTCGGGTTAATATGTATGACACATTTTAGGGTTTGTATGAAATTTCGTGTCATACATTTTCTATTTTTAATCGGTATACATGCCTCGTTCGTGTTCGTTCGGTTCATTTACAAGCCTAAGTAATCTATTTTTAACAAAATATTTCACCGGAACATATATAATATTTCACCAAAATGATAACGAAATTGGGTTAATATGTATGACACAATTTCGGGTCGGGTTCGGGTTAAATATTTTCTAGATTTCTCCTACCTAATAAAAATTATATACATACGAATAACACGTATACAAAATCATTTTATCCACTCTAAAATTATATCAACATTATGTAACACGAATGTCATACCTTTTTTTTTGTTTTTTTCTCGTCATTAGCACCTTCCTCGTTAGCAGGTTCCTCGTTAGCACGCTCGTCGTCGTGAACACCTTCCTCGTTAGCAGGTTCGTCATCGTCAACATCCTACTCAAAGTGCATTACACCTTCCTCGATTTCGTTATCATTTTCCTCAAAGTCCTTAGCACATTCCTCGAATTCGTTATCATTTTCCTTAAAGTCGTTAGCACCTTCTTCGACTTCGTTATCATTTTTCTCATACTCCTTAGCACCTTCCTCATACTCTAACTTATGTTTGTTTCCCGTATACGAATGGTAAGTCATGTATTCGTGTCGCGGATAACTTTGGGCAATGTAAGATGGTTCCCCCTCATCTACAAACACCTGGTTCAAGTCAGGTAACGTGGGTCGCACACCCCCGTCATCACAACGAGGCACGGGCACAACCTCCTCCTCACCTCGATCAACGCCGAATAACCAAATGCTTTCGGAGACGTACGACTGGTCCGAATCTTCGCCAAAAATATTACCAATGCCCCAAAACGACATTTTTATGCTTCACAGTCTCAACCAAATTTTTTAGTTAAGAATCTTCAGGGGTTCAGTCGAAATTTTGCGATTTTGAAAAAAATTGGAAGCCATAAATCCCGTATGCTTGGGTAAACAAACATTTTTGCTCGATAAGGGTCTTATAGGTCGATAAGGGTCATATGGGTCACTTTCACGCTTTTTCAGACTGAACTCCTTTCATGTCAGAAATTATACCTTAAATTCATCAAAAGTCGTGCCAATAAGCCTCTCATTGCTCAATGAGAGGCGTATAGGGTTTAATGCTCCAACTACCACAACCTTATATGCCTCTCATACGGCAATGAGAGGCTTATCAAAACCCTTTTTCTGACACATTAATTGCTTGCACACTATATACTCCCCTTATTGCCCTATATGCCACCTCTGGAGGGGGGGGGGATGTGCACTCAAAAAATAGAGGTGTGTCAATACCCTCACCTTTTTTTTTTTACTTTGAATTGAACTTACCCAATACTTTTTAACACAAAAAGTGAAGAAAAAAAATTAAATAACTAATTTACAAATAATCTTATCACAAAAATATGGAACAAGACAGCTTAAGAGATCCACTCATTTAGTTTTATACGACCTGAATAAAACTTGTTTATTAGACGAGTTAAAATATACTTCATTTTTACTTTTTTTATGTTGCGAGGGTGTAGGGAGTGGTTAGACACTTGAAAGTGGTAAACTTCAAAATCAACTAATGAGAGTGTGTCATGTCATTCAATGAAAAGTGTTTAAACTATACTCAAAAGTGTTGGTAATGGTTAGACACTTCATGAATTGGTAAACTATTTAAAAAAAGGAAAAATGTGTGATTGGTTAAGAGGGCATGAACCCCATCACACACCCCCTCTCTCTCCTACCCTCTCTCTCCACGATCGGTAACCCATCCCCGCTTCTCCGATTTTAGCGAGCGGCAAAACCCACCGGCGGCGGTGTTACCGCACGGTAAACCATTTTTGCCGAGTGGGATTGCCGCCCACTCCGAATAACCTGATTATGTTTACAAATTTTGTTACAATAATATAATGTAAAGCTTTATAAAATCCCGAATATACTCTTGTGAAGTTTTTATTTTTATCTACGTTTCAACAAAAGTTTTGTAAAAAAATAAACTTGTCAAATATAATTTGTTTTTTTTTTGTGTTCTTTTTACGTAAGATGAACGGGATATGTAGTTGTGTTAAAAAATATTTCATTGAAAACGAAGTTATGTTCAATTAGTGGCGGACCCAAAAATTATATGCTGGGGGTGCGGATGAGGTGTTCATCCATATTTTTAAGGGGTGCGGTCGGGTTTTGCCTAAAATATACACTAATTTTTTTTTCAAAGGGTGCGGCCGCCCACCCTGGCCAAAGGGTAGGTCCACCCCAGTGTTCAAAATAAAGTGTTTTTTTATTTCTTGTTATAAGTTATAACGAGTGTCGGTACCGTATCACTGTTGAGACGAACCTAACCGATTACGAGTCAACGAGATTAGTACCCGTAGGAAGTCAGAACTTGTACCGGTATTGCTTTTTTGGTTTTCGATCAATGTAAAACACGTGCCGATGTCCTTTGTGACATATCACAACTTCATTTTTGGTGATTTTTTTTCTTTTGGTTGGTATACCGCATACCCTGCAGTACAGATACCATAACAAATCAAATCAATACCAACTAAATTCCAGATGTACGCACATGTGAATTCCACTAGTTAGTTAGTTTTCTTTTTTTCTTTCTTTTTTTTTTTTTTTTTTTTGTAAATCTTGCAATGGTTTTATAAAATAAATAAAACAATATGTTATAAACATTAAATAAAATTCATTACTTCTACACTATAATTCTAGTTGCCATAATTATATAAAACATTTGTTATAAGCTTTACATAATGTGCATTGAATCATTAATATAAAAATATAGTTTTCTATTTTTTACAAAGTTTAATTTTTTTAATACAAGTTTAAAATGTATATCAACTATGTACGGATTTATTGTATATTATTATATTACTTAACTAGTGCTAGTACCCGCGAATTTCACGGTGTTGAGAAATAATATATTTTTTTAATGTTAAAAGAAAATATTATGATTTTATACGCGTTAAAACACAAACAAACGAATATATTAGAGTACAACGAAAAATTGAAATGCATGAATATACAACGATCACAATTCGTTGAAAAGCACTTTATAAACCACATTAGTTGTTTTATCTGTAGGTTTGACGTTGTTAATGCGATCTGTCACTCCTTGCTTAATTATTAATTGTACTCCTTGACTTGTAATCTATTACGTTGATTTATCAACTTTAGTTGTATTATGTGGAGTAAATGCTAATAATCGCATTTAATCGCTAATCTATTTGTCGCTTTATCGCTAATCGCATCGCAACTTGACTCGTAGGTTCTGTAAAATGCTTTGCGTGTGTGTGCTATTTGTATGTTACTTGTGCATGTTTATATTATATGTTTGTGGTGAATAATCGAAAACTCAATCGCAACGCAATCTTATCGCGAATTGGAAACGCAAGTTTATTTATGTTGTTGTATGTTAGTTATGTTAATTGTGTGACTATTATTTAAATCTATCGCATCGCTTAATCGATAATCACTTAAACGCATCGCAACGCTCAATGCACGAAACGAAACGTCGAAACTCAACTCGCCGAAGCCCTTCGATCGAATGACCATTCGATCGAATGGTCATCCGTCACGGATGACCATCCGATCGGATGGCCATCCGATCGGACTGCCCTCCGATCGCACACCTACACCGCCTTTCCTCTTCTGTCACCGATAAATAGCACCTGTCACATCATGAACAGTGATGTGATAGCTCTCCTTTGACCCTTCGACTTCTCAGGCTATTTTCTCTCGATTCCACACGATTCTTGTAAGTTTCTACCTCAAATCTTGTACTTCTATGATCTACACACACATCTTCATCTTTTTCACCAACAAATCTTCACTTTTCACCATGAAATCGGTTGGTATGAGACGTTCTAGGATGATGTCATCATGGGGTTCTTATGAACTTCAAGATTTGACCTCATTCCACCAAGAACAACTCATATCTAATAGATTTCAACATGTTTAAACACTGATTTCACCTAAAACTAAACATTTTCAAGATAAAAGAATTGAAAGCTGCTATCATAACTTTTCTTTCAACTTTTTTACACTCTTGCACTCAAAACCGATAGAATCGGAGCTTATTCAGACCTTCTACTCATTCTTTAGTGCAGTGTCGGTCTGAGAACTGATTCCTATCAACAAGATAACCGACTTAGCGGGTTGAACATGAACTACCGTCAAGAATAGTTAACTGATCAAACAGGGTGATTCCTATCCAATCGGATAACTTGGACTTGGTAGGGTTCTGTTGTTTAACACGTTGTCATGCCGTCTCGGTCAAACCACAAACTTTTCAACTTAACAAAATTTTCCAAAAGTTTCAAAACGAGCAAGTCACCAAACGGACTGCCGTCCGATCGAATTGCCATCTGATCGAACGACAATCTGATTGGATGACTTGTGGTCCCAAACACTTAACATTTTAACATTTTCAATGCATGTCTTACCCAAATGAATGGTCATCCGATCGGACGACCATCCGATCGAATGACCATTCTGTTGTGAACTTGTTCTTTAAGAAATGTCTCGCTGGAACGGATCGCCATCCGATCGAACGACCATCCGTCCGGATGACCGTTCGATCGAACGACCTGAAAGGTAGAGATACTTCTTTGGTTTTAAAATGCTACAACGAAAACTTTAAAGCCATCATACACAAACACACCCATCCCAAGTGAATGACGATCCATCCGAATGGCCATCCGTCCGGATGACCATCCGTCCGGATTGTCATCCGATCGAATGACCATTCGTCACTCAGTTCATGCGACACCGTTTAACGCACTGTTCATCGCTTACTGATGTGTGTAAAATGCAACATATAAAACACATCAATTAAGGCATAAAACTAACCCTTTTTAAGTACTAATGTTGGAAAAAGAGTGTTTTTGTCTTCCTTTTGTATTTTCAGGATGAAATGAGCTCAAAATCACAAAAGAAGCAAAAAGACTACTAAATCTACCATAAATACAAGAAAAGGAGCAAAAGTGAACTGCCCGGACCCTCAACGGCACCTCCCAAGACAAAGAGAAGAGAAACAGAGTCTGAACACGCCCCGTGTCCAGTGAACACGGGGGCGTGCCCAGGAAGCAGCAGAAAAGACAAACCAGTAGAAGCTTCCATTGCTCACCACGGGGCCGTGCCCAGCGGACACGGGGGCGTGTTGAAAGTACAGCAGGCGCATTAATTGTAATTCGCAATTACAATTAATGAAGAGAGAGAATGTCAGACGGGCACGGGGCCGTGTTCAGCGAACACGGGGCCGTGTCCAGCGTTCTGTTCAGCCTATAAATAGAGGAGCTTGGTTTCATTCTCTCTCATCCCTTGGCACACCACCTCTCTCACACTTCATCCACCACCCACCACCACCATAACACCATCATCCACCACCATCATCCATTGTCCATCATAGAGTGTGTGAGTCGTCTCGGGATCCAAGATTGATCGTAAGAGTTCTTGACAATCAAGGCCATGTTTGCCTAAGTCTCTTACATCACTTGGTGAAGACAAGTGTTTAGTATAATACTTTTTATTTTTAATCTTTTGCACTTTTTATTTGGTTTTGTATTAATGACTTTAATAACTAGTTACTTATGTTGAAGGTGATCTTTCCTTATCGTTTGTCCGTGGTGTCTTGGCGTTATTTTACTGTCTATATAAAATAAAAGATTTTCACCATTCATATCTCCACGGTCTATATGGAGGTATGTTGGCTACCTGGTCGGGGGTTAAGGGAACGGTTTGGTAAAGGTCTTGCCCTTGTTCAGCGTTTAGAGGTCCTGCTTGGGACCTGGGTCAAATTTAGTAGGATCTCCTTCAATGCCCATAGGTATTGGATGGCGGGGATCTAAACTCTTTGACCCCCTCATAAGCTAACTACTATTAATACTATAACCCGGCTATTTAGGACTGTATCCCTGCTGACTCAGACTACTTAGCCGAGGGTAACGTCACCGCCAAAAGCGGGGCCTACCATAATTTGCATTAATAACTTAATTCATTATCTTTCAATAATCCAACCCTTTAGGATTGTATCCTTGCTGACTCAAACTACTGGGTTGAGGGTAACGTCACCTCCGAAAAAGGGGCCTACTACAATAACTAAGATAATCTCTTAAACAAGTGCAAAAGTGCGAAAATAATCAAAGGTTATACTAATACACGTGTCGGATCCAAGTGATTCATCTTGTCTATCTGTTTTTTATTTTATTTTATTTTTCAGCATTTAGTTAGTTTTTATTTTTCTTAGTTTAAAACATTTTTCTAACTTTTTGATTTGATTAGACGTTGAGGATAAACCGGTATTAAAAGCTCTTGTGTCCTTGGACGACCTCGGTATCTTACCAACACTATACTACGTCCACGATGGGTGCACTTGCCCATATGTGTGTTTAGTGTTAGTAAATATCGTGTTTTATAAATTTAAAACTTGGCTAAAAGTGTAAAAAGGGCTTAAAAATATATCAAAAATATATACACACTAACACGCATCAAGTTTTTGGCGCCGCTGCCGGGGACACAAGGATTTTAAGAAAGCTTAAAATCGACGGCCTAATCAGTTTTTCAAAACATTTTTAAAACGCGCGCATTTTTCTGCATTTTAGTTTAATTTTTGCATTTACAGTAGCCTGAACACGGGGTCGTGCTCGCTGAACACGCCCCCGTGCTGCATATTTTAGAGTAGATACCCAGATACAGAGTCTGAACACGGGGCCGTGCTCGCTGAACACGCCCCCGTGCTCAAAGTGACCAATAAATTTAATTAAAACGCCCAGATACAGTCCCTGAACACGGGGCCGTGTTCACCCAACACGGGGCCGTGTTCAGCTTCTGTTTCCGTCTTATTTTTGTTTTCTGGTCCCGAGACTCAGTTGTAGTCTGTTGAGTGATTCCTATGGAACAATACTCAAGAGGTTACAACTACACCTATGATGAGGATGATTATAGGGGTAATTATTGCACTAATTGTCGTAATGCACACTCGGTTCAATATAATACTTCATATCAACCATCCAATTCATACAACCATTATGAGGAGTCCAGGTACGAGCCATCAACTTCATACACATCCTATGAAGACCAAAGGTATGAACCTCCTTCCTCATACTCGTATTTTGATGAACCAAGGTATGAGCCTTCATACTCATACTTTGAAGATTCAACATATGAGCCACCACCTTCATACTCTTATTATGAGGAACCATGGCGTGAACAACCCACCTCATATGAGTACTATGAAGAACAAAGTTTCGACCCTTATCCATCGTATACTTACAATGAAGAACAATGGTGTGAACCATCTACTTCATATGAGTACTATGAAGAACCAAGGATCGAACAACCGGATTCAAGCTTTGAGGATCCAAATTCTTTCAATCTCACCGAAGTGACCAATAGGATATTAGAACACATTAAAACTATCGAACGTTGCATGAAAGAATCTCGCGCAAGGGAAGAGGAATCCCGCGTGAGAGAAGAGTTAAAAAGTAATAGTAACGTAGAGATAGTTGAAAATGTAAAAATGGAAGAACAAGAAAGTGAAAAACAGACGCATGAGTTAAACAACGAAAATGGTGAGTCCGATAATGTTAAAATTCAAGAAGAGTCTAATTTAGAGGAAATTATTCTCTTATCACCTACTTTCGAAAACCATTGTTTAATAACCCCTCATGCTAAGTTTTTAAAAGAGTTAAACACTAGTGCTAAAATCAAAGAAATGGTAAGTGTTAAGTTAACTAATGATCAAACCTCGCTAATAAAAGAAGATCCTTTTGAAATTAACATCACACCGGTTCCATGTTTCTTTCAAAATTCGTTTATTAGTAATGTCACTATTGATAAAGATCTTTGTGTTAACATAATGCCCAACTACATTTTTGAAAAGTTAAGTATTAGTGATTTTACTCCACTTCAAATACCCATTTTTCTATCCGACCGAAAAGTAATGAAATCAATCGGTGTAGTCGAAGATATTTTGGTTCAAACAAATCAAATGATAATCCCAACCGACTTCGTCATCTTAGATGATGCCCCCTAGTCTTGGGAAAACCTTTTGTACAAACTCACAAAGCTTTGAAAAACCGGAAATTCAACAACCTAACTCTTCAATTAGGGGCATTCAAAAGGAGCATAGATCTTGAGCGCTCAATGAAATATCCTTTTGGCAACAATGACCCCCTAATTGAAGATGAAGCTGAACCACCTGATACAAACCACGAGGAAGACCACTTTGTCGACGAAGAGGTAGCCATAGAACAAACTTTTAAAGTTCTTGATCTAGATGAACCACAAAATAAGGTGTCTCCTAAAGATCCACCCATCGAGCTCAAAGAACTCCCTAAAGGTTTGGAATATGCTTTTCTAGGCAAAGATGGTAGTTTACCTGTAATTATTTCGTCTAAATTAACTAGCTTAGAAAAAGAAAAATTAGTTAACCTACTTAAAAAACACAAAAATGCGATCGCTTGGAAGCTTGTAGATATTAAGGGAATAAGTCCTTCCATGTGCACGCACAAAATTTTAATGAATGATGACTACAAAACGGTGATTCAACCACAACGAAGAGTGAACCCCAATGTTCAAGAAGTGGTTAAAAATGAAGTCATCAAACTACTCGACGCCGGACTAATCTACCCTATCTCTGATAGCCCGTGGGTAAGTCCCGTCCAAGTAGTCCCAAAGAAAGGAGGTATGACGGTAATAACTAACGAGAAAAATGAATTAATACCCACAAGAACCGTCACAGGATGGAGAGTCTGTATAGACTATAGGAGATTAAATGAAGCAACAAGGAAAGACCACTTTCCTTTGCCCTTCATTGATCAAATGTTAGAAAGATTATCCGGTCATAAATTTTATTGTTTCTTAGATGGTTTTTCAGGTTACTTTCAAATACCGATAGCACCAGAAGACCAAGAGAAAACAACTTTCACATGCCCCTACGGAACTTTTGCATATCGACGCATGCCATTCGGTCTATGTAATGCGCCTGCAACATTCCAACGTTGTATGGTCGCCATTTTCCATGATATGATTGAAAAAACCATGGAAGTCTTCATGGATGACTTTTCCATCTTTGGAGACTCATATGATCAATGCCTCGATAATCTTGAACGAATGCTATCCCGATGTGAGGAAACTAACCTCGCCCTTAATTGGGAAAAATGCCATTTCATGGTAACAGAGGGAATAGTACTCGGACATAAAATCTCAAGCGAAGGAATGGAAGTTGATCGAGCAAAAATCGAGACCATATCTCGATTACCTCCTCCATCCTCCGTGCGAGCAATCAGAAGTTTCCTAGGGCATGCCGGATTCTATAGAAGGTTTATCAAAGACTTTTCGAAAATTTCAAAACCTCTAACAAAATTGCTTGAAAAAGATGCACCCTTCATCTTTGACAAGGAATGCAATCAAGCATTTCTAACCCTCAAGGAAATGCTAGTCAATGCACCTATCATGATAGCACCAGATTGGAAATTTCCTTTCGAAATCATGTGCGATGCAAGCGACTTTGCTGTTGGAGCAGTCTTGGGACAAAGAAAAGAAAAACATTTCCACCCAATTTATTATGCTAGTAAAACTCTAAATGATGCACAAGAAAATTATACAACTACAGAAAAAGAGCTACTAGCGGTGGTGTTTGCTTTTGATAAATTTCGTTCTTATCTTGTTCTTTCTAAAACAATAGTTTATACAGACCATGCAGCCATCAGGTACCTCTTCAAGAAGCAAGACGCAAAACCCCGTTTGATAAGGTGGATTCTACTCCTCCAGGAATTCGACATCGAAATCAAGGACAAAAGAGGAGCAGAAAACACTGCTGCAGATCACCTCTCACGCTTAGAAGACCCAGCTTTGGAGACAACCAGGGACGAGCAAATCAACGAAAAATTTCCCACGGAGTCCCTGGAAATGATGGAAAGCAGACAAGAACCATGGTATGCCGACTACGCTAATTTCTTAGCCAGCGGTATAGTCACCAAAGGATGGCCACATCATCAAAGAAATAAATTCTTTGCTGATGTAAAGCATTACTTTTGGGAAGACCCCTATCTTTTCAAAATGTGTGCTGATCAACTCGTCCGAAGGTGTGTCCATGGTAATGAAGCACAAAGAATACTCCGTCATTGTCATGAAGGTCCATACGGAGGACATCATGGTGCCTCAAGTACCGCGAGAAAGGTATTTGATTCTGGATTTTACTGGCCAACCATTTACAAGGATGCACAAAACCTTGTAAAGACATGTGATGCCTGCCAAAGATCAGGTAATATTTCTTCCAAAAATGAAATGCCTCAAAATGGCATTCTCGTTTGTGAAATCTTTGATGTGTGGGGACTCGATTTCATGGGACCTTTCCCACCTTCAAAAGGAAACAAATATATACTTGTGGCGGTCGATTACTTGTCTAAATGGGCAGAGGCCGAAGCTCTTCCAACAAATGATGGAAGAGTAGTGGTAAAATTCCTAAAAAAAT
The DNA here is from genome assembly GCF_002127325.2 of Helianthus annuus. NCBI lineage: Eukaryota > Viridiplantae > Streptophyta > Magnoliopsida > Asterales > Asteraceae > Helianthus > Helianthus annuus. The sequence goes on from NC_035443.2 coordinate 14,532,341, forward strand.
TGTTCTCTCGTTTCGGCACACCAAAGGCATTAATAAGTGATAGAGGTACCCATTTTTGTAATCATCAACTCGAAAAAATCTTAACAAGATATGGGGTCTATCACCGGGTCTCAACAGCATATCATCCTCAAACAAATGGGCAAGCCGAAGTGACTAATCGAGGTTTAAAACGAATACTTGAGAAAACCGTAGGGATAAATAAAAAAGAATGGGCTGACAAACTAGATGACGCTTTATGGGCTTTTCGAACCGCTTATAAAACCACTATAGGCACAACCCCATATAAACTAGTCTATGGAAAAAGTTGTCACTTGCCAGTAGAAATCGCTCACCAAGCCTACTGGGCAATAAAAAACGTAAACTTAGATTTAGAAATTGCCGGTAAGAATCGATTTTGTCAAATAAATGAATTAGAAGAACTTAGGAATTATGCATATTCTAACTCCGAAATTTATAAGGAAAGAATGAAAAATTTGCATGATAAATATATTAAATCTAATGAATTTCGGATTGGAGATCAAGTTCTACTGTTCAATTCGCGACTTCGATTGTTTCCGGGTAAATTAAAATCTAGGTGGTCGGGACCTTTTTCAGTCACCCATGTTTTTCCACACGGTGCAGTAGAAATTAAAACTCGAAATGGAACACCATTTAAAGTCAATGGCCAACGGCTGAAACTCTACAGAGGATCCATTGAGGATGAGGAAGAGGAAATCGCACTTCAAAGCGGTCAACGAATAAACTCATACCCGACATGTTACAGGTAAGTATACATTCGAAACTGGTAAAATCATCTAACCATTATTCGGAGATAAGGGGCATGCACACGAGCACGTTAAAAAAAAAAAAAAAAAAAAAAAAAAATTTAAAATTTTCACCCGGCACGGGGCCGTGTTCGCTGAACACGGGGCCGTGTTGAGGCGACTGTCGGGATAAAACCCATTTGTTCTATCAGTTACACCATTCCACACGCCCCGTTTCGCCGAAAACTCTCTGGTATAGAGCGATTTTCTGCCGATTTCGAACGTTACCACCAAGCCTAACAACGTCAAGGTATGATTCTATCCTTCTTAGTAGTTAGATTAGTTACTTGCATGTAGTTAAAACATCAAAAATTGGGGGAAAATCTAGGGTTCTTCATGTTCATCCGGATCGAACTCAAAATTTTTGATAAAAATTGTTAGTAGTAGTTTAGAGTAGAGTAATAGGAAGTAAATAGCCATGTATTGTTGATAGATTTGTCCGATTTCCAACTAAAAACACAAACCCTTGTTCTTGAACCGAAAAACTCAAAATTGAAAGGGTAAATGGTTTGATTTTGGAAAAATGACACTTAGGGTTTCATTTTCGGGGGAAACCGCTGCTATTAGGCTAAAAATTTTTCAGATTTTCGAAACCGGGACGAAAAAATGAAAATAGGTGTTACAGACGCCTGAACACGGGGCCGTGTTCGCTGAACACGGGGCCGTGTTCAGCCTACTGTTTGCAGTTTTCAACCCGAATTTCCATGTTTCGCACTAACTTTTGTTGTATTCTTTTCAGATGTCCAAATTCACACGGTTCAATGCCAACGAACTTGACGCCAGGGCTCGCTATGAGGTCCTACAAACAAGGCCCGAGGAGTATCCAAGGCGGGCATGCACCGATCTGCTGACAATGGTAAACCAACTGGACCGCTTCAACAACATAGTGACTGGTCCACTGCACGTTGCATTGACTGCCCGACTCCGGTCGGTCCATCAGTGCACATTGGAATTCTATAGCACGTTTATCTTCAACTCAAGACGCGAACCGTTTGATCACGAGGCGGTCGAGTTTCGATGTGGGGGTGTAACCTATAGAACATCCATGGCGCAGTTCGGATCAATCATTGGGCTGTACACAGACGAAGAAGCGGGAAACGAGGAGAATACCGGGGGATTGCGAGACCTGGACGCAAGTGAACGTCAAGCAGCATGGGCACAAATCGGTGAAGGGATCTATAACTCCAGCAGCACAAAGAGTACCAAACTAAGGGACCCGCTATACCGTTACATCCACAGGCTCCTCACGTACTCATTGAACCAACGCCATGACAGTAGTGGCGTTGTTGGGGTTAGAGATTTGGTTGTCCTCCACTGCATCCATAACCGGAAGCCTCTCGATGTTCCTTACCTCCTACTGCGGAACATGCACTTAAACCGCCTTGCCACTGCTCCTACACCAATCTTCTTCGGGGGATGGGTGTACCGTCTTTTCAAGCACTTCGCGAACATCCCGAAGTCCTTCGAAAGGAGCCCATGGTCGGGACGGGTTGATTACCATATCTGCCGGGCCATGAACTTGCTCTATGAAGCGGAGGACGGGACGGTGAGCTTTCAGAGGACGCAAGGCTACGCATGGAACCCGCAAGAGGCTCTAGTTCTTCACGCACCACCTCCACATTACCAATACCCTCCCCAAGGCGATCAGGGTCAATCCTCCTCTCAAGGAGGCGGTTTTCCTAATTTCCAAAGTTTGCATGATCTTTTGCAGGAAAACCTCATGTGCACCCGAAACACCTACAACCTCGCCAACAACACACATCTCCGGGTGGGAGCTATCGAACGAAGCGTCAACGACATACAAGATGACATCGGTAGCATCCGGGAGTACATGGCAAGGCAGGGAGGCGGAGGTGAAGACAGTGATGAAGATATGGAGTAGGAGGCCGGGAGGAGCAAAGGGCTAGCTGGTTATGAGCCCACAGGTTTGATTACCCTTCCTATCGAACAATTCATGGCCTGCGTGCCATTTGTCAAGACAATTTACTTTCCTTAACTCTTTTCTTTTTATTTTTACTTTGTTTTTACTTTGTGTTGGATAATGTTTAACTATGGTAAGATTAGGATGTTTGGTGCTTGGTTGGATGGTATTGAATGCTTGAACAGGTGCAATGCAAGGGTTAGAATGCTAAACATTAGCACTCGCAGCCCTAGGAGGAAGAAACCGGGAGAAAACCATATTTTTCTGGCTAACAGACTGTCCACACGGGGACGTGTTCAGCCGACACGCCCCCGTGTCCATCTCCCAGTTCTGCTGTTTGGCTACTGACCTGCAGATTTTTGTCGGACACGTGGCCGTGTTCACCCAACACGCCCCCGTGTTCACCCTCTGTAAGTTTTTCGTTACTGGCAGTTCAACACGGGGCCGTGTTCAATGAACACGGGGCCGTGTCCAGAGCGCCAGTAACACAAATCTTTGTCTTTAAACACACTTTTACATATTCTAATCAACCAAAAACTCTATTTTTGGACACATTGAGGACAATGTGTAATTTAAGTGTGGGGGGGATGCTAAAACCTTGGAATTTTGCAAAATCCTAAAACAAGCCTTACACAAAACTCTATTGGAACCGCTAAACACCCCAAATTTTTTTCAAAAAATTTTTCATTTTTTTATTTACTTGTCTTAGTTTAAGTTGGGAATAACAAGTTATAAAAGGGTTATATTTTTACAAACTTACAACTGATAGCGTCGTGATAAAAAGAACTAACATAAGAAAATTATGAAACGGTATAACAAGTCTAGCTAAAATTCGATTATATATGCTTGTTCACATTAAAAACCCATTCCCACAAAAAGTGAGTTTTGAGCCTATATTGAGCATAAAAATACACATACTTAGATTAAATGCTCATTTTTCGTTTCTTGTGTGAATAGCCGCTCGGTCTTTACAAATCTAGAACTTGCCACGACGATACATTCCCGGTCCTTACCAACTTAAACCCAAGTAAGTAAATGACGGAGGCATTAGGACTAACTATTTTTTCTTTCAAAACCATTATTTTTCATTTTTTTTACCTACCCAAAATCCCCCTAGAAAACCCCTTTGAGCCTAAACCTTTCATTTCATTACCCCCAAAACAATTTTCTACCCACCAAAAAACCTTTTTCATTTTTTTTCACCTTTATTTTAGTGACAAACTCGGTTTTTCATAAACATACCTTTACGTGATCAAAAAAAAAAAAAAAAAAAAAATGTTGAAGTCAAAAACAAACATAAGCTACAAAAAGCTTGTTTGGAGAAATACTTCAAAAATAAATATCACCAAAAATAAGGTATTTTACGAAAACCGACACTTGTTACGATTTTCGCCCTTTTTACTAACCACTAACCAACCACCCACCTTTAAACCCAAGCCTTCACCTCAAAAGACCTCTTGATATTTACAAAGGTAAAAGTTAAAAAGGAGGAGGATTGATCGCTTGGCAAGCATATGGAAAATGTAAATCCGTGCCGCTCTCGAGCGATTCACTTAAATATACACCTTCGGCCGAGTGATTGAGTGATCTCCCGTGAGGTATGTGAACTTGTATATAAATGGAATTTTAATAAGGCATGCTATGCCAAATTAAGTAGTTTATCTTATGAAAAGTTCAAAATAAACCACGACGAATAAGATTGTAAATAAAATAAAAATAGAACCTATACAAACCTTGGATTCCCGACACTCTAGGACAAGTTAAAAAAAAAAAAACTTCTCTTCTACCTATTCCATTTGGGAGTGTAAGCCACATTAAAAGAGTTTTGCTTGAGGACAAGCAAAAGTTCAAGTGTGGGGGTATTTGATGTGTGTAAAATGCAACATATAAAACACATCAATTAAGGCATAAAACTAACCCTTTTTAAGTACTAATGTTGGAAAAAGAGTGTTTTTGTCTTCCTTTTGTATTTTCAGGATGAAATGAGCTCAAAATCACAAAAGAAGCAAAAAGACTACTAAATCTACCATAAATACAAGAAAAGGAGCAAAAGTGAACTGCCCGGACCCTCAACGGCACCTCCCAAGACAAAGAGAAGAGAAACAGAGTCTGAACACGCCCCGTGTCCAGTGAACACGGGGGCGTGCCCAGGAAGCAGCAGAAAAGACAAACCAGTAGAAGCTTCCATTGCTCCCCACGGGGCCGTGCCCAGCGGACACGGGGGCGTGTTGAAAGTACAGCAGGCGCATTAATTGTAATTCGCAATTACAATTAATGAAGAGAGAGAATGTCAGACGGGCACGGGGCCGTGTTCAGCGAACACGGGGCCGTGTCCAGCGTTCTGTTCAGCCTATAAATAGAGGAGCTTGGTTTCATTCTCTCTCATCCCTTGGCACACCACCTCTCTCACACTTCATCCACCACCCACCACCACCATAACACCATCATCCACCACCATCATCCATTGTCCATCATAGAGTGTGTGAGTCGTCTCGGGATCCAAGATTGATCGTAAGAGTTCTTGACAATCAAGGCCATGTTTGCCTAAGTCTCTTACATCACTTGGTGAAGACAAGTGTTTAGTATAATACTTTTTATTTTTAATCTTTTGCACTTTTTATTTGGTTTTGTATTAATGACTTTAATAACTAGTTACTTATGTTGAAGGTGATCTTTCCTTATCGTTTGTCCGTGGTGTCTTGGCGTTATTTTACTGTCTATATAAAATAAAAGATTTTCACCATTCATATCTCCACGGTCTATATGGAGGTATGTTGGCTACCTGGTCGGGGGTTAAGGGAACGGTTTGGTAAAGGTCTTGCCCTTGTTCAGCGTTTAGAGGTCCTGCTTGGGACCTGGGTCAAATTTAGTAGGATCTCCTTCAATGCCCATAGGTATTGGATGGCGGGGATCTAAACTCTTTGACCCCCTCATAAGCTAACTACTATTAATACTATAACCCGGCTATTTAGGACTGTATCCCTGCTGACTCAGACTACTTAGCCGAGGGTAACGTCACCGCCAAAAGCGGGGCCTACCATAATTTGCATTAATAACTTAATTCATTATCTTTCAATAATCCAACCCTTTAGGATTGTATCCTTGCTGACTCAAACTACTGGGTTGAGGGTAACGTCACCTCCGAAAAAGGGGCCTACTACAATAACTAAGATAATCTCTTAAACAAGTGCAAAAGTGCGAAAATAATCAAAGGTTATACTAATACACGTGTCGGATCCAAGTGATTCATCTTGTCTATCTGTTTTTTATTTTATTTTATTTTTCAGCATTTAGTTAGTTTTTATTTTTCTTAGTTTAAAACATTTTTCTAACTTTTTGATTTGATTAGACGTTGAGGATAAACCGGTATTAAAAGCTCTTGTGTCCTTGGACGACCTCGGTATCTTACCAACACTATACTACGTCCACGATGGGTGCACTTGCCCATATGTGTGTTTAGTGTTAGTAAATATCGTGTTTTATAAATTTAAAACTTGGCTAAAAGTGTAAAAAGGGCTTAAAAATATATCAAAAATATATACACACTAACACGCATCACTTACGCTATCGTTCTGTAATCAAACTAACTTTCTAGCACTCCCTTCAATCCAATCCAAGGCTGTGTTATTCATTTAACACAATCTGTGAGTATACTCGAACCCTTTTGCTTTACGCACTTTTGGGTGTTACATACGTTACTTATTCAAATCACAATCGACACACAATGCAAACACTTTTATATGCTGACCGTTATTGCATGCTATACGTGTTATTCGATGAATGCTTGTATGTTATGTACACAGTGATTGTTGCCTGACACCTTAGCAACGATAGTACTATAGTTTGGACTCAGCACCTGTCGTGGACAGGGGTTGTTAAGGGCTTTACTTCACGTGCCACAGTGGTGATATGTGTTGCGCATTCTACAACTCGCAGTCACGTCTGTGCATATTTCATTGTGGATAACCTACTAGCTTCACTTTGCTACATGTTACATGCTGGTTATGCGTACAACGATTTCGCTATCTATTATACTATTAAACTAGTATGCTCATCTTTACGATATGTGTATTGACCTCTATTTTAACGTATGTGAGAGGTGTTCGAGATGCTAGGATGCTTGCTATGTGGATGGAATCAAGTTAGGATGAGTCTAGAAACAAACAATAATATTTAAGTTGTCGGAACTATGATTTGTCTTGAGATATCTATGTCTGTAATAACTGTTTTATTTGGATAAGTTATGGTATGTGATATAAATAATGTTAATTATCTGGTAATTTAGTTGATATGATTTCTCCTGGACAATCTGTTTCGCTCAGTGCCTCGCCCCGATGTTTCCGCCATCGGTTGGGGTGTGACACTTAAAGTGCAATTTATATTCAAAGTTATCAATCAAATTCGTATCTGTGGGTTTTGTGGTGTAGACTGATGCTGACAGAAGGCTTCTTGCTGCAAAAGGTAGTGTTCCAATTGGTATCGGAAAGAATACTCATATCAAAAGAGCGATCATTGATAAGAATGCACACATTGGAGACAACGTGAAGGTAACCTGTAGTAACATACTTTTAACAGTGATGGCAAATTATAAACACTTAACAATGATAACATTCAGATTTATTACTATGATTTCATTTTGTGCATCTGTTGGTGCACTTGTGTCTGTACTTTGTCTGTATTCGGTTTGTATGTAAACGATGTCCTTGGTAGTCTGTAAGTTGACCAAGTCAACCATCCTCCGGATTGACTTGGCCAACAGTTAGAATAATGTTGAAAGATGTCATCTGTCGAAGGATAGGAGATCGAAGGATAATGTGGATCCTTCGATCTCATCGAAAGATATGTTTCGAATGATAGACCTCGAAAGGTGATCTTTCGAGGTCCTTGCTGATCCTTCGAAAGCATTATATCCGAAAGATGATCCTTCGGACCATCTATCGGATCCTTCGGACCAGACATCAAGGGCTGGGTATAAATACCCATGCAGTGTGTTGTGTTTAAAACAGATGCACACAGACAAGAGCTTGAGAGCATTCTGTCCGAAACACACACACACATAGTGAGAGTTTGCAAGTTAGATTTGTAAACATTGTGCTTGTAACTGGAACCTTCATACGTATTAATACAGTGGTGTTAATCGGTGAACTCTTGTGTGTTTGTTTCTCTACTTGCTTCATCCCGGTTTGCTTACTAGCTTGGATTCCGCACTCGCTAGTAGGTTTGTATAACAAGGTTTAGGTTCGCAATCCTCCGCGAAAAGGGACCTACAAGTGGTATCAGAGCCTTGGCTCTTTACCTTGTTTAAAACCGGGTTGTTCAAGATCTTTGGTGTGTTTGGACACTTGGTTTAGCACCCGTTTTTGGTAGTTTTCTGCATAAAAACGCGTTCTAAACCTTTCGGGAGTGTTCAAGGTCGGTTTGGGTAACATAAAATTTGTTTTTGTGAAACTTTGTGTTTTCCGGCCATTTTTCCGGTCATATCTCCGGTGACTGGTTTGGATAAGGTTGTGTCCATTTTGGGTAAACTTTTTGAAAGTCCAAAAAGTTGGTGAAAAGTTGTTGGCAGACCATATCCTTTCTGCCGAAAGTACTTCACCAACCCATCACCTTTTTCACCTACCTGTCAACCCTTGGTCGTTGTGTCAGAGCAATCGAAAGACATCCTTCGACATCGAAAGATAATCTTTCGAATCAAGGAGGCTCGACAGATACCCATCCTTCGAATATCCTTCGAAGCCTGTGTTCTATCTTTCGAGCCAAGGAATCTTGTCGTAGGATACATCTTTCGAGCTACTGTTTCTCTACGAAAGATAAGGATCCTTCGTGTTGGTGAATCTTTCGTGATCTGTGTTCGAAACATAAGGAGAATCTTTCGAAATCATCTTTCGACAGATAAGGATCCTTCGTGTGATCAATCTTTCGAAATCAATCCTTCGAAGTCTTTGTTCGAAACTCAACAGGGATCTTTCGAACCTTGTTGATCATTCGAACAAGCATTGATCTTTCGAACAAGTCAGTATCTTTCGATTCTTATTTGCTTGTGTTTTTAACAGTTTGTGGTTTTTCAGCTTTTCTATTAGTATTTGATTAAAATGAGTTGTACAAGTCCATGGGATTGGAGTTTGGACTCACGATCCAATCAAGAGCTAGTGACTGCTGCAGATTGGGCAAAGAGTATGGTTCCACAGCCTTCAATTAGTCCAAGTCAATGGGCTTTGGTATCCAATCAAAGTCAAAGTCTTCAGAACCTTCTGATTAGTGAAAGTGAAACTGGCAGCAACAATCGTCCACCTAAGTTGAACCATATGAACGATTTTCCATCATGGAAAAACCGTTTTCACACATATGTTCAAGGGCAAAGCACTGATCTTTGGACGTGTTTCATCAATGCGTTCAATACTAATCTTGAAACTGCTGCGTCAACTTCAGAGGGTTATGCAAATATGCTTGAAAATGACAAGAAGGCTTATGAATTGGAGAAAAAGGCCTTTGCCACACTTACTCAATCACTCAACAAAGACATCTACCATCAGTTCTCATATTGCAAGACCACGAAAGCATTGTGGGATGCCTTAGTTGCTAGAGGAGAAGGCAATGCAGCTGCTCAAAAATCTCGGCATGATTTGTTGAAGAAAGAGTTTGAATCCTTTCAGTTTTTGGAAAACGAGACTCTGAATGATATGATCACACGTTTCTATCATTTGATTAGTGAGATGTGTGCTTATGGAGTTGTCGCTACTCAACAAGAAATGGTGAGTAGATTTGCTGACGCCTTACCTCCAAAGTGGAGCTCTTTCATTGAACTGTTGAAACATACTGGAACTCTAGATCAAGTCAACATCTATGAGTTCATTCAAAAGCTGGAACATAAAAATGATGAAGAAATTAGGAAAGCAAGGCGTGCTCCAGCTCCTCAGAATACGGAAATGTATCTTCCAGGATTCGATGTTTTGGCAAGATCCGCTGCAGGTTAGCAACAGCAACCTAAGCTGCAGACTGCATTTGTGTCAAATACAAGTTCAAGTTCCTTTCCGTTTCCTCAGTCAACAGCTGTTCCACCACAACCTCAATTCGATCCGAGGTCCTATATTCCTGTTCCAACACAGCCACAACCACAACCTCAACAACAACAACAGCAAGCTCACTATACAAGCAATCCTCAACCTCAACCCCAAAGTCCTAACACCATCCGAGTCGACAACTCAAATCTTTCACACCTTAGCATTGAAGTTGCTAAGGAACACATGGAAATTATCAACACCATGATCAGTGCTTACTGTGGTTTGGTAGCAGGTCAGCTTGGAAACATCAACATGACCAATGAAGATTATGATCAGATCGACAAGGAAGAAATGGAGTTGATGGATATTAAATGGGCTTTTGCTAGTGCGGTTAGAAGGGCGAAAGATTTTATGGCTCGAACTGGAAGAACTTCGTTGGAAGGAAAGAAAAACACGAAGTATGGGTTTGATATTAATGCTGTCACATGCTTTAACTGTGGCGAGAAAGGGCACTTTAAACGTGAGTGCACTCGACCAACAAAACACGGCAATCACAACCCTTTCAGAAACCAGACGAATGTGAATGTCCAACAAGAAAACCGTGAACGGAGGATGGTGGCAGTGAATAACAATCAGGGACAGCCTGGAACTACAAATCACAATCGGGCTTTGGCTGTTCAAGCTGATGAAGGATGTGACTGGTCAGTGCAGTTTGATGAAGGTGATCAGGGAAGTGGAACAGCTTTGTATGCTAAGGTCATCAAGCAGGTTCATAAAGAAGAATCTTCTGGGAGTGATGACAGTTCTGGTTATTCTGGAAGTTCGGATGAAGAAGGCTCTGTTTCTGGGGATAATCACTCAGAGCCTGATGAGAAGGAAGAAGGAGACGATGATATTCAGGATCTTCTAAATGAAGCTGATGAGCTTAAATGTCAGAAATCAATTTTGATTAGGAAGGCTGCTACTGCATCAAAGGAAATGGAGAAGCTATTTTCTGAAGATGGAGCTTTTTCTTTTCAAACTGCCTTTATGGCAAATGGTTCAGCCTCTACTAGTCAGGTAAATTCTGAAACTCCTGCTCCCAGTATTTGTAGCTCATGTGCTGAAATGAAGCTTGAATCAGAAAAGCTTCATAGTCATAACCAGAATTTGGTTATTGAACTGTCAGAATGCAAAGAGGCAAACATGGCTTTAACCCGGAATGAAAAAGAATTTAAATCTGTAATAGAAACATTAAAGAAAAATGTGTCCGAGGTTAACAAAGTAGTTTACCACAAGCAAGTAAGTATAAATGAATATATTAACCTTGTGGAAGAAACTAAAAAACAATTAGCCATTGCCCAATGCGAACATGATGCGATCAAACAGAAATTGGATAGTTATTCTAACTCCCAATTTGTGCTTGATCACATCATCGATGTTCAGCAACTGAAGGGAAATCAGAAAGGCATAGGGTATAACAAATGTCCGCCCCCCTTGATGAACAACTATACCAAGATGCCTGATGAGGAAGAAATGCCTCGGTATGAACCCAGTGTGCCTCTTGATGTTGAGGAATTTGCTACTGGCCTTGGGTTCAAACCGGACAATTCTTCAAACACAGCCTCTAAGGAACAAGAAACTTCACCATCCATGAAGCAAAGTCCTCCAATTATCGAGGACTATGAGACATCGGATGATGAATCAGAAGTGGCTGTAAGTGATCAGGATAAATCACTTAGCAAGATGAAAGGAGTAGATATTCCACGAGAGAATCACATCCTTTGTGATCCTGATACTCCTGAGGTTCCATCTGTCAAGAGGCAAGTGATTGATCCTGTCAAAGTTGATAAGACAGGTGTGTCTACTGTTAAAAGCAGTAATGTGTTGTACACTTTGGTTGGAGATAATAAAATCTACTCAGATCATGTTTTTCCAATTAAAAATATAAATAAATCTTTGATTGACAAAGTCTTTGAAGACAATACAAACAAATTTTTGGGAAAAACACTTCCGGGAATTGTGGTAACACAATGTGATTCAATTCCTAAGGCTGAGATTAGAAAACAGTTTGGTAATCAAAAATCTCCAACCACTCAACAACCTACTGCTTCTAAGGGTAAACAACAACAACGAGCTCCAAAGCCAAAGGCTAAGGTTGAATCAAAAGGAGCTCGTTACACGAAGAAAGGAAAAGATGTTAAATTTGTAGCATCAAGAGGTACAGATAAAATTGAGACTTTTGAAAACAAATCAAACACTGATTTTGTACAACAAGTCAAGATTTTGAAACGTAACAGTGATAACAATTACACCCAACACACAAACGGGTGTGATGAAAGAGCAAGTACCTCAGGATCTACAGGTTCAACATCTGCTAGTCGATCAAGTTCTCCTAAGTCTGTTGAAAGGAGAACTTGTTTCAAATGTGGAGAAATTGGGCACATTATCAGAAACTGCCCAAATGCTCCAAAGAAGAAATTTGTTGAAAAAGCTCCACCTGAAACAGTTCACCCTCAACGTCGGTCAGTTTCACCTAAACATGATAAACGAACTGTAAAAGAACAAGAAACTAAACAACGACGTAAAAACATGAAAACTGTTGAAAAAGCTTTAAAATCTGAAGTTAAAACAGTTCAAAAGGAACCAAGTGTGTCACAACCTGTAAAACCAGAATCTTCAAAAACTGGTAGGCAAAAACGAACTTGGTTACCTAAGTCGGGTGACAATTCAGGGGGAGCAATTGTACTTGAAAATCATCAAGAGATCGAGCTCACGTTTCGTGATGCTAAGGGACGACCCAAGACCACTAAGGCTTGGGTCCCCATTCTCAACTGATGTTTTTATGACATGTGCAGGATGTTCTAGGAGGAACTATTAATAGTCATTGGATTGTTGATAGTGGAGCATCCAGACACATGACTGGCGACTTACGGCTCCTATACGACGTGAGAAAATTAGAGGAGGGTATGTTGCTTTTGCGGGTGACAAAGGCGGATTTATCACTGGAGAGGGAAGTATCTCCAACGGCATCGTGTGCTTCGATAAGATCAATTATGTGAAGCAAATTGATCACAATCTTCTCAGTGTGTCGCAAATCTGCGATAAGAAATTCACCGTGCATTTTGATGATGCCGGCTGCTATGTGCTGAAACCTGGATTCAAAATTCCACAAGAATGGATTCTCTTATCGGCTCCGAGAGTTAATGATCTTTATGTTCTCGACATGAGCCAAGCGATTACAACATCTGCACAAGTTACTTGCTTTGTCTCAAAAGCCACAGAAAAGGAGTCTATATCTTGGCACAGAAGAATGGGACACATTCACTTGAGAAAAATGAACCATTTGGTGAAAAATAATCTTGTGAATGGTGTGCCTGTAAGAAGTTTTCATCTACAAGATATCTGTGTCTCGTGCCAAAAGGGGAAGCAAACAAAGAAGTCTCACCCTTTGAAGAAAATCAACACTGTCAGCATGCCTCTCGAACGTCTTCATATGGACCTTTTTGGACCTATGAAGCACAAAACAACGTTCGGTGATGCCTATTGTTTAGTAGTTACTGATGACTACTCTAGATTTTCTTGGGTATCCTTTATGGCACACAAGAGTCAAACTCCTGGCATCCTCAAGGATCTTCTTACAATGTTGGAGAATCTCTATTCGTTGAAAGTAAAGAGGATCCGAAGCGACAATGGAACTGAATTCAAGAATCAAGTTATGGATGAGTTTTGTACTTCTAAAGGCATTCTTCATGAGTACAGTTCTCGTTATACTCCACAACAAAATGGTGTCGCGGAGAGGAAGAATCGGACGATTATTGAAACTGCAAGAACAATGTTAGTAGAGTCGGAACTCCCTATTCAATTCTGGGGGGAGGCTGTATCGGCTGCATGCTACATATTGAACAGGGTTCTTACAGTAAAGAGACATGGCAAGACTTGCTTCGAACTCCTTCAGAAAAGGAAACCGGATCTTTCTTACCTTGAACCGTTTGGTGCTCCATGTACTATGATTGAGCCGGATGGAAAGTTTGGTGCAAGAGCTATCGAGGGTTTCTTCCTTGGATATGCTACTCCGAATTTTCGTGTTTGGAATTTAGCTACCAACAAGATTGAGCTATGGAGCGAAGTTAGGGTTCAAAGGTACACGAGTCCTGTTAGGGCTCCGGGTGATCCGTGGATGTTCGATTATGATGGGCTATTTGACTCCTTCAATCTGCCAACCTTTGACGAAGAATCAGCAGCGGCTCGAATGTTGTTGGAAAGTGACAACGCTGCTGTCTCGCCTTTGGTTAGACCTATTGTTGTTGACCCTCAAGCTTCTTCGTCAGTCAACAATATGGTTCAAAATGAGGTTTATGAAGATGCTGCTGATTATAATGACTCTTCTGAAGATGATGAATATCATGATGCAGCCGAAGGATCTTCAGCTCCAGCTGCTCCTGTTCAAGGTGCTTCTGTAGATACACCTCATACGCAGAATGTAGATACTGCTGAAGGGAATGCATCCACCTCTACCCACATTCCTGGTGTGGAGTTGGTTGTTGATCTTAATCTTACCAATTTGGGTATCAATGCACGTGTGCCAGATAATCCTGAAATGAGGATTCATGATACCCATCCCCAGCAGAACATAATAGGAGATGTCCATCGCGGTGTGCAGACGCGTAATCAGCTGAGAAACAACCGGAATGCTGGTTTGTATTCAGCTATAAGAGAATCTGGTCAACAAAATGACTGGTCCTTCGCGTGTTACGTGTCACAAGAAGAACCAAAGTCGTGGAAAGAAGCGTTGAAAGATAGTGCTTGGGTTGAAGCCATGCAGGAAGAATTACAACAATTTCACAAGCTGGGTGTTTGGAAGCTTGTTGAAAAACCTGAGAACTACAAGAAGATTGGCACTCGATGGGTCTTCAAATGCAAGAAAGACGACCGTGGAGTGGTTATTCGGAACAAAGCTCGTTTAGTCGTTCAAGGTTTTCGTCAGATAGAAGGGATCGACTACAACGAAGTCTATGCACCAGTTGCACGTCTGGAAGCTATTCGGATCTTTCTGGCTTATGCCTCATTCAAAGGATTCAAGGTTTATCAGATGGACGTGAAGAGTGCATTTCTACATGGTGTGGTTGAAGAAGAGGTATATGTCGAACAGCCTCCAGGTTTTGAAGATCCTGTCCATCCCGATCGGGTTTGGTTGCTCAACAAAGCTCTATATGGTCTTCATCAAGCGCCACGAGCTTGGTATGCAACCTTATCTACATATCTGCTGGAGAACGGTTTTCGAAGAGGTCTTATCGATTGTACTCTCTTCATCAAAGAACAAGATGGAGATCTTCTTCTGGTACAGGTATATGTTGATGATATTATTTTTGGTTCTACTAATGATGTTTTGTGTAGGAATTTCGAGCGCATCATGCAGGATAAGTTCGAGATGAGTGCTATGGGGGAAATGAATTTCTTCTTGGGCCTACAAGTGCAACAAACGGAGTCTGGGATATTCATCCATCAGACTAAATATGTTGGTGACATCTTGAGCCGGTTCCAGATGTCCGATGCAACGCCCATTGGTACCCCATTGCCAACTAATCACGGAATTACTCCTGACTTGAAGGGTGAACCTGTTAGCCCTTCATACTATCGCGCGATGATCGGATCCCTTATGTATCTCACAGCATCAAGGCCAGATATAATGTACCCAACGTGCCTGCTTGCCAGATATCAAGTTAACCCGAAAGCCTCACATCTTGCCGCTGTCAAAAGGATTTTTCGTTATTTGAAGGCGTACCCTGACACCGGTCTGTGGTACCCTAGGGATAATAACTTTGAATGGGTCGCATTCAGTGATTCTGATTTTGGCGGATGCAAAATCGACGGCAAATCCACAACGGATGGATGTCAGTTTTTGGGAAATCGCCTAGTCACATGGCAGTGCAAGAAGCAGACATGTGTCGCTACATCAACATGCGAAGCTGAATACATTGCTGCCTCAAGTTGTTGCTCCCAAGTTCTTTGGATCCAACAACAATTGCGGGACTACGGTTTTGAATTCCTAACTACTCCTATTTACGTTGATAATTCTGCTGCTTTAGATATCACTAAAAATCCTGTGCAGCATTCAAAGACCAAACACATCGAAATCAAATATCACTTCATACGTGATTGCTTTGAGAAAAGGCTAATCGATGTTGTTAAGGTCCACACCGATGACCAACGTGCCGACTTATTTACCAAAGCTTTTGACAAATCTAGATTTGACTTCTTATTATTGGTAAATGGCATTAAGGTCAAGCAAGAGTAAACCAACATCGGAAAATCATTTTTGTAAATACCTTTGTGTGTTTTAAATTTGTCTTAGTTTATTGATTTTAGGGGGAGTAAATCCAAAAATCTGAAAACCCAAAAACATCGAAAAATTTTCAAAAACACAAAAACAATAGAAAATCAAAAATGAGTTTCCTGGTGAGCAAAAGAGAAAATGATAGTACATCAGTGGTCTATCCAAACCTCTTTAAACCTTAAATGTAAAGCGATAAGCAGCTCTATATAAGATGTATCGGTAGGCTCACAATCATTTTAAAGTGTGCAGGGTGATATAAATCTTAATCGACTGAAGACCAGGTGGGAACCATTCATTGGCATATGGTCTTAGTACCGAAATTTCGTTTGATAGATTGCCGAGGTTCTGAGATATTCGGTCTTTATGCTGCTTATCATCTGGGTATCATGGTTGTATCTTTTACCGAAAAATAACGGGGACGCAAGTCTAGATCTTCCATGATACTATACATACGTGTACATAATACATACTGCATTCGACCTCAATAAGTGATAAACAATCACATGTCCAAACTTAATAAGTGATAAAATATCACATTTATCCGGGTGTCAAGTTCGTCTCTCTGCTGTACGGAAGTACTGACCTGTTCACGGACTTGCACCTGTGCCCTCATGCATATGAAAATCAAGTTCCTCATCAATAAGTGATTATATCACATAGGGCTTGTTTTCAAATCAAAATAAGTGAGTATCTCACAATTTATACGGTCAAACAGATGATAATCGGTATACTCACCGGTAAGATGAACTCTCGTGCATACCTTGATACGGGAATGTGTCGTGATGTGGATGAACACCGGTCGGTAAGTATAAATCATACCTTAACGTATCCCCTCGCCATGATTACATCTGATAAGTTGAGCTTAAGTGGACAACAATACCGATAATTGTCATAGGATGCTTATCTTAATGTTAACTAACTGAACAACAAGAGTGTTTTGGCATGACCGTACACTGATATGATTCTCTTACCCTCGAAACTCGCAAAAAGAATGTCTGTATATACTTATTTACTGCTTAACCTTTATTGTTTTCTTTTAAACAGTTTCGTCGTTTGGTGCATATCAGCACGACATTAGCGGTGATGTCGTTTGATAACACTCAAAGGATTTTAAATTGTTGTCTTTTTATTTCAAAAATACCAAAAAGATTTTAGGAGTGTTTTAATATAAACTTTATAAAAGCCAAAAAGATTTTTCTTCTATCTTATTTTCGATCGTACGATGTTGGAGCTCGAGTCTTCGTTACCTGAAACCTGAACGAAAACCGAACTGACTAAATCTTCATAAACGGTCAAAATTTGCAAGTTTTGAAAGTTAAAACTAAAATTGACAAATTTTATTAAACTTTCAAACTGTCGGACGGTGTTTGATTATGACATGGTCATTCGTGTGTCATTTGTTTATACTATTCCAAGCAGTTGTTCTCATTACGCGTTTAGATTTCTTGCATGTGCAGATTCTAAAGGCTAGGAGAACATGGTCGATGACAAGCTTTGGAATGAAGACACGACGAGAAGGCACTCAAGAGATGAAGATGATCGAGTTGCCGCTGGCCATCATCAACACCACAAGGATCTCACTTCATAAAGATCAAGTCATTCACGAGCATAACTCAAGGGGGAGCTTGTGTTAAGGGGGAGTTTGTCAACACACTTCCTACATGATACGGGTAGTTTGTTGATACACTCTCTGCTTTCAAGACGTGAAGACTTTGAAGATCCTCCGACAATGAAGACTTGAAAGGACATCAGAGTTTTGGTAACTCGAAGACCAAAGACCGTCGAAGTTCGAGACGAGTCTACAACTATAGAAGATAAAGACAAAGCTACAGCCAAGGGGGAGTTTGTTGGTGCACTTGTGTCTGTACTTTGTCTGTATTCGGTCTGTATGTAAACGATGTCCTTGGTAGTCTGTAAGTTGACCAAGTCAACCATCCTCCGGATTGACTTGGCCAACAGTTAGAATAATGTTGAAAGATGTCATCTGTCGAAGGATAGGAGATCGAAGGATAATGTGGATCCTTCGATCTCATCGAAAGATATGTTTCGAATGATAGACCTCGAAAGGTGATCTTTCGAGGTCCTTGCTGATCCTTCGAAAGCATTATATCCGAAAGATGATCCTTCGGACCATCTATCGGATCCTTCGGACCAGACATCAAGGGCTGGGTATAAATACCCATGCAGTGTGTTGTGTTTAAAACAGATGCACACAGACAAGAGCTTGAGAGCATTCTGTTCGAAACACACACACACATAGTGAGAGTTTGCAAGTTAGATTTGTAAACATTGTGCTTGTAACTGGAACCTTCATACGTATTAATACAGTGGTGTTAATCGGTGAACTCTTGTATGTTTGTTTCTCTACTTGCTTCATCCCGGTTTGCTTACTAGCTTGGATTCCGCACTCGCTAGTAGGTTTGTATAACAAGGTTTAGGTTCGTAATCCTCCGCGAAAAGGGACCTACAGCATCTTATTTTGTGATGACAGATTATAAACAATGATAACATTCAAGAAGCAACAAGAGAAACAGAAGGGTACTTCATAAAAAGCGGGATCGTGACAGTTATCAAAGACGCGTTGATTCCTTCCGGCAGCATAATTTTGAAGATACAAAAATCTTGATGGCCATCAGTGAAGATTCGACTGTAAGGTACCTAAGAGTATGTTGTTACAGAACTATGCACTATGGTACCGAAGAGGAAGCATGTCACGCTGTGAAATGTGAACTTATTATTTATTTAATGAAAGTTAAACTTAATTTGGATGAGGTCATATATGGTTTTGAATACTATATTTATGCTTTACTTGCCCTTTTCATGTTTCTAGTAACAAAGTCTTTTGTTCAAGTTAGGCGAAGTAGTTTATACACCGTTAAAAATACTTTGTACACCATTGGGTATGGTTTAAACTACACACTCGTACTTGGTGGTGTACCAGATAATTTTTGTGGTGTTCAAATTATAATTATACTTTTTGGTAGTTTTATGTTTTTTGCAAATTTAAGCAGTTAACCTTTTGTACTTGTAAATAAAAAAAACAATAGAAAGTGAATCCCTAGTGGCCTTGTTTTATATCTTCAAGATCTTGACGCACGGATGGAACTCTCAAGAACGTTATCAGATTTGGAACAACGGCATATTTTATATTAAGATATAGATAAAAATAGGCATGTCGCAACAACACATATAGAGAAAATTAGAGTGGCGATGCGTTTGAGTACGTATATATTTTGCAAAAACCAAACTTTCATCTCAGAAGTTATAGAATTTAATTTCAGTCCTTTTCATGTCAAATAAACAATGTGTTCCATGTTTCTCATATTGTAAATATTCTCCGGTAATTAAGTAAGAGTTTGGAGGAACTACTTGTGTTCCTACATTGTACCCATTTCTTTATTTCATTACATATTAGTTTGCAGAAAAGTAAAAGGCATAAAATATCTAAAACATTGGTGTAAGGAAAAATTATTGCAAATTGCTATAACACA
Organism: Helianthus annuus; assembly: GCF_002127325.2. Lineage (NCBI taxonomy): Eukaryota > Viridiplantae > Streptophyta > Magnoliopsida > Asterales > Asteraceae > Helianthus > Helianthus annuus. The sequence goes on from NC_035443.2 coordinate 14,551,873, forward strand.
GAGTACATTTATAACATAGAGTACACTTATATTCGTATTACATGATTTAAAATATATAATTATAAGAAGCATAACGCGCTATTATTCATTTTGAAAGTAAAACCATGAAGTACATTAGTTTCTCCTTGTGTTTCTTAATGGCCTTACCCATCTGTTCTTTCTCATCCCTAGTCGTTCAAGGACCGAATCACCATACCTTGCATATAGAAGGTTCCCGATAACGATTCCAATAATCAGACCACTTCCGACTCCCAATGATATCACCATCCAATCAATTATATCATCTGGTAGAAGAGACTCATACTCATTCCTGCTTGTTGGTGGAAGTACCGTTGGTACCCTTGAATTTTCACATTCCTTGGATAACGGTGTTCCACACAATCCGGGATTTCCCAAGTAGGAATTGTTCTCAAATGTATTGAACTGTTTTCCTTGTGGTATGCGTCCATCAAGGTGGTTGTAGGACACATTAAGAAAAGCAAGGAAGCCGAGTTGCAACAATTGTTGAGGGATTTGCCCCGATAGCTCATTTTGGGAAAGATCCAATGATTCCAGATTCTTTAGGTTTCCCAAATATGGCAAGATGTGACTAGTAAATTTGTTGTTGGAAAGATTAAGAGATTCAAGTCCATGAAGATCTTGGAGTGATTGCGGGATCTGCCCTTCAAAGTTGTTGCATGAGAAATCCATGGCTGTGAATATGTTTAGAATTTTCAAGTATTCTTGCTTGACACCTTTGTTTGTTAACTTCATTGAGTATGGAAACTCAATGGACCCAAATCTATCTAGATCATTAACTTGGGATCCCAAAACAGAGGAGCTACCAAAAAAAACCGATTTCATCGCATTCCAAGTTTGAAATGATTTGTCAGGCAATTGACCGCTAAAATAGTTGTTGGAAATGTCTATGATTCGTAACTTTTGAAACCGGGGGCTAATAGTCGAGAGACCTTGAATTGAACCATAAAATTTATTGGATCTCAAAAGAAGAACCTGTAGCTTGGGAAGAGTTCCCAACCAAAGCGGAAAAACATCTTCAAAAGAGTTATCTGCAAGAGAAAGAAACTCCAAATTGGTACAATTACCCAACGATTTTGACACCTGACCAGAAAAATGATTTTCGCTCAAATAAATCGTCTTCAAAAGGCTTCCATATGTACATATATTCATCATTGGTCCCTGAAAGTTATTTTGTTTTAGATACAAAACCGACAAGGGACTGTTTAAGCTGCCTAAACATAGAGGAAGGGTTCCAGACATCTTGTTAGAAGACAAATCTAGGACTTGAAGGGATTTCATTTCACATATCAATGGTGGTATTTCTCCTGTCAGATTATTTTTTGAGACTTCATAAATAACTATGGTCTTTGGAGGAATTGGAAGCCGTCCTTGTAGTTGATTGTTTGACATGGCAAATACTTCCAAACGAATCCATGGGAGAAATTGAGGATGCTGATAAAAGCCAGTGATGGAGTTGCTTTGAAGGCTAATCATCTGTAATGTTTCTTGGCCATTACTCCAAAGCCAATTCGGTACGACGCCTTCAATTTCATTGTCATCAAGAGATAAGGTTTCCATTTTCAATTGGCGTAGAAAAGCGGGGAATTCCTTCAAGTTGCATGATGAGAGTCCTAGGTTTTTCAATTTTGGTAGGGTGTCATTGGTGTAGTTGTTGGTGGTTACAAATGACAATCTATTACCATCTAAAATCAAATATTCGAGTTTGTTGACTCCAAAAAACGAGTCTAGGCCCACTGTGCCGCTAAAATTGTTATTAGCTAAGTTAAGATACCAGAGACTTTTGAAGTTCAGAAATGTGCTTGAAATTTGTCCTTGCAAGTGATTTTCTGAAATGTCTAAACTTGTTAATTGAGTAAGGTTCATAAACGAAGTTGGGATACGGCCAAAAATCAAATTTCTATCCAAGCTGACAAAAGTAAGTTTGGTTAGGTTTGCAAGGTAGGGTAGGATTTCATCTTGTATGTTCATACTGCTTAGACGCAGAACGTCAAGCTTAGTAAGTTTACTGATCCAACCATACGCGCACCATTTCTTAAAATTGTTTTGACCAAGTGCCAAAAAAGTGAGCTTCGAAAGACTTGCCATTGAAGGGACTACTCCAGTGAACTCGTTTTCAGAAAGAGACAAGTGAGTTAGTTCTGTCAAGTTAGGGAGTGAACCAGGAATAGGCTCTGAAAAATAACACATTTGAAGATCCAAGTAAGTTAGATGATTTAAGTTGCTTATGGATTTTGGTACAGTCCCGGTAAAACCTGTTAAAGCCAGACTTAGATGTTCAAGTAAGGTGTTGTTATGAAATAGAGGCAAAGAACCAGTGAGGTTGGGATTGTTTTCGATGTTAAGAAGTATCAACTTCTGTAACTGAAAAATTGCTGATGGAAATTCATCTTGAAGCTGACAAGCGCCTAATTCGATAGACTTCAAGGAAGAAAAATTGGCCAAGAAATTAGGTACAGAAGAACTAAGGTCAACCTCAGAGAGATGGAGGTGTTGGAGTCTGGTCATGTTTTTCAACAAATACTCAAGGCCGGGACTTTGAAGCCTTAGGGGATTCCCTGATAAATCTAGCAAAGAAAGTTGTATTAGTTGTGAGATTTCATTTGGGATTTGGCCATTGAATCCAGAATTAGAGAGATCGAGGCTTCTTAATTGCCTAAGACCAGCAATCTCATGGGGGATTTGAGATTCAACAAAGTTGTTCATGGAGAGGTTAAGTACCTGAAGGTGAAGAAGCTTGAAGAGGGTACTGCTAGAGTTGATAATTCCACTGAGAGAGCTTCCGCTCCAGTCAGGCTCGATCACATGGCCAGTATTACTACACACCACACCGTCAAACACAATCAGAATCTGATGTATTGCTCCAAGAATCGAACTTTTGAAACCCACCAGCACCATTATACTTTTGATGAAGAACGGTTTGCTTAAACTGAAACAAAGGTAAACACTCTTCATCATGGCTTAATAACGATGAAGTGCATATGGGAATGACTAGTAAGTATACAAGGAAGAAGGTTTGGAAGACGATGGAAGCCATGAAAAGTAGTTTAATTTGAACATCTGATTATTAGCAATCTTTATATAAGCCTCATAAGTCATAGCAATATGCCAATACGAGTTGTTAAGTCCAAGGGGAGACTTCAAAAGTCAAAAGTCTCCTCTCCTGTCCCTCTCGTAAATCAGTGTCTTTGAATTTATGCGAATTATTAGACTTTATATATCTATACTTCGTCAATGGTGGAATTTTAAGTTTACCCGACACTTCAGTACTTTCTAATATAAAAAGAAAAGGATAAATTAATAAATCAATTTAGTTTTAAAGAAAAATATCAAACTAAACTGTTGGATAATCAAGCACAAAGATTACCAATGGGGTGGTGGTCCATTAACAAATGCAAAGCCTTTAAACACCTAGGTTTGGGAGGGGAGGTCTTGGGTTCAAGTTTCATACACGACAGGAATTAAAAAGAAATTTTCCGTTCAAAAAAATAATCAAGCACAAAGATTGCAAAATAGAATAGAACAAGATGATGATCGAACAAACTTGATTTGATATTATACAATACTAATTTTTCTAGTTAGATATACGACCCTTGGGTTTATATAACCTGGGTTGAGTTATGCTACAAAAGAGTATAAAAATAAGAAGTGTAAGAAGTCACAATAGAGTGACAAGTGTTCCAAAAGAAATTAAGTGTGAATGATAATTTTGTCAAAGAGAATAAAAAGATTATGCACCAAGTCACATGCTATTTCCTTCCTATTTTTTAAACGTCAAAAACTTTTTTATACGTTATTTGTTTTTAAAAAGAATTATACCACAAAATCGAGCGTTTTTTATCTTTAATATAATTACCACATTGTTAGATTTAGAAAATAATCGAAAACCCAGTTGCGTATTACACAATGGACATAACATAAAACACAATGAGTATCAAACTAAAAACACAATGGAAAGTAGACCAAAAACACAACTGATTACAACATATAAAAGACACAATGGACATAACGTAAAGAGTAAATTACAAAAACCGTCCTTTATGATAACACTAGATTGCAAAGTGTGTCATTTGTCTTCAAAAAAAGTATAAAAAATATACTCTATGTTTGCAAACTCTTGCACATTATGTCCTTTATCCCTAACTCAGTTAGTTTTCATGGTTAAATCTGACCAAGTAGACTACATGTGTGACAACCCGCAACTTCGGGGTTAATACTTTAACCCAACCACGGTCCAACTTGGACATACATTAATAGCACCGCATTTACGTTGGTAATTCGGGGATTTACCGCAACACAATGCATTAGTAATTCGGGGAATTACCGAAACACAATACAATGGTGATTCGGGGAATTACCGGAACACACGCACGATAACTTTTGAACATTGGTGACTAACACAAGTAATATTTATAAACAGTCGTTTTACACGAAACATATATGTTGCATGACAAATACGTGAATTATGTGTTGGACTGTGATTATGTGATTACGTCTTCGAATTTTTATGTTCAGGTTGAAACCGAATTGAATAACGGATTAGAAATGACAAACGACGCATTTTACGCGTTTTTAACGCAACCGACGAACGAATGCGCCAACATCGACCACTGACACTATTTTACATACTTTTGACCCTAAAATTATGTTTTACGACGTTCCATGGAGTTTGGGTTCGAAAATGGGCCTCATAGATGCATTGGGCCACGCAAAACATGAGGGAATGGGCTAGTGGGCCTTGGCCCAACTCTCACTAACCCTAACTATATATACTAAGTCATGACCTTATCCTCTCATTCCCTCACCCACACACTCAGCCGCACCTCTTCTTTCTCTCTACAAACCGGCCACCGGAGCAAGAATTCCGATCGGTTTTTTGCGGCGTTCCTCCGACGAGACACACCCAACAACCTTTCTCCTTGTACCACATTTTACCCACCTACCACCTACTCTCTCCTTCCCTCCTCGGTGAATAAGAATGGCAGCATAAGGCTGGCCGGCGAGGGTCTGGCAGCCAGATGTAGTTTGGTTCGTGTTTGGTACAAAATCAGTTTTAATGTTCCGGGTCAGATTGAGTTTTGGTTCGGGTCAACTGTGGTCAACTCTGGTCAAACAGTGGGTCAAAAGGTCAACTGCTGTCAACGATCAGTTCTAGAACGCGTAGTTAGAGGCGTGTGTGCATCAGTTAACGAATTTGTTAACTATATTACGAGGTAATGCTAATACATCATGAATTTTTTTTAACATTTTTTACTATGTGTGATCCCTTTGAAGATACATATCCGAGTCCGGACCTTCTCATAAGGGAGGAACCGAATCACTTCATACCGGACATTCTGAAGACCTTCCTACCTCAGCATGCCGGGACCGGAAGATAGAATAATTGCGTCCAGACGGATGACGTCATCTTTGTTGACCATTATAAATACCCAACCAAGTACAAACCAAGTACGATTTTCTGTACCTTCGTCCTACTTTCTCTCTCAACTTTCTCTCTCTATCAAATACTTATCCTCACGCCGGAGGGTGGTAGCAGAGGGGCCCTCCCATCTATGCGACGAGCCTAACGGTTTTCTCTTTTGCAGGTTCAGGTTCCAATCTCGCTCCAAGATCTTTATTCAGATCACAGGCTTCGGCCCTCTGCATCTTGGATCTTCATCCTTAAAGTGCAATTTATATTCAAAATTATAAATCAAATTCGTATCTGTAGGTTTTATGGTTCAGACTGATGCTGACAGGAGGCTTCTTGCTACAAAAGGTAGTGTTCCAATTGGTATCGGAAAGAACACTCATATCAAAAGAGCGATCACTGATAAGAATGCACGCATTGGAGACAACCTGTAGTAACATACTTTTAAACAGTGATGGCAGATTATAAACACTAAACAGTGATAACATTCAAAGTTATTACTATGATTTCATTTTGTGCATCTTATTTTGTGATGGCAGATTATAAACAGTGATAACATTCAAGAAGCAGCAAGAGAAACAGAAGGGTACTTCATAAAAAGCGGGATCTTGACAGTTATCAAAGACGCATTGATTCCTTCCGGCAGCATAATTTAGAAGATACAAAAATCTTGATGGCCATCGGTGAAGATTCGACTATAAGGTACCTTAGAGTATATTATTACAGAACTATGCATTATGGTATCAAAGAGGAATCATGTCGCGCTGTGACATGTCGCCGCTATTACCTTTAGCGGCGACATTTGGGACTATTAGCGGCGACATTTGTCGCCGCTATTGATCGACTTTCTTGTAGTGTTAATGTGGATGAGGTCATATATGGTTTTGAATACTCTATGCTTTACTTGCACTTTTCATGTTTCTAGTAACAAAGTCTTTTGTTCAAGTTAGGCGAAGTAGTTTGTGTTGGCCCGAAATGGATCTTGATCTCTAAAATGAGCGTGAATAACAAACTTGCATAAACAATAACTTGAATGTATGTACAAATTGAATGAGAGTAAGTGATTACAAATGAAACTACATGATCCTATTTATAGTTTTCTACGGGTACGAGTGAATAGACGTGTCTCTTCGTGAAAAGTCATGTCTCTTGGATGTGTGGTTGTGATCAATCTTTGAAGAGGTGTGATGATTCTTGTCCGTTCGATCAACCGGTGCGTCTCTTCCTTCCTTGTGCCTTGTACCGATCGGAAATGGTGTGATGGAGAGACACACCTTTTCGGTTAGTGATGGTAGTTTCCATCTTTCACTTTGTCAACTTTGGTCCTCGTACTTTATAACCGCTATGTAATAATCTAATCTAACTAAGTATGATGTTAAGAGATTAACCGGGTTTTCATTCACCCCCTAATCTCGAACATCCATAAGTTGCTTCAAATCTTGAATCCCGAGCAGTTCCCTCATTGTAGCAAACTTGATCCTTGCTAGTGCCTTTGTTAGTATATCTGCTCATTGTAGTTCTCCAGTTATGTGTTCCACAATGATATCTTCGTTTTCCACACATTCCCTTATGAAGTGATAGCGTGTGTCAATGTGCTTACTTCTTCCATGAAAGACTGGATTTCTCATGAGTGCTATTGCTGAAACATTATCTACTCTGAGTGTTATCTTTTCTTCCTTCCAGCCTGTGATTTCACTTAACAATCTTTTAAGCCATAGTGCTTGACATGTTGCTGCAGTGGCTGCCATGAATTCTGATTCACATGATGATAGTGCCACTGTTTGTTGCTTCTGTGTACACCAGGTTATAGGTGATTCTCCAAAGTAGAATACCAGACCAGTTGTTCCTTTTCCTTTGTCTGTATTAACTCCAAAACTACTATCACTATAACCTGTGATCTTACATCCTCCTTGCTTCTTGTAGATGATTCCATGCTCTTTAGTTCCTTTGATGTAACGTAGTATTTGCTTTACTGCTTTCAAGTGTTGTTCCTTTGGTTCTTGCATGAATCTACTAAGTAGACTGACTGGATAACATAGATCTGGCCTTGTGTGCAATAAGTACCTGAGAGAACCTATCAGGCTTCTGTAATGTGTTGCATCTACTAGATCTCCTTCTTCAGTCTTTGTTAATTGTGTTCCTGGAGTCATAGGAGTCTTTGTGTCGTTGCAGGATAACATATCGGCGTCTTTGAGTATCTTGTTAATATATCCTGTCTGCTTGATGCCTATCTCACCCCCTGTTTGAATTACTTCTATTCCCAGATAGTATGCTAGCAATCCTAGATCGCTCATATCAAATTTGTTCTTTATCTAAGATTTGAAGATGTCTATTTCCTTCTTTGATGTTCCAGTGACTATCAAGTCATCAACATAGACTCCAACTATTAGCGTAGAGGCTTCACTTGTCCTTGTATAGATTGCGTTTTCTAAAGTGCACTTCTTGAAGTTAAGTGACTTTAGGGTTTGATCTAACTTCGTATTCCAAGCTCTTGGTGCTTGTCTCAATCCATACAGTGCTTTTGATAGTCTGTAAACCTTTCCTTCATTTCCTGGCTTTATAAATCCTTCTGGTTGTGATACATAGACTTCCTCCTTGAGGTCTCCGTGTAAGAATGCAGATTTCACATCTAAATGATGTACCTCCCAACCTTGATATGCTGCTAAAGCCAACATTAGTCGTACTGTTTCCATACGTGCTACTGGTGCGAAGACTTCGTCAAAGTCTATTCCGTGTTGCTGAACATATCCTTTTGCAACTAGCCTTGCTTTGTGTCTAACAATGTTTCCGTTTGCATCTTTCTTAGTCTTGAATACCCACTTTAAACCTATTGCCTTGTGATCTCTTGGCAACTCCGTCAAACTCCAAGTGTTATTCTTGTTTATTGAGTCTAACTCAGCCTTCATTGCTTCAATCCATTTTCTGTCACTAGATGCTTCCTTGTAATTCCTTGGTTCTTCTTCAGCGAGTAATAATTCATGTGGGTCTACTTGAATTTCTTCTGTCTCTTCATACAGGTCTTCGAGACTTCTTAGTCTTACTGGAGTGTCACTAATACTCTCTGTTGTACTTTCAGAGGTAGATGGACCTCCACTTGATAAACTGCTTGAGCTTCCTGCTGAGTTCTGATTGTATGAATGTGCTGGCGGGGTTATATAGGAGTCTTGTTCTTCTGTCTGATCTACTCCTGAATCGTCATGATGTGGCCCGCTACTGCCAGGACTACTTGGTTCATTTTCTTCTAACTTTGGTGGTATGTCATCTTCTTGAATGACAAAGTTTGTCCATTCGGGATTCCCTGAATCTACCGTCTCCATATAACTATTCCAGTTCCATGGTTGACCTTCCATGAACTTTACATCTCTACTGACACATATCTTGTTCTTTGCTGGATCATATAATCTGTATGCCTTTGATCCTTCTTCTATTCCAAGGTAAACCATAGGTACACTTCTATCATCTAACTTCTTTTGTTGAAGTGGTAGTACCTTAGCGTAAGCAGTGCAGCCAAAAACCTTCAAGTGTTCCAGATTTGGCTTTCTTCCTTTCAATGCTTCATATGGTGTCTTGTTTACCAGGGCTTTTGTTGGAACCCTGTTTAGTACGTATATCGTGTGTCGTATTGCTTCACCCCAAAAGTTCTGTGGCATGTTCATTGCCTTTAGCATACTGCGAGTAGTGGATAACATCGTCCTGTTTCGCCTTTCTACTACTCCATTTTGCTGTGGGGAATATGGTGCTGTAAGCTGTCTTGCTATGCCGTTGGTTTTGCAATACTTGTTGAATTCAGTCGATGTGAATTCACCTCCTCTATCCGTCCTTAGCATTTTAAACTTGGTCTGCGCTTCCTTTTCAACCTTTTCTTTGAACTCCTTAAATGTTTCGAATGCTTGATCCTTGGAAGTTAGTAAATATGCCCACATGTAGCGAGTACAGTCGTCTACAAGTAAGAATATATACTTCTTCCCAGCATGTGTTGGTGGAGTTATAGGACCACACAAATCTCCATAGACTAAGTCAAGAGGTTTTAAAGATCTGAACTTCGCCTGATTTGGAAATGGTGCCCTACTATGCTTTCCTAATAAGCATGCGTCACAGACTTGACTAGCATGACTTATTTGGGGAACTCCATGTACCAAGTTCTTACGAGTCATTTCCTTAATAGCATCGAAGTGTAAGTGGCCTAACCTTGCGTGCCATAACCATGCATGTCTTCGGTTTTTGAGAGTAGGCAGATTGGTTTTCCAGTCTTCAGTTTGACTTTGTATAGCCTGTTCTTCATTCTCTTGACTCGCATTAGCAGCTTTCTATTTCGATCTCGGATAGTCAGTAGATCTCCGTCCATAACCACTTTGCAACCGATTTCTGTAAGTTGTCCGAGGCTCAATATGTTGCTTTTTAGACTTAGAATGTAGTATACTTGTGAAACAATCTTTTGTTCTTGGTTCAGACATTCCAGTAGTATTGAACCTTTGCCTTTGATTTCTACGTGTGACCCATCACCGAACCGTACTTGCCCTGTCACCGTTTCATCTAATTCCTTGAAGTGACTTCGCACTCCTGTCATGTGGTTGCTAGTCCCGTTGTCTAAGTACCATAAATTTTCATTTTCTGAGGCGTAACTTATTGGTTTTATACGTTCCTCGTTTAGCAGAGCCCTTTCTTGGACATTTTCTTCTTGTATTGCCATTAGCAATACGGGTGCTTCGTCTTCCTCGACGAGGTTTGAATGTTCTTGTACTTCGTCTTTTTCAGAACAGTCCTTCTTGAAGTGTCCAAATTTCTGACACTTAAAACATTGGATCTTACTTAGGTCGGTTCTTGCAAACTTCCTCCAATTTCTAGAATTTCCATTTCTAGGTCTAGATGTAGATCCTTCGTTTCTGGGACTTTGCCTATTTCCGTTGTTTCGCCAATTTCCACGCGTTTGGTTAAATCTACCACGACCGCGATTTCCAGATTGCCTTCCTCTGGTGTTATCATTATGTGTGAACATAAGCCTATCTTGGCTTTCTCCTTGATTTCCTTTCTTCAACTTGAGTCGTTCTTCATACGTTTTTAACCTTCCGACTGCTTCTTCTAGCGTCATAGTTTCTAGATCGGAGTATTGTTCCATGGAGGCAACGATTTGAGTAAACTTATCCGGTACGCCATTTAGAAGTTTGCGTACTAGAGTCGGTTGACTCAATGTCGTTCCTACTTCAGTTGCCCGGGTAACGATACTATTAATCTTTGCGGTAAAAGAATCAATAGTGTCGTCATCCTTCATTTGCAACAATTCAAACTCTGATAATAGCGTGTGCATACGCGCCTTTTGTACCCGATCAACACCAACGTGTCTAACCTTTAAATTATCCCAAATTTCTTTTGCAGTTTTAAAACTTGCAACTTGCAATACAACGTCTTCTGGTATTGCTTGAAACAGATATGCAATTGCAGACTTATCTTTCTTGGTGTCTACCATTGCATTTTCTGCCGGTTCAATCGTTTCCCACAAACCATTCGCTTCAAGAATCGTCTTGATACGAATAGCCCAAACCGTATAGTTTGTTGGTTTCAGAATCGGACACTGAAACTGGGAAAGAGAATTTCCTTCTTTCTGTATTATTATCGGATTTTGTCCGGATGTTCCTGACATGTCTTCTTGTCGAACAATCTTCACTTTTGCTAAACTTTTCTTGGTTTCAATAGATCTCACAAACCACAATTACCCGAATCGTGTAATAATCAAACAAACAATAATCTAATTCGCACTAAACCCCGGAATCAAAACAAACCCTAGATTCCTAACCCTTCGGTTCAACCGATTATACAAGAACCGAAACTAAAAAAAATTCTGAAATGAACTTTTGCGAATTTAAAACGAAAAATGAAACCTGATCGCGAATTCCCTGCGATGCCTTGCGATTCCCACGCTTAGAGCCTGATGCTCTGATACCAATTTGTTGGCCCGAAATGGATCTTGATCTCTAAAATGAGCGTGAATAACAAACTTGCATAAACAATAACTTGAATGTATGTACAAATTGAATGAGAGTAAGTGATTACAAATGAAACTACATGATCCTATTTATAGTTTTCTACGGGTACGAGTGAATAGACGTGTCTCTTCGTGAAAAGTTATGTCTCTTGGATGTGTGGTTGTGATCAATCTTTGAAGAGGTGTGATGATTCTTGTCCGTTCGATCAACCGGTGCGTCTCTTCCTTCCTTGTGCCTTGTACCGATCGGAAATGGTGTGATGGAGAGACACACCTTTTCGGTTAGTGATGGTAGTTTCCATCTTTCACTTTGTCAACTTTGGTCCTCGTACTTTATAACCGCTATGTAATAATCTAATCTAACTAAGTATGATGTTAAGAGATTAACCGGGTTTTCAGTTTGTACACCCTTAAAATTAATTTGTACACCATTCGGTATGGTTTATACTACACACTGTACAACATATATAAAACATACTTGGTGGTGTACCAGATAATTTTAGTGGCGTTGAAATTATAATTATACTTTTTGGTAGTTTTATGTTTTTGCAAATTTACATAGTTAACCTTTTGTACTTATAAACAAAAAAACAGTAGCAAGTGAATCCCTAGTGGCCTTGTTTTATATCTTCAAGATCCTGACGCACTAAGAGAACTCTCAAGAACGTTATCAGATTTGGAACAACGACATATTTTTATATTAAGTTAAGATATAGATAAAAATAGGCATGTCGCAACAACATATATAGAATTATATTACCATTGTATCTTATAACCATAGAAGTTACAAGAGAAAAACAAAACATGTTTTGAATAGAGAAAATTAGAGTAGAGATGCGTTTGAGTACAGAAGTTATAGAATTTAATTTCAGACCTTTTCATGTCAAATAAACAATGTGGTCCATGTTTCTCATATTGTAAATATTCTCCGGTAATTAAGTAAAGAGCTAGGAGGAACTACTTGTGTTCCTACATTTGTATCCATTTCTTTATTTCATTAATTTTTAGTTTGCAAAAAAGTAAAAGGTATAAAATATCTGAAACATTAGTGTAAGGAAAAATTATTGCCAATATTTGCTATAAGATAAAGTACATTTATATTTGTATTACACGATTTAAAATATATAATTATAAGAAGCATAACGCTCTATTATTCATTTTAAAAGTAAAACCATGAAGTACATTAGTTTCTCCGTGTGTTCCTTAATGGCCTTACCCATTTGTCCTTTCTCATCCCAAGTCGTTCAAGGAACCAATGACCATACCTTGCATATAGAAGGTTCCCGATAACGATTCCAATAATCAGACCACTTCCGACTCCCAATAATATCACCATCCAATCAATTATGTCACCAGGCAGAAGAGACTCATACTCATTCCTGCTTGTTGGTGGAAGTACCGTTGGTACCTGTGAATTTTCACATTCTTTGGATAACGGTTTTCCACACAGTCCAGGATTTCCCAAGTAGGAATTGTTCTCAAATGTATTGAACTGTTTCCCTTGTGGTATGCGCCCATCAAGGTGGTTGTAGGACACATTAAGAAAAGCAAGGAAGCCAAGTTGCAACAATTGTTGAGGGATTTGTCCTGATAACTCATTTTGGAAAACATCCAAAGATTCAAGATTCTTTAGGTTTCCTAAAGATGGCAATATATGTCCTGTAAAATGGTTGTTGGAAAGATTAAGAGATTCAAGTCCGTGAAGATCTTGGAGTGATTGTGGGATCTGCCCTTTAAAGTTGTTACATGAGAGATCGATGGCTGTGAAAATGGTTAGAATTTTCGTGTACTCTCTCTTGACACCTTTATTTGTTAACGTCATCGAGTATTGAAACGTAAACATAAACGTTGCATATGTATTGAAAGGAATCATGTCACCCATAGCAAATGATCTGCTAAGATTAACAGATTTCATTGCATTCCAATTTTGGAATGACTTGTGAGGCAATTGACCACTAAAGCCATTGTTGGAAATGTCTATGATCCTTAGCTGAAGAAACTGTGAGCTAGATAGACCTTGAATTGCACCATAAAACTTATTAGATCTCAAAATGAGCACTTGTAGCTTGGGATGAGTTCCCAACCAAAGCGGAAAAACGTCTTCAAAAGAATTAGCTGCAAGAGATAGAAACTCTAAATTGATACAATTGGCCAAAGTCCTTGACACCTTACCACTAAATCGATTTTCACTCAAATCAATCTTCTTTAAAAGGCATCCATGTGATGTATTCAACATCGGCCCATGAAAACTATTTTGTTTCAGATCTAAATACGACAACGAATTGCTTAAGTTACCTAAACATTGAGGAAGGGTTCCAGTCATCATGTTGGAAGATATATCTAGGACTTGAAGGGATTTTACCTCACATATCCATGGTGGTATTTCTCCAGTCAGATTATTGTTTGCGACGTGATAAACAACTATTGTATGCGGAGGAATTGGAAGCCGCCCTCGTAGCTCATTATATGGCACCACAAAAATTTCCAAACGAACCCATGGGAGAAAACGGGGATGCTGATGAAACCCGGTGATGAAGTTGTGTTCCATGGAAAACATCCGTAATGTTTCTTGGCTATTATTCCAAATCCAATCTGGTACGAGGCCCTCAATTTCATTGTGCCCAAGATCTAAGCCTGTCAATTTCGTTTGGAACCGCAAAAAAGCTGGGAATTCCTTCAAGTTGCAAGATGCCAGTCCTAGAGTTTCCAATTCTGGTAGGGTAGCATTGGTGTAGTTGGTGGTGGTTACAAATGACAAGCTATTATGACTTAAAACAATATATTTGAGTTTGTTGAGTCCTAAAAATGAGTCTACGCCCACTGTGCCGCTAAAATTATTTTCATGTACGTTAAGAAATTCGAGGCGTTTAAAATTCAAAAACGAGTTTGAAATTTTCCCTTGCAGTTGATTTCCGTATAAGTTTAACACTGTTAGTTGGGTGAGGTTCATAAATGAAGATGGGATACGACCAAAAATAAAATTGTCTGCCATTGAGACAACACTAAGTTTGGTTAGGTTTGCAAGATGAGGTAGGATTTCCCCTTGTATGTTCATACTGTTTAGATTCAGTGTATTAAGGTTAGTGAGTTTATTAACCCAATCGTACACGCCTTCTATCACGAGATCGTTAAAACCAAGACTCAAAAAAGTGAGTTTCGAAAGACTTGCCAAGGAAGGGACATGTCCGGTGAATTCATTTTTGCAAAGAGACAAGTAAGTTAGTTGTGTCAAGTTTGGTAGTGAAGCTGGTATACGCCCTGAGAAATTACATGTTTCAAATGACAAGAAGTACAAAAGGTTTAGGTTTCCTATGGATTCTGGTATAATCCCACTAAAACCTGTTGAAAACAGGCTTAGATACTCAAGTAAGGTATTGTTATGAAATTCAGGCAGGAAACCGGTAAGTTTGAGATTGTTTGCTAAGTTAAGATGTTTCAACTTGGGCAAGTGAAATATTGCTGAAGGAAATTCATCTTGAAGCTGACAATCTCCGAGTCTGATAGACCTCAAGGAAGAAAAATTGGCCAGGAAACGAGGTACGGATGAACTCAGGTCAACCTCAGAGAGATCGAGGTATTCGAGTCTAGTCATGTTTTTCAACAAATATCCAAGGCCAGAACTATGAAGCTTTAGGGGATTCCCTGATATATCTAACGAAATGAGTTGTCTTAACTGTGAGATTTCATTTGGGATTCGGCCATAAAATCCAGAATCAGAGAGATCGAGGCTTCTTAATTGCTTAAGAGCAGCAATCTCATGGGGGATTTGAGATTGAACAAAGTTGTTCATGGAGAGATTAAGTACCTGAAGGTGAAGAAGCTTGAAGAGGGTACTGTTGGAGTTGATAATTCCACTGAGAGAGCTTTGGCTCCAGTCAAGCTCAACCACATGGCCCTTATTGCTGCTACATACCACACCTTCCCACAAACAACAATCAGAACCAGGACCAGAACCAGAACCATTTAGAAACCCAGCAGCAGCATCATAGTTCTGAGGAAGAATGGTTTGCTTAAATTGAAACAAGGCTAAGCACTCTTCATCATGGTTTAAGAAAGATGTAGTGCATGTGAGAAGGAGTAATAAGTATACGAGGGAGAAGGCTTGTAGTTGTAAGTGGATGGAAGCCATGAAGAGAAGTGGTTTAATTTAAGAAATCAGCTGATTATATAAACCCCATAATAGGGTACGTATTACTGCAGTTAACAAGTCTGTGCGGAGACTTCAAAGTCAAAAGTCTTCTGTTTCGTCCCTCTCGTTGTTACTCCGATGGAGCCGTGGTCATTTCTCTGATGAGCTGTTAGGGAACAGCATCGAATCATTGTCTGTTAATTATATCAAGGAGAGTCGTGTCTATACAAAAAAGGACTAGTACATTATAATTCTTAACAGATTTTTTTTTTTTTTTTTTTTTTTACTTTGAATTGAACTTACCCAATACTTTTTAACACAAAAAGTGAAGAAAAAATATTAAATAACTAATTTACAAATAATCTTATCACAAAAATATGGAACTAGACACCTTAAGAGATCCACTCATTTAGTTTTATATGACCTGAATAACACTTGTTCATTAGATGAGTTAAAATATACCTCATTTTTACTTTTTTTTATGTTGTGAGGGTGTAGGGAGTGTTTAGACACTTGAAAGTGATAAACTTCAAAATCAACCAATGAGAGTGTGCCATATCATTCAATGAAAAGTGTTTAAACTATGCTCAAAAGTGTTGGCAATGGTTAGACATTTCATTAATTGGTAAACTATTAAAAAAAAAGGAAAAATGTGTGATTGGTTAAGAGGGCATGGACCCCACCACACACACCCCCTCTCTCTCCTACCCTCCCTCTCCACAATCGGTAACCCATCCCCGCTTCTCCGATTTTACCGTGCGGCAAAACCCACCGGCGGCGTTGTTACCGCGCGGTAAACCATCTTTGCCGAGTGGGTTTGTCGCCCACTCCGGATAACCTGATTATGTTTACAAATTTTGTTACAATAATATAATGTAAAGCTTTATAAAATCCCGAATATACTCTTGTGAAGTTTTTATTTTTATTATTTTTTGAACGATAAATGAACTGGATTTCCAGCTGACTCCGAAGGGCCAACATATGCTATTTAAACCCCTCACCCTAAGTTCGAATCCCTCCCAGAGGTGTTCTCCCATATTTACATAATTTTGCACTGAGTTAATTATTGTTTTCGTCCATGTGGTTTGTTAAAAATCACTATTTCAGTCTATTAGTTTAAAAATTGCGATTTCAGTCCCTGTGGTTTCACTTTCGTAACTATTTCAGTCCACCTCCATTAACCCCATCCATTTATTCTGTTAAGTACACGTGAATTGACCATAATGCCCTTATTAATAAAAAATAGAAAGATATCTAAATGAGTTAATTACTGTTTTTGTCCCTTTGGTTTGTCAAAAATCACTATTTTGTCCATTAGTTTAAAAATTGCCATTTCAGTCCAGTCTCCTAACACCATCTATTTTACCATTAAGTTTTTAATGAAATAGCTAAATTACCCTTGTGTTAATTAAATATGGGCTTATATGATTTTATTATTGGATTTATATGATTTTATTGTTGTGTGACATATGGACTTAAATTCGATTGTATGGTTCGACTCACCATGGCTTTAGTAGAAGTAGAAGTCTGGCACTATTTTTACATATATGGTTCCAAAATTTTAATTTTGGATTTTAGAATGAAAAAATGTCCAGTTAAGCATTATTTTTCAAAGTTATTATGTTAATTGATGCCGGTAGGAAGATATTAATTGGGGTGGGGTGATACGGTTGTGTTTTAACAAGTGGGTCCTAGAATACAATCTTTTAAATTTCCATGGTTTTTTTATTTAATTAACACAAGAATAATTTAGCTATTTCATTATAAATTAATGGTAAAATAGGCGGTGTTAGGAGACTTGACTGAAATGGTTACGAAAGTGAAACCATAGGGGCTGAAATCATAATTTTTAAACTAATGGACTTAAATAGTGATTTTTGACAAACCACAGGGACGAAAACAGTAATTAACTCATTTAGATATCTTTTTGTTTTATATTAATAAGGGCATTATGGTCAATTCACGTGTACTTAACAGAATAAATGGATGGGGTTAATGGAGGTGGACTGAAATGGTTACAAAAGTGAAACCACAGGGACTGAAATCGCAATTTTTAAACTAATGGACTGAAATAGTGATTTTTTACAAACCATAGGGACGAAAACAGTAATTAACTCTTTTGCACTTAGTAGGAATCGAACCTGAGACCTCCCCAGGAGGAAACCACTTAGTGAAAAACCCTTGACCAACTGGGCTATACCATGTTGGCTTTTCTTTTTTACGTAAGACAAACGGGATACGTAGTTGTGTTAAAAAATTATTTCATTGAAAACGGAGTTATGTTCAAAATAAAGTGTTTTTTTTATTTCTTGTTATAAGTTATAACGAGTGCCGGTACCGTATCGCTGTTGAGACGAACCTAACCGATTAAGAGTCAACGAAACTAGAACCGGTATCAGTATTACTGTATTACTGGAAGTCAGAACTTTTACCGGTATTGGCTTTTTTGGTTTTCAATCAATGTGAAACACGTGCCGATGTCCTTTGTGACATATCACACAACTTCATTTTTGGTGTTTTTTTTTCTTTTGGTTGGTATACCGCATACCCTGCAGTACAGAGACCGTAACAAATCAAATCAATACTAACTAAATTCCAGACACAACGCGCATGGGAATTCCACTAGTTAGTTTTTTTTTTTTTTTTTTTTTTTTTTTTTGTAAATCTTGCAATAGTTTTATAAAATAAATAAAACAATATGTTATAAACATTAAATAAAATTCATTACTTCTATACTATAATTCTAGTTGCCATAATTATATAAAACATTTGTTATAAGCTTTACACAACGTGCATTGAATCATTAATATAAATATAGTTTTGAGTAAATTGTCATGAAGAGGAGTAAAAAGTATACAAGGGAGAAGGCTTGTAAGTGGGTGGCTTTAAAAAGTATACAAGGGAGAAGGCTTGTAAGTGACTAGAGGGTATGGTGATCGGCTGAGGCCCGGCGCCGGTCCCCCACACCGTCACCGCCCCCTGGCTCGGCAATCTCGGCTCCCACAAGACGGATCGGACGGGCCACTTTTCAAAGTTTATAGCCGTTACAACGGCTAGTATATTAAATAACAAAAATCCCACTTTTCTATAAAACACATTTATTTTATACCATTTTCACCTTTTTCTCCCCACTTTCAACCCAAAACACTCTCAATTTTATACCACTTTCTCCCAACATTTATAAAAAAAAATTATCTTTTCATCCATAATGTCATCTAATTCTTGGTGGTCCTCGTCTTTATATATTTTGATTACCAGACGAATACGGATTAACAGAGACCGCCAAGGTTTATCATTAATAAACTTTATTATCCTTATTCCTTATTTTCTCGTATTTATATATTTTTTACGATATGAGTGCACGAGAAATTGGTGAACGATTATTTTTCGGATGCACCCCTTTACAATGCCGAGATTTTCAAACGTAGGTTCCGAATGAGTTGCCGGTTATTCACACGGATTGCTGATGATTTGGCGGGGCTAGACCCGTTTTTCACGCAACAACCCGATGCTCGAAATTATGAAGGGTTCACCACGTTACAAAAGTGTACTGCGACCATTCGCCAACTAGCGTACGGGACAGTGGCCGACGCTTTGGACGAGTACTTACAGATGTTGGCAAGAACTACGCGGGAATGTTTGTATCGGTTTTGCCATAATGTGGTGAAACCATATAGCAAAACATATTTGCGGAAACCAAACGCGTATGATGTTCAACAATTTACAAATTTTAGGTAATGTAATTTTTTTTAGGTTATTTAATTTTTATTTATGTTATGTAATGGATTTTATTATCTTTTTTTATGTCTTATTTTTATTTAAATTTTGAATTATTTTTATAAAATAAACAAATAAAAAAGTTAAACAATAAAAATTAAATAATAAAAGTTAAATAAATAAATTAAATTAAAGAATAAAAAATTATGTGGGGTAGCCCCATCCTCCACCCCCTCAAAATGCAAGGAGGCCATCCTCAATGGGATGGTGATGTGACGCCTACGTGACGGCCCATCTCATGAGGGATGAGTCTCCCCATACCCTCTAGTATAATTTACTCCGATGGAGTTGTTAAGTTAAAAAATTAAATAACAAGTCTATGCGGAGACTTCAAAGTCAAAAGTCTTCTGTCCCGTCCCACACGTTATTACTCCGATGGACCCGTGGTCATTTCTCTGTAGATTCGTTATAGGGACACCATCAAATCATTGTCTTTTAATTATATCAAGGAGATTTGTGTCTATAAAAAAAAGGACTAGTACATACTAGTATAAAGAAGCAACGCCAAAAGTGAAGAAAGAAATTAAAACACTATAAACAAAACAAGCAACATGTTTATATGCATACATGTAATCTTGGCTTTGGGAAAGCTTCCAATGGTTATGTGTATGGTTGTTGTAATCTTGGATTCGGGGGTTTTTAAGTAAAATATTTTTTTTATTTTTCACCCAAAAGTATTTTATAAATTACTTTTAACTCAAAAATATTTGTTTTTTTTTTTACTTTTAATCCAAAACTTTTTATCTTTTGCAATCTATACTAACAACTTTTTTTACTTTCAAATTTGGTCCTTTATAGTTTTCATTTTCCGTAAATTTTTCGCTTTATGCCTCGTTCTAAATTTTGTGACTTAACACATCGCAACGTGCGTCTTTGGTTTAATGTTTTTACGTTTCGTACTAAATTTTGCGAGTTAACACGAACAACGTGCGTGTGTGGGTGAACATTTTTTACATCGTCTATTTTTTTCCCGTTTGACATGCTCAACATAACGTGCGAGTCCTAAATCGACTTAGTTATAACTAAAGAATCTCCGCCGCATTGCAGCGTGTCACACCCCCAAAATACAACCTAGGGAATGTCCCAGTTAGGCGTGTGACGTACCAACAACGAGCCACTAATTACATTGAGCCCATACATGTATCAAAATAAAAATACCATCAACAAGTTAAGTGAAAACCAAAGTGTTCAGTGGAAGCAAATGACAAACCAAAGTTAAACAGTTTAAAGACCAATAAAGTATCAAAAAATAAATAACATGAATCCCTCTAGTTGACCCATGATCACTCCAACTACTCCAGACAGCAAGTTCCAATGCAAGACAACTAACGACCTACAAGCATGCAAACAAGTGTGTCAGACAACGCTGGTGAGTTCAAAGTTTTGTTACCGAGTTTAGTTACCAGATATATATAAAACAGTTTAACAATATGATTTGATGTTGTTATTAACTCGATTACCGCAGTGGCTACAAGGTGTATTTGTCCAACCCCAATGTCTCTATCAAAACATTGGTCATGCTTTAAGGAAATTAGTTCACGCTTGTCCTACTCGGTACAGTGTGAGGGTGCCAAACCTAATAGCGCTATCAACTAATAACCTTGTTGCCTCCCCAGCAACTGTCGGTAGATGTAAAGGGTCTTATGTGATAGAAACTGAGTAATAATAACAAACATCCCAATAAACTAGCGTTCCTCCCTGGAACGTTACCCGGTATCCCTCCCCGGGATGCATGCTTGGAAAAAGAGCAGTGAACTCACCCTTGGTTTGCTCGGTAAGATTACCCTAAAAGGGTTACCGATACAGTTAGTTCTACGTACACATATACCACACGTTTCACGTACAACAAGTCACGTATTCCTTATTCACTTATCACACAGTCAAGATACATGTAGCACACACATAAAGTTCAAGCCATAACAGTCAATTAAATAGTTTCTAGTGTACACTTAGTTCATAAACCAATACGTCACATTAATTCATATATACAATTCATGCAACAGTTAATTCGCTGACACCAAAAAGTGTGCAACGTACAAACCATTGATCCATCTTTGACTCGCGCGGCCCAATGGATGACTGGTTTCATGTGACCCTTAAGCGGATATGTGTATATCGAAACCAATGTGTACAGCCCAACATATCAACGATTTCAATGCAGCCCACACAAGCAACCTTTTGCGGCCCAATTTCAGATGTGCACAAGATGTATATGTGGGTCACGAGTTCTTAACAGGCCCAATTAAATATCTAATCAAGGAAACAGCCCAAATTCCATACATAATTATTAACATGAACATACTATTGCAACTAATATTAGCTAACCTCATGACCACTATCATATGCAACCCCACCAATCATGCATTATTATATTCAAGCTTTGGAGGTGTCTCTTCGACGGATCCTGTCGAACTTTGTAGTGACGGGCCCGGGGTTTTGGCAGAGAAGTCCATGGTGGACCTGGAAGTGGATGCCACTGTTACTTTAGGGTCACAACTGGGCATGCAAATTGGCGATTGTGGTGGAAGAGTGAAGAACATCATCCTAGGAAAAGGTATTAATGAAGTTTCCCAATGAATTTTTTATCATTAAATGTTAGAGGTTTGGGGGGGGATGAAAAAGCAAGGTGGATTAAAAGTTGTAAGGTGAAGTTCGGTATTAATTTTGTGGCTCTTCAAGAATCCAAATGCTCTATTAGCTCCTGTTCGGTGTTATCTAAGTTTTGGGGGGGTAGCAATTTCAGGGCTGAATGGGTGGATTCGACGGGTCTGTCGGGTGGTTTAGTTAGTATGTGGGACCCAAGTATTCTGGTTTTTGAGGGGGTTATCAAGGACAGAAATTTTCTTATTGTTAAAGGCAGGCTGAAAGGTAATGGCCAAAGGATCAACATTGCTAATGTCTATGGCCCTCAAAAATACCAAGATAAAAAGCAGCTTTGGGAGAAATTGAAATGTGCTATGGATTGTTCGGTCGGGTTATGGTGCTTGTTAGGGGATTTTAATGAAGTTCGATCTCCGGAGGAGAAACTCAACGCCAGGTTCAGCAACCGTTGCTCAAGTATTTTTAATGACTTTATCTTTGATTCCGGGTTACAGGAATATGGGATGAAAGATAGAAAATTCACATGGCAATCAAGTAACGGGTCCAAGCTTAGCAAGATCGATAGGGTTCTGGTTTGCTCCGATTTTTTTGCTTCATGGCCTGACGCTTGTCTTAGGGCGTTGCCCAAGCTTTATTCAGATCATTGCCCTATAGTGTTGGTTTCGAAGGATTGCAATTATGGGCCGAAGCCTTTTAAAGTGTTTGATTCCTGGATCGACCGTGATGGGTTTCAGGAAACTATTAGGAGTGCTGCCAACTCTTTCTCCTTTGAGGGGCCGGCAGATTTAGCCCTATTGAGGAAGCTTGAATACATCCGCTCTAAAATCAGAAGGTGGAAAGATGAATTGTTTAAGAAGGAAGGTGAAAAAGAAGCCAAAGCGAGAGAAGAATTGGAGGAATTGGAAGTTTTAATGGAGAGTAGGGGGCTCATGGAGGAGGAGCAGTGGATTCACGTGGAGAACAAATTGTTGATTAACGATATTGAGGAGAGAAAATCTAAAGACTTGAGACAGAGATCGCGTGTTAGGTGGGCTAAAGACGGGGACGAAAATTCGAAGTATTTTCACTCGATGGTCAATTGTCGGAAAGCTAGCAATAAGATCCATGGCCTTCGGATCAATGGGAGTTGGTGTTCGAAGCCGCCCATTGTCAAGAAGTTCATTTTTCAATTCTTTAGAGACAAGTTTAAAGAAGATTTGGAGTGCCGACCAGAGATTGTGTGTGATAATTTTAAGAGGCTGAGTTCTGCCGAGGCGTCGCTTCTTGTGGAAAGGTTTAGTAAGGAAGAGGTCAAACTCGCTGTTTCGGAGTGCGGTAGTGAGCGGGCCCCCGGGCCTGACGGTTTTAATTTTAAATTTTTTAAACACTTTTGGGATATCTTTGAGGACGACTTTTTTAAGGTGTTGAACGAGTTCTTTGTGTCCGGGACGATTAGTAGAGGGTGTGCATCTGCTTTCATCACGTTAATCCCGAAGGTGAATGACCCGGTGAGCCTCAATGAGTTTCGGCCTATCAGTCTTGTTGGTGCTATCAACAAGGTCATTTCCAAGGTTTTGGCCAATCGTTTAAAGAAAGTCCTGGGCTCGGTTATTTCTGTCAATCAGTCTGCTTTTTTAAAGGGGAAATTCATTTTGGATGGGCCGCTGATTATTAATGAGGTTATCAATTGGATCAAAAAGAGGAAGAAAAAAGCTTTTTTGCTGAAGCTGGATTTCGAGAAAGCATACGATAATGTAAATTGGGGCTTTATTCTTTCTGTCTTGAGGCAAATGGGGTTTCCGGCTCTTTGGTGTAAGTGGATCTTTGGTATTCTCTCCTCGGCCAGGGCTGCGGTTCTGGTAAACGGGTCTCCCACCTTCGATTTTCAATGCCAGAAGGGGATGAGGCAAGGAGACCCGCTGTCTCCTTTCCTGTTTTTAGTGGTGATGGAGGCGTTATCTTGTTGTATCTCGAAAGCTGTTGATATCAGAGCCGTGGTGGGGGTTCATTTACCGAACGAAGGTCCCATTCTCTCCCATCTTTTTTACGCCGATGACGCGTTGATTATTGGTGATTGGTCGGAGTTAAATGTCCTTAATATCATTAGGATTCTGAGGGGTTTTTACCTTTGTTCGGGTCTTAAAATCAATTTGGAGAAATCTAGTTTTTTTGGGGTTGGAGTTCCGGCTTCTGAGGTTGAAGTTTTGGCGGGGGCGGTAGGGTGCAAGGTTGACAAGATTCCTTTTGTATACCTAGGGATTCCGGTGGGAGCAAACATGAATCGAGTCGCCAGTTGGAGACCGGTTTTTGAGGTCGTAGAAAAAAGATTATCTTTATGGAAGGCCAAGGTTTTATCGATTGGAGGTCGTGTCACTCTTATCAAGTCGGTGTTGGAATGTATCCCCAATTATTTCCTTTCTCTCTATCGGGCCCCCGTGGGTGTCATTAACAAATTGGAAGCTATGTTTAGGAAGTTTCTTTGGGGGGGCTCGTCGGAGGAGAAGAAAACGCACTGGGTCGGTTGGGACCGTGTCGCTTCCCCTATTGAGTGTGGTGGGCTTGGGATCAGGAGCCTCGGTTCCATCAATATCTCCCTCCTTCTGAAATGGGCTTGGAGATTTAAAGCTGAAAAAGGTAACCTTTGGGTCAATGTCATTTCTGCGATCCACTATGATCGGAGGGGGCTTGATTTCCTTCCGGTGAAGGTGTCTTTAGGGGGAATTTGGGGGAAAATTGCTAAACTTTCGTCTATGCCCATATTGTCTGGTGACTCGTTTAATAATGTGATTCGGAGGAAGGTTGGGAATGGCTCGGACACTTTATTTTGGCTCGACCCCTGGTTGTGTAATGTTCCGTTAAAACAATGCTTTCCTAATCTTTTTCGTTTGGAAAAAAACAAGGAATGTGTTGTCCAAAGTAGGATTGTTCGTCCGGTTTCCAATCCGGAAGCTAAATGGGAATGGAATCATCCACCGGATTCAAACAACGAGCTTGCGGAATGGTTGGATTTAAACTCGAAGCTTCGGGATGTGATCTTGTCTGATGGTTCCGACAAGTGGGAGTGGCTGGGAGACGATAATGGGGAATTTAGTGTCGGTTCGGTGAAACGTATGTTGGATAAAAACAGAGACTTCAGCTCCAGGTATGTTTGGGAGTGGAGTAAATGGGTCCCGTTAAAGTGTATTCTCTTGGCTTGGAGGGCCGAGATGGAGAGAATTCCGACCAAGGTTGAGCTCCGAAATCGGAATGTCGCCCTTGAGGATGATTTCTGTCCGATGTGTGGTTCCGATTTGGAGTCTGCCTCCCATATCTTTACTGCCTGCACTTTTGCAAATAAGGTGTGGATGAAGATTTCTCAATGGTGCAAAGTTCCGGAGCTGGTCGCGTTCTCGGTTAGAGACATTCTGGAGTATCACAACTTCTGTGGCCTTAAGGGTAGGATGTTGGATGCGTTTAAAGGTATCACGGTGATCACGTGCTGGCAGATTTGGAAGGCTAGGAACGAGCGTATTTTCTCAAATATTGTTAGGAAGGAGGAAGATATTGTCAGCTCGGTTATTGCTATTGGGTATCTCTGGTTTAGAAATAGGTCCAAATTCAAAGATGTAACATGGAGCGATTGGTGTAAATTTGTGTAAGTTGTTGGTGGCCGCCCGTTTTTTGTCGTGGCTGTGCCGGTGTGTTTTAATGAAATTTTCCTTTCAAAAAAAAATATTAGAATCGGTCCAATCATGAGCAATTGTCATTTGATATAACATGCTATTAACTGTTTCAATCACATGAATATCTGACAGTACTTGAATATCATCGAAACAAACAATATTAGTTGAATATTCCAATGAATTTCCTCAACACTATATAATTATTGATATAACCGAGTGCTTTCTTGAACCACTAACCACTTTTCATTAACTGTTGTTATTTCTAATTGGACCGTAAATCTGATTGGACCAAATCTTCTTATGCACAATTTAATTATTGTCAGTAGATCACATGAAACATATCGATACACATAATAATACATCAGCAATCATGAACATTACACAAATAATCAATCAAAGATAATCATAAACAGTTAGCTAACGTACCGATTGAATGCAAAGATACAATAAGTGATACTTCGATAATAATAGGCTTCGACGAATAGTTACTGCCGTTGATAAACCAGAGGGGTTTAGGGTTTGTTTTTGTTTTAAACTGATCAAGAATAGAATGAGAGTATAATACGTATGCATGTTAACTAAAGTTGGGGCGGTTGTTCCTCTTTGACCGAACTGGGCCTAAGCCCACCCACTTGGGCTTCCGTGACCAAGGGTAATAGTGATGGGTTGAGCTCTAATCTATTTGGGTTCTCTTTGTGTTTCAAAGATTTGGGATGCGGCCCAATTAAAACCATCATTTTAAATGAAAACACGAGGCCGTGGCCTAATCATATACACGACACAGAATTCGGGCCCAATTTATTTTTATCGTCGCAGGGAAAATACGAAAGAGAATAACGAGAACAAGATCACGTGACGAAGAGATACTGGCCTTGAAAGTTAGGGTTGTCACATCATCCCCAACTTGAAAGAAATTTCGTCCCGAAATTTGACAAGTAAGCACAATGAAATGTAGTGAAAAATCAAGATTGTTGCGGATTTTGCTTAGGTGCCACGTCATCCCCAACTTGAAGAGGAATTTCGCCCTGAAATTCACCAGTTTTACCAAAATTAGACTTGTCATTAGGAAAAAGTTGAGGATATTTGAGCTTCATCTGATCCTCACGCTCCCATGTGCCCTCCGGTCCACGTCTTGAGTTCCAACGAACTCTCACAATCGAGATACGACTATGTTTACGGACCTTGACCTCCGGGTCCATAATTTCTATCGGTTCCTAGACAAACTGCAACTTGTCGTCGATCTTCAGCTCTTGAAACGGGACTACCAGTGTTTCATCAGACAAACACTTCTTTAATTGCGACACATGGAACACATCATGAACATTACCCAACTCAGCAGGTAACTCGAGCTTGTAAGCCACCTTACCGATCCGCTCCAGGATTTTGAATGGCCCAACGTAATGTGGATTAAGCTTGTCGCGTTTCCCAAAACGCACCACGCCCTTCCAGGGTGAGACCTTCAACATGACACGATCATTAACTTTGAATTCCAAAGGTTTTCTACGCTTGTCGGCGTAGCTTTTCTGACGATCACGCGCTGCCGCCATACGATCCCTGATCTGAACAATCTTTTCTGAAGTTTCAAGTACAAGCTCAGGACCTGTGATCTGGCTGTCACCCACCTCAGCCCAACAAAGAGGAGAATGACATTTCCGGCCGTACAAAGCTTCAAACGGAGCTGCCTGAATGCCAGTGTGGTAACTGTTGTTGTATGAGAACTCGATCAATGACAAATGTTTCTCCCAGCCCTTACCAAAATCAATCACCCATGCTCGCAGCATATCTTCAAGTGTCTGGATGGTTCGCTCGCTCTGACCATCCGTCTGTGGGTGATACGCAGTGCTCATGTCAAGACGTGAACCGAACGATTTATGCATTGTCTGCCATAAATCAGAAATGAAACACGGATCTCGATCTAAGATGATAGAAGTTGGCGCTCCATGCCTAGAAACCACTTCTTTCAGATAAACCGATGCAAGCTGTGAGAACTTATCTGTTTCTTTAATCGCTAGGAAATGCGCTGACTTCGTGAGACGGTCGTCAATCACCCAAATAGTATCGTTTCCGGCCTGAGTTCTCGGTAGCCCTGTGACAAAATCCATAGCAATCTGCTCCCATTTCCACATGGGTATCTCTGGCTGCTGAAGTAGACCCGAGGGTTTCTGATATTCCACCTTGACTTTAGCACAAGTCAAACACTTACTCACGTATGTCGCTATGTGAGCCTTCACCTTCGGCCACCAATACAAGACCCTGAGATCCTGATACATTTTGTCTGAGCCCGGGTGAACAGAATACCGAGACTTGTGTGCTTCGTCCATCACAAGCTCTCGAAGATTACCATACAGAGGAACCTATACTCGCTCCATAAAGTAATGAATGTCGTCAGATCTCTCCACAAGTCGCTTTTCCATGCCCCGTAAGTACTCAGCCTCGATGTTCTCTTCTTTCAATGCCTCGATCTGAGCGGAACGAATCTGAGCAGGTAAACCAGAGTGAATGGTAAGCTGTAGGGAGCGAACACGCTTAGGCTTCGTCTCCTTTCGGCTAAGGGCATCTATAACAACCCTCGGTAAAACCGACATCCTCATAATAATTCTGATGCCCTAATATATTAAAAATATCTAGGTGTCTTTATATGTACCCGTATGTGAAAACCGAGCCCCTGAACTAGATTATATTATATAAAATAAATAAAAAACAATAAAAGTTAAGTTGAGGCGGGCCGCATGGGCCTCACCTCAAACTTAACGCGGGCCGCGCGAGTAGGTAACCAGAATTCACCAAAACCTTAGGCTCAAGCGGGCCGCGAACATGGTGGGATAAGTCCATGCGGGCCGCGAGTGTTCGGACTTGTGGCATGACCCGGTGATGACACGTGTCCAACTCGTGTCGAAGCTATGCGCTGACCGGACCAAGCTACGCGTTGACCACTTGTTGACGCGGGCCGCGTAGACTTGGCCCAAACTCGACGCGGGCCGCGTGGGAGTCCAATTACAGCCCTATATAAGAAGGCAACGGGCTTTCGGTTTTCGTCGCTCACTTTCTTTCGTTCTTTCTAAATTTCTGTAGTAGTGTTACTATAGCCGGGCATTATACCCCCTAAAATAGCGAGGTTCTGCTACGATGTAAGTATTATAACCCCTGGAGACGTATTAGATACGCTGCCCGATTGATCTAGGGTTCCGTAACGGCTGTCGTGGTTCTGCCCGACGTAGTCGTTGGAATGCCGTCTCGGGGAGAGTATTACTAATGTTAAAATGGGTTATTATACTAACACACGTGCATTTGTGTAATTTATAGATTATCTCCAGGAAACCCTTACGAAAAACCTAAAACAGCAATGTGAGTAATCTCCTTTTTGTAAACGGTTTTTACAAAACCTTAAGTACTTTTCCATGCGAATGACAGTTATTGAGTATTTGTAAAGAATACAATTATAGTGGTTATGTTGGGGTTTTGTATACAAAATTGGTTACTGGCGTGGTAACATCCCATATGTTGAGTATGACCGTACCACTGATGTTAATTGTGATGTATTGGATACAAATGTAATTGCGGATGTGCCCTCAATACTGCAAATTGGTTTTTACTCAAACTTGATTAAACTGGGATTCACTCACCAGTATTTCCCACTGACAAAATGTTTTTAAAACGCGTTTCAGGTAACAAAATGTGAAAGCCAAATAGAAGCCAGCTGGACAGCACTGAGGGCTTGGAAAAGTGGCAATAAAGTTACCTAAGAATAAAATGGATGTTTTTATTCAAATAAATAGGATGTATTCCTATGAAACGTGTGTATTGAAAACTTGGGTTTTTACCCATATGTTTAATGTTATAAACATGGTGGTTTACTCTGATTAAAATATTTCCTAACTACGATCCTGATGAAAATTTCCGCTGCCAAATTTGATAAATAAATGTGATACCACCGAAACTGGCTCACGGCCGCCCGTTCCCGGGAGATAGGGATCGGGGGTTGTGACAGGAGGTGGTATCAGAGCTATGCCACTGATTCAGCCACAGAAGTGTTCTGCTGACATCAAAATTCAAAGCGTTAGGAAATAAATTATGGAAATACATGTATAAATTGTATTTCTTGCTATGTGTTATCTGACTATTTGTTAGTTTACAGTATGAGTGACCAAGGACCTTCTGACGCCTATCGTCAACTGTCTGGTTCGCCTAGGAGCGAAGGCACCTCCTCTTCTCAGCCTGCCCTCTCAGGGTATTCTGCTGACACAGAAGAAGGGATCTTTGTGTTTAAGGCTCAGTCTGAAGAGCCATTTCCTCAGAAAAAGAGGGGATGGTTCAGTAGGGGAGCGCACGAGCGTAGAAAAAGAATGAAAAAGTTGCAGGAACAGCGAGTGTTAGCCGCAGCAAAAAGAGAAACTGATGCTTATAATCAGGATATGCTCAATAGGGGTATCGCTAATATCCATATTTTAGCAACCACTGCTGCTGACCCAAACCTGGAACAAATGCTAGCACCCCAACCCCAAAATCCTGATCAACCCATGGAAATAGAAAATCAGATAGAAATGCCTGATTTCAACCCGGAGGAAATACCTAGGGTACCTGCACCTGATCCTTTAGACCCAAACAATTACGACCCCTGGTGGGACGATGTTAGGGACTACGTGCAACAAAACCCAATTCAGGAAAATGTGCCAATGCCAAATCTAGGAGCTTACCCAGGGTTAGATCCACAGGATCCCTATAATATTACTGATGCTTATGTTAGGGAAATCCTAGAAAATCCATACCCTTACCAGTTCCCGTATCAAGCACCTGCACCACAAATTCCAAACCCAGTCCTAGAACCTGCACCCCCAATGAGTGCAGAAAATGTCCAGGAACTTAGGACTTTTGGGGAGGAAATTTTAGAAAGCAGTGATCGTATGCGACAGGTGGGAGAACGCCTCGTATGGAAATACGATGAGCGTAATATGGATTTTTGGATGAATCCATATCAGTGAAAGTGATGGTAGAACCAGTAATAATAATAATAATAAAATAATATATGTGTGTATGTGTTAAAAAAAAAAAAAAAAAAAAAAAAAACTACGGATGCATACTATTAGTATTGTAGCTTTACATTTCAGTCGGTACTGTAATTTTTATTTCTGTACTGGTGTGTATTGATGCATACTATATAAATAGAGTAAAAGTCGCAATGCTCGACGTTTTTGGGTAAACGTGCGTGTTATGTGATTGGATATATTCAAATATTAATTGTGATATTAATATTTGGTAAATGTTTAAAATTCAGATGGCCGACGCGGGAAATCAAGAAAATCTGAATAACGATAACCAGAGTAACATTAACGTGGTTAATGAGAATTCGGACAATAATAACAACGGAAACCAAATGGATAATAGTGCCGTTCAGCATATTGTGGCACAGGGAATTATAGATGCGATGCCATTTATTATTCAAACAGTTCAGGAAGCGAATAATAAAAGTAAGCATAGCAGTAAGCGACCAACTGAACCAGAAAACAGCGTGAACAATGGACCCATATTTCAAGCGCCCGTTCCCAAAAGAAGAAGAACCATGCCACATGGTTGTTCTTACAAGGAATTCTGGTCCTGCAAACCAATAGAATTCTCGGGCAATGAAGGACCCATTGCAGCTTTACGCTGGATAGAGAAAACTGAGGCAGTTCTGAAAATAAGCAAGTGTGCTGAAGAAGATAAAATACTGTTTGCTTCAAATCTGTTTAAAAATGCAGCCTTAGAATGGTGGAACACTATCCTCCAATCCAGAGGAAGTGATAGGATTTATAATATGGAATGGGAGGAATTTAGGAATATGGTAGAAAGGAAATTCTGCCCTCCCAATGAAAAAGAACAGATAGCAAATAAGTTTCTGAATCTTAGAATGACCGGGGTAGACAGTAAGGGTTACACCACCACATTCTTTGAATATGCTAGGATAGTACCTACCCTTGCATCACCTGAACCAGTGTTAATCTCCCGTTACATCTGGGGATTAATTGGAGAAATTAGACATGTAGTCAAGGCAGCTAGACCCCAAACTATAGAGGAAGCTGTAGAACTAGCTAATACCTTGACAGATGAGTTAATCCGTACTAGAGAAGAAGACCAGAGGAGAAACCTAACCCAAAGGCTTACTCAAGAATTCCGTTCTGGGAATTCCAATCGTAGGAATGTAGGTTCTACCTCTGCACCCTACTGCAAAGCCTGCAGAAAGAAGCATTCTGGAAGATGCTCTACTTACTGTAATTTTTGCAAGGCCCCAGGACACAAGGAAGAGAATTGCAAGAAGAAATCCAGTAATGGAATGTGTTTCAATTGTGGGGAAAAAGGTCACATTAGGACAAACTGTCCGAAATTGGCTCCAACTGCAACCAACAAAAATCCTAAGAATGCCAGAGCATTCGTGCTAACTACAGAGGAAGCCAGGATGATTCCAGACGTCATTGCTGGTACGTTTTTAGTTAATGATATTTTTGCTAAAGTATTATTTGACTCTGGTGCAAACCAAAGTTTTATTAATACTTCGTTTTGCAAACTCCTAAATCAATCATTAACTAAACTACCACAAGAATGTCTAGTGGAAACCGCAAATGGAGAAACTGTTAAAATTTCTGAAATCTTGCAGGGAGCAAGAATAGAAATTTTTAATCAACAATTTAGGGCAAATCTTTACCCAATGAATCTGGTAGGATTTGATGTAGTGTTAGGAATGGATTGGTTAATAACCAATAAAGCCAGTATTTTATGTGATCAAAAGACAATTCAATTAAAATCACCAAGAGGTGAAAAGATTTCAATTAAAGGAGATAAACCTTTTAGATCCACTAAATTCATCTCTGTGATGAAAACTGCAAGTTGTATAAGAAAAGGATCTATAGTGTATTTGATTTCTATAATCACTAACACTAAAGGAAAAGAATCAAAAGATATCCCAGTGGTATCCCAATTTTCAGATGTCTTTCCAGAAGAATTGCCAGGACTACCGCCAGACAGGGAAGTGGAATTCAGAATTCATCTGTTACCCGGAACAGCACCGATTGCTAAAGCACCTTACCGTTTAGCACCCGCTGAAATGCAAGAACTGAAGAAACAACTAGACGAGTTGTTGGAAAAAGGATTTATACAGCCAAGTTCATCGCCATGGGGAGCACCGATATTATTTGTCAAAAAGAAGGACGGATCAATGCGTATGTGCATTGACTACCGTGAATTGAACAAAGTCACGATTAAGAATCGGTACCCATTACCAAGGATCGATGATTTGTTTGATCAACTTCAAGGAGCTCAATTTTTCTCTAAAATCGATTTAAGATCAGGATATCATCAATTAAAGGTACAGGAAGAGGATATTCCTAAAACCGCATTCAGAACAAGGTATGGTCATTATGAATTTACTGTCATGCCATTTGGTTTAACCAATGCCCCAGCCGCATTTATGGACATGATGAACCGAATATGTAAGCCATATTTGGATAAATTCATAATTGTCTTCATAGATGATATTCTCATTTACTCTAAAAGTAAAGAAGAGCATGCAAAGCACTTGCACTTACTTTTAAGCCTGTTAAGAAAAGAAAAGCTTTATGCTAAGTTTTCAAAATGTGAATTTTGGTTAGAACAGGTACAATTTCTCGGACATTTAGTGAATCATGAAGGAATTCATGTAGATCCAACGAAAATCGAGGCAATTACTAAATGGAAAACCCCAGAATCACCAACTGAAGTTAGAAGTTTCTTAGGATTGGCCGGTTATTATAGAAGATTTATTCGAGATTTTTCTAGAATAGCCATTCCTTTGACTAAACTAACCTGTAAATCTGTTAAGTTTGAATGGGGACCAAAACAAGAAGAAGCCTTTAGAATTCTTAAGCAAAGATTAACCCATGCACCCATACTAGCATTACCAGAAGGAACTGAAGACTTTGTAGTCTTTTGTGACGCTTCTAAATTAGGTTATGGATGCGTATTGATGCAACGTCAAAAAGTTATAGCTTATGCATCCAGACAGCTTAAAAGTCATGAAGAAAATTATTCAACCCATGATTTGGAATTAGGAGCTATAATTTTTGCCCTTAAAATTTGGAGACATTATCTTTATGGTAGTAAGTTTACCATATTCACAGATCATAAGAGTTTAAGATATGTTTTCGGGCAAAAAGAGTTGAATATGAGACAGAGACGCTGGATGGAATTGCTTAGTGATTATGATTGTGATATCCAGTACCATGCAGGAAAAGCAAATGTGGTGGCTGATGCCTTAAGTCGAAAATATCACGAAAAACCAAAAAGGGTACGTTCTCTTAAATTAAATCTACAAGTAGATTTAAACAATCAAATTAGAAAAGCACAAGAAACAGTAATCAAGGAGGATACTGAAAAATTAAAAGGAATGATTAAGGAATTAGAAAAAGGAACAGATGGAATTTGGAGATTCCATAAAAAGAGAATGTGGATACCTAAATTAGGAAATTTACGTCACCGTATATTAGAAGAAGCCCATAAGTCTAAATATACGATGCACCCAGGAAGTGATAAAATGTACCAGGATTTAAGGAAAAATTTCTGGTGGATAGGAATGAAAAAGGATGTAGCAGCTTATGTTTCTAAATGTTTAACTTGCTCACAAGTTAAAGCTGAACATCAGAAACCCTCAGGTTTATTACAACAATTAGAAATACCAGTTTGGAAATGGGAATGGATAACAATGGATTTTGTTACCAAATTGCCTAAAACAAGGAAAGGTAATGATACAATCTGGGTGATTGTGGATAGATTAACCAAGTCAGCTCATTTCTTACCAATGAAAGAAACCTTTAGTATGGAACAATTAGCCAAGTTATATGTAAATAAAATCGTTTCATTACATGGCATTCCTTTATCAATTGTTTCCGATAGAGATAGCCGTTTTACTTCTCATTTTTGGTCAAGTTTCCAAAGAGCAATGGGAACCAGGGTAAACCTAAGCACCGCTTATCATCCTCAAACAGACGGACAAAGTGAAAGGACAATTCAGACGATGGAAGATATGCTTAGAGCTTGTGTAATTGACTTTGGAGGTAATTGGGACGAACACTTACCTTTGATAGAATTTTCTTATAATAATAGTTATCACACAAGTATCAATGCTGCACCATTCGAAGCACTTTATGGACGAAAGTGCAGAACCCCAGTCTGTTGGGCAGAAATTGGGGAAAAACAATTATCTGGACCTGAGATAGTACAAGAAACAACTGATAAAATCATTCAAGTCAAGGAACGACTGAAAACAGCACGTGATCGTCAAAAGAGTTATGCTGATAACAGACGCAAACCATTAGAATTTCAAGTGGGAGATAAAGTGTTACTGAAAGTCTCTCCCTGGAAAGGAGTGGTAAGATTCATCAAAAGAGGAAAGCTAAGCCCCAGGTATATTGGACCTTTTGAAATTATTAGAAAAATAGGACCTGTAGCTTATCAGCTACGACTGCCAGAGGAAATGGCAGGAATACATGATGTGTTTCATGTATCCAATCTTAAAAAGTGTCTAGCTGATGAATCACTCGTAGTACCTCTTAAGGATATAGAGGTTAATGAGCAACTCAAGTTTGTAGAAAAGCCACTGCAAATTGAAGATAGGAAAATTAAGAATCTCAAGCATAAAAGACTAGTTTTGGTCAAAGTGAGATGGGACTCCAAAAGAGGACCCGAGTATACATGGGAGCTTGAATCAGAAATGAAAAAGAAATATCCACACTTGTTCCAGTAGATCTCGAGGACGAGCTCTAAAACAAGGTGGGGAGGATATAACAACCCTCGGTAAAACCGACATCCTCATAATAATTCTGATGCCCTAATATATTAAAAATATCTAGGTGTCTTTATATGTACCCGTATGTGAAAACCGAGCCCCTGAACTAGATTATATTATATAAAATAAATAAAAAACAATAAAAGTTAAGTTGAGGCGGGCCGCATGGGCCTCACCTCAAACTTAACGCGGGCCGCGCGAGTAGGTAACCAGAATTCACCAAAACCTTAGGCTCAAGCGGGCCGCGAACATGGTGGGATAAGTCCATGCGGGCCGCGAGTGTTCGGACTTGTGGCATGACCCGGTGATGACACGTGTCCAACTCGTGTCGAAGCTATGCGCTGACCGGACCAAGCTACGCGTTGACCACTTGTTGACGCGGGCCGCGTAGACTTGGCCCAAACTCGACGCGGGCCGCGTGGGAGTCCAATTACAGCCCTATATAAGAAGGCAACGGGCTTTCGGTTTTCGTCGCTCACTTTCTTTCGTTCTTTCTAAATTTCTGTAGTAGTGTTACTATAGCCGGGCATTATACCCCCTAAAATAGCGAGGTTCTGCTACGATGTAAGTATTATAACCCCTGGAGACGTATTAGATACGCTGCCCGATTGATCTAGGGTTCCGTAACGGCTGTCGTGGTTCTGCCCGACGTAGTCGTTGGAATGCCGTCTCGGGGAGAGTATTACTAATGTTAAAATGGGTTATTATACTAACACACGTGCATTTGTGTAATTTATAGATTATCTCCAGGAAACCCTTACGAAAAACCTAAAACAGCAATGTGAGTAATCTCCTTTTTGTAAACGGTTTTTACAAAACCTTAAGTACTTTTCCATGCGAATGACAGTTATTGAGTATTTGTAAAGAATACAATTATAGTGGTTATGTTGGGGTTTTGTATACAAAATTGGTTACTGGCGTGGTAACATCCCATATGTTGAGTATGACCGTACCACTGATGTTAATTGTGATGTCTTGGATACAAATGTAATTGCGGATGTGCCCTCAATACTGCAAATTGGTTTTTACTCAAACTTGATTAAACTGGGATTCACTCACCAGTATTTCCCACTGACAAAATGTTTTTAAAACGCGTTTCAGGTAACAAAATGTGAAAGCCAAATAGAAGCCAGCTGGACAGCACTGAGGGCTTGGAAAAGTGGCAATAAAGTTACCTAAGAATAAAATGGATGTTTTTATTCAAATAAATAGGATGTATTCCTATGAAACGTGTGTATTGAAAACTTGGGTTTTTACCCATATGTTTAATGTTATAAACATGGTGGTTTACTCTGATTAAAATATTTCCTAACTACGATCCTGATGAAAATTTCCGCTGCCAAATTTGATAAATAAATGTGATACCACCGAAACTGGCTCACGGCCGCCCGTTCCCGGGAGATAGGGATCGGGGGTTGTGACAGCATCAGCTACAACGTAAGCTTTCCCCAGATGATCTTTGATGGCACACTCATAATCGTTCAAAAGCTCTATCCAACTACGCTGTCGCATATTCAATTCCTTCTGGTCGAAGATATGCTGGAGACTTCTGTAATCGGTGTAGATGGTGCATTTGGTACTGTACAGATAATGCCTCCAAATCTTCAACGCAAATACCACAGCTCCTAACTCCAAGTCGTGAGTCGTATAATTTTTCTCGTGTACCTTCAACTGTCGAGAAGCATATGCTATCACCTTGTCGCGTTGCATCAATACGCAACCGAGACCCTGAATCGATGCATCACAATAAAACACAAAATCCTCGGTACCCTCGGGTAGAAATAAAATCGGTGCGCCACATAGTTTCTGCTTTAAAAGCTGGAAAGCATCCTCCTGCTTCGTTCCCCAAGAATAAACTACGTTCTTCTGTGTCAAGGAGGTAAGAGGTTGAGCAATCTTCGAGAAATCCTGAATAAACTGATGATAGTACCCTGCAAGACCAAGAAATTGTCGCACCTCCGAAGGATTCTTCGGTGCCGCCCAATTCCTAATAGCGTCGATCTTAGCAGGATCTACGTGTATCCCCTTTTCGTTAACAATATGACCAAGAAAATGTACTTCTCGAATCCAGAAATCACACTTAGAAAACTTCGCATAAAGCTGCCCCTTCCTCAGGAGCTCCAAGATAAGACGTAGGTGTCGCTCATGGGCCTCCTCGCTTTTGGAGTAGATCAAGATGTCGTCGATGAAAACGATAATAAAGTCTTCGAGATACGGTTTGCACACACGGTTCATAAGATCCATGAAGACTGCGGGTGCATTTGTCAATCCAAACGACATGACTAAAAACTCGTAATGCCTATAACGCGTCCTAAAAGCCGTCTTTGGGACATCCTCCTCTCTGACTCTCACCTGATGATATCCCGATCTTAAGTCAATCTTTGAGTAAAAACTTAACCCTTGCAACTAGACCTGGCAAACGGGTCGGGTCGGGTCAGGTCGGGTCATGGGTCAAAACGGGTCAATTATAAAAAAGGGTTGTTTCGGTTCGGGTCGAAATGGGTCCGGGTCAGAACGGGTTTCAGGTCGGTCGGGTCCGGGTCAGAACGGGTTTCGGGTCGGGTCGGGTCATAGTGGTTTTGAACTTCATGTACAATCTGTTGCAGACTTAAGTTTATAAATCAATAGAATGAAACATGATTTTATATAACTTTGAACTGAGAAAATGAATTGTCCTTTATGCCCTTTTCTGCATTGTTGTTTGTGTATACAAAAAATAAGTACGCCGTTGCCGGGGATCGAACCCGGTCACCCGTGTGACAGGCGGGAATTATAAACTGATATTGTTGATTAGATTATAAACTGTAAACAAAAATAAGGAACCAACTTCAAAAAGAAAAGCAACAACCTACTCCCAGGTCCATTCGCTGAAAAGTCATTCGCTGCATTGCCATTCGCTTATATTGATTCAGATCAGCAGGTTCATTCGTTCGCTGAAAAGAGTTTATTCGCTACAGAATCAGCATATAGCCGCTGCAGAATCAGTGTTCCGAATCAGTCCTGCTTACTCAAAAATTAAACATATACTTACTAAAACCTAAGAAAACTCAAGATTACAAAGTTAAATGGTAGATAATAGAAAGTTAAACACAGTTCAATAATAACACAAAACATACAAGATGCTCTAACATCTTGACTAAAACACAAAACACATGAACAGGTATTTAACTCAAGATTTTCAAATGTTATTCAATCAGTCAACTTGACTTAATTTGAATTTGTCTAGCAGGACAAGCATACAAACACAAAACAACACATGCTTCCCTAGTTGTAAATTACGCATTAACACTTGTAACCCACTCTAGACTAGTTAATATCACCTCTGTAAAAGATCCTACCATCATCTTTTTGCTAGTACACACTACGCTAGTTTGGGGTCTTGAACATCAAATTCCCCAAATTGAAGAGGATCAAAAATATAAATGTCACTCCAATTTTTAAAATATATAAATAAAAACAAAACCCAGAAATTGAAGAGGATCATACCTTGAGTGGAATTTGTGAATTATGATATTGGATTCGTGAAGAACAGTGAAAAAGGTCAACTGAAGAAGATAGAAATTGTTGTAGTGATGAATTCCATGGAGATTGGAAGTTGATTTCAGGCAGAGATGGCGGCGACGGTTGTAGATGAAGATCTGAAGATGATGTTCTTCGTTGATGAAGTTCTTCAAGGAATCAGTGTTGACTGATGAACCCGTGGTTTCTTGTGTTCTAAAACCCTAACCCGTATGACCCGTTGTTCTAATTTATTCCACCCTAAAAGACCCGTAAATATTACTTTTATGTTTTTAAAAGACCCGCTTTGACCCCCTTGTTTAAATTCCTTTACCCAAAACAACCCATTGTCTAAATTTTTTTACCCAAACTGACCCATATGATAGTATTTGGGCCAGAATTGCCCCCCTCTACTTGCAACTGGTCAAACAAGTCGTCAATGCATGGTAAAGGGTAGCGATTCTTGACTGTCACCTTGTTGAGCTCACGATAATCTATACACATCCGAAAGGACCCATCCTTCTTCTTCACAAACTAAACTGGGGCTCCCCAAGGTGAAGAGCTGGGTCGGATAAAACCTCTATCCAACAACTCTTGGAGTTGATTCGACAAGTCCTGCAACTCTCCTAGCGCAAGACGATAAGGAGCACGAGCAATCGGGGCTGCTCCTGTCGCGAGGTCAATCTGAAATTCCACCTGACGATGCGGAGGTAAACCAGGGAATTCTTCAGGAAATACATCGGGAAATTCACGAACCACTGGAAGGTCCTCGATCCTTCTCTCATCAGGCTGCGAGTCAGTAACAAGAGCTAAAATAGCAGGGTAGCCCTTACGCAGACACTTCTGAGCCTTCATTGTCACGGCCCCCGACCCGGTTTGACCCGTTTCAGGAGCCGCGGGACAGAAATCCCGTGATATTTATTTATGTGATTTTAGCAGCGGAAATTTTAACATCAGGATCGTTGTAAAGCTAAAACTTTTCCCGATTATTTTATTTCACAATTCGGGATAAACCCCGATAATTTACAATACATAATTTTTAGTGATAAATCCTTATTTCAAAACATATTTCTTTATTTTATACTGAGCCACTATTTTAAGCTTGAAATGCTCCTCAGCACTTTTCCTGATTTACAGTAGATCACCTGAAACATGTTTGAAAAAGGTTTTGTCAGCGGGGAAATACTGAGTGAATCATTCTATTTACTGAAAACGACACATTTGTTATAATTTACAGTATCAAGAGTTTTTACATATGTTTATTATCAACCAACTTTCAAGAATAGGTATTTGTCACAGACCAGCTCTGTGACTGTGGTCATATCACCATTGGCTGTCCCAATGAGTGACGTATATCACTTTAGGCTCGCCCACCTAAAGTGAAGGAAACAATAATAATAATAATATTGTGCACAATACCCCACATACCGGCTGTAATTTGGTGATTACATAAACTTAATCACTGTAATTATAATTCTAAAAAATGATTTGGAGTATTGTAAAACATTTGATAAAAAGAGAATGACTCACATTGCAGATTTAGTATGGATAGAATATGATTTAGCCCTGTTAACCTAATTTCAACAATAATGCATACAAAACAGGGTTAGTGATCAATACAGCAGTTACGATAACTCACAAGATCAAATTCTCACAATGAACGACAAAGTGCGATACTTAAACTCATTCATCGAATTAACGACGAACGACAAAGTATAACCCTAATGTGGGCGACACTTAAACATCCATTGGATATATTGATCTCGGAAAATGAATCGTAATAGCGATCGAGTGATTACCTTGTTCCGCGGCAGCAATTCGATAACAGTGTGTGTGTTTAATTGTAGTAAAACGACCTTAACTCGACGTACAAACAACGATTTTACGTCGTTCCAACTCCCAGATTCAAGTCCCAAGGCCCTCTATTTATACTGAAAATTGGCTTCTCCCGCGTGTCGCGGCAGAATTCGGGGAACCTCCCGCGTATCGCCTGGGATGCCAATTTAGGGTAGGGTAGGTTTCGTGTCCAATAGCTTGGGTGAGTTGACAGTTTTATTAAATTCAATTCAGACAACGAATAATAAGGATAATATCGATTAGGGTTTAACCCCCCCTAAGTTTTAGGGGCCCTGATCCTGATTCCGATTGTTTCGAAAATTTTAGGGTAAGTGCAGAATTACTTGGGTGTCTCAATTAGGGTTTCCTTATTGAGTAATTATTATTCTAATTACGGATTTTAATGAGAGTTGTTACATCCTCCCCACCTTAATAAAAATCTCGTCCTCGAGATTCACTGAAATAGATGAGGGTATTTCCGCTTCATTTCTGACTCTAGCTCCCAGGTATATTCAGCTCCTCTCTTTGAATTCCATTTGACTTTCACCAATACTAGTCGCTTTTGTTTGAGAAACTTGACTTTTCGATCTTCTATTTGTAAAGGTTTCTCTATGAATTTCAGCTTTTCGTTTACCTCTACATCTTGAAGAGGTACTACCAGGGATTCGTCTGATAGACATTTCTTGAGATTGGATACATGAAATACATCATGTACTCCAGCTAATTCTTCTGGTAGTTGTAAGCGATAAGCAACTGGTCCGATTCGTTGAATCACTGGGAATGGTCCAACATATCTGGGACTCAGTTTTCCTTTCTTACCGAATCGTACTACTCCTTTCCAAGGAGATACTTTCAAAAGTACTTTGTCTCCTATCTGGAATACGAGTGGCTTGCGACGATTGTCTGCATAGCTTTTCTGGCGATCTCTGGCTGTTTTCAATCTTTCCTTAATTTGAGTTATCTTGTCTGTGGTTTCTTGCACAATTTCCGGACCTGATAATTGACTTTCTCCTATTTCCGCCCAACATACGGGTGTTCTGCACTTGCGTCCATACAGTGCTTCGAATGGAGCGGCTTCGATACTTGAGTGATAACTATTGTTATAGGAGAATTCAATTAATGGTAAATGATTATCCCAATTACCTCCAAAGTCAATTACATATGCACGGAGCATGTCTTCCAGAGTTTGGATCGTCCTTTCACTTTGTCCGTCCGTTTGTGGATGATATGCGGTACTTAGATTGAGTCGGGTTCCCATTGATTCTTGGAAACTTGTCCAGAAACGGGAAGTGAAACGACTATCTCTATCCGATACAATGGAGAGTGGAACTCCATGTAAGGATACTATTTCATCTACATACAATTTGGCTAACCTTTCCATACTAAAGGTTTCCTTTATTGGTAGAAAATGAGCTGATTTGGTTAATCGATCCACGATTACCCAAATGGCATCATTACCTTTTCTGGTCTTGGGTAACTTAGTAACAAAGTCCATTGTTATGAGTTCCCATTTCCATACCAGTATTTCTAACTGTTGTAGTAGACCTGAGGGTTTTTGATGTTCGGCTTTAACTTGTGAACATGTTAAACACTTAGATACGTATTCGGCCATATCCTTTTTCATTCCTATCCACCAGAAATTCTTTCTTAAATCTTGGTACATCTTATTGTTTCCTGGGTGTATAGTATACCTAGATTTATGAGCTTCGTCTAAAATCTTTGATCTTAAATTTCCTTGTTTAGGTACCCAAATTCTGCTGTTATGGAATTTCCAGATTCCATCCTTTCCTTGTTCTAATTCTTTTAGGTAACCTTTCATTCCTTCAGCATCGTCCTTGATTGCCGTTTCCTGACTTTCCTTCAATTGTTCCATTAAATCTACTTGTAGATTTATTCTAAGAGCACGGACTCGCTTTTGCTTTTCATGGAACTTACGACTTAAGGCGTCTGCGACTACGTTTGCCTTTCCTTCGTGATATTGAATATCACAATCGTAATCACTCAGGATTTCCATCCATCTTCTTTGCCTCATGTTTAACTCTTTTTGCCCAAATATATATCTTAAACTCTTATGATCTGTATAAACAGTAAACTTACTTCCATACAGATAATGTCTCCATATCTTAAGGGCAAAAACTATAGCTCCTAATTCTAAATCATGAGTCGTGTAGTTTTCCTCGTGCTTCTTCAATTGTCTGGAAGCATACGCAATTACCTTTTTGCGTTGCATCAACACACATCCGTATCCTAATTTTGAAGCATCACAATATACCTCAAAATCTTCTGTTCCTTCTGGTAAGGCTAAGATTGGAGCATTGGTTAATTTCTGCTTTAGAATTCTGAAGGCTTCTTCTTGTTTATGTCCCCACTCAAACTTAGTGGCTTCACAGGTTAGCTTAGTTAATGGTACAGCTATTTTGGAAAAATCCTTAATAAACCGTCTATAATAACCGGCCAAACCTATAAAACTTCTAATTTCCATTGCAGTTTGCGGAACCTTCCAATTGGTAATTGCTTCTATCTTAGCAGGATCTACGTGAATACCTTCGTGATTCACCATGTGTCTTAAGAATTGCACTTCTTGTAGCCAAAATTCACACTTTGAGAATTTAGCGTACAACTTTTCCTTTCTTAACAAAGTTAAGAGTGCATGCAAGTGCTGGCAATGTTCGACCTGACTTTTTGAATAAATAAGTATATCATCTATGAAAACAATTACAAATTTATCCAAATATGGTTTACAGATCCTGTTCATCATGTCCATAAATGCTGCGGGTGCATTAGTTAAT
Organism: Helianthus annuus; assembly: GCF_002127325.2. NCBI lineage: Eukaryota > Viridiplantae > Streptophyta > Magnoliopsida > Asterales > Asteraceae > Helianthus > Helianthus annuus. The sequence goes on from NC_035443.2 coordinate 14,595,342, forward strand.
CCAAAGGGCATGACTGTAAACTCATAATGTCCATACCTAGTCCTAAATGCAGTTTTAGGTATGTCTTCTTCTTGAACCTTTAATTGATGATATCCGGAGCGCAAGTCTATCTTAGAAAAATATTTAGCGCCTTGTAATTGATCGAAAAGATCATCAATCCTAGGTAATGGGTATCGATTCTTAATTGTAACCTTATTCAATTCTCTATAATCGATACACATTCTCATCGATCCATCTTTCTTTTTCACAAACAACACCGGTGCACCCCAAGGGGATGAACTAGGTTGTATAAATCCTTTGCTTAGTAATTCATCTAATTGCTTCTTTAATTCTAACATTTCGGTAGGAGCTAATCGATAGGGTGCCTTGGCTATCGGTGTAGTTCCTGAAATTAGATGAATCATAAATTCTACCTCCCTATCTGGTGGTAACCCAGGTAAATCTTCTGGAAATACATCTGGGTATTCTGAGACTACAGGGATTTCCTTAAGTTCTTTTCCTTTAGTACAAATGATTACTGAAATCATATATACTATTCCCTGCTTCCGTTCATAATTAGCAACTTTCATTACTGAAATGAACTTCAGTGGCTTTCGAGGTTTATCTCCTGAAATCTTAATTATCTCTCCAGTAGGTGCTTGAATTTCTATAGAGTTTCTATCACAAATGATTTGAGCATGGTTGGCTATTAACCAATCCATTCCTAACACAACATCAAACTCGGCTAATTTCATAGGCAATAGGTTTGCAGTAAATTTATGACCTAAGAGTTCTATTTCTACTTTTTGCAAAACCTGATGGATTTTGACTGAATTCCCATCTGCAGTTTCGACTGTAAAAATCTGCCTAACGGTAGTTAAAGGTAACTTAAGAGCTTGACAGAATGAAGTATTTATAAAACTTTGGTTTGCACCAGAGTCAAATAATACTTTTGCATAATTGTTGTGAACTAAAAACGTACCGGCTATCACATCCGGGATGAGTTCTGCTTCTTGAGTAGTTAGCTGGAATGCTCTGGCATTCTTCTTAGTAGCTCCTTCAGCTGCCTTGGGTTTGTTGTCTACTGGGTTAACTAACTTAGGACATTCTGGTTTGATATGTCCGGCTTCCCCACAATTGTAACAAATTATGGATTTCTTTCTGCAGTTTTCTTCCCGATGTCCTGTTGTTTTGCAAAAATTGCAAAGTTTGTTACATTTTCCAAAATGTTTCTTTTTGCAAATTTTGCAAAATGGCACAGTTGAAGGTTGCCCTGTTCCTCTTTTCTTGAAATTACTACTATTACCCATCCTAAATCCTTGGGTAATTTTCTGAGCTAATTCCTTCTTCCTATCTTCGTCTCATGTGCGTATCAGTTCATCAGTTAAGGTGTTAGCTAATTCTACTGCATCGTCAATAGTGCGAGGTCTCGCAGCCTTAACGATATTTCGAATTTCGCTAATTAATCCCCAAATATAGCGAGAAATGAGTACCGATTCTGGCGAAGCCAGGTTAGGTACTACTCTAGCATATTCAAAGAATGTCGAAGTATAACCACGACAATCCACACCCATCATCCGATGAGTTAGGAACTTATTTGCCATTTGTTCCTTTTCATACTCAGGACTGAATTTTCTTTCTACCAGACTCTTGAATTCTTCCCAAGTCATAGCATAAGCCCTATTTCTTCCTTTATCTTGTAACACAGTGTTCCACCATTCCAGTGCTTCTTCTTTAAACAGATTCGATGCGTACATGACCTGATCATCTTTGGCACACTTACTTATTGCAATTACTGCTTCGGTTTTCTCAAACCAACGCAGCGATGCAGTTGCCCTTTCATTGCCTGCAAATTCAGTGGGTTTACAAGCAAGGAATTCTTTGAAAGTGCAACCAGGTGTTGTAGCTTTCTGTTTCTTAGGGAGCGGCGTGTGCTGGGATTCATTATCATGATTAACATGATTATGGCCACCGTTTATACTATTACTGAAGTTATCTTCAGTAGTACGTTTACTAGGAATGATATGTTGCGGTTCGATTGGACTTTTTACAGCAGCAACAAATGCTGGAATAGCATTGGCTATCCCTTGAGCAACAATATTTTCAATATCTTGTCTAGTCATATATTGATCCCCTGGATGTTGCTCTGACTGATTAGCTTCATTTACCGGTTCATTACCATTATTAGCCATCTGATAATATATATTAATTAGTATCTTGATAAATAGCAATTTATACACAAACACTCAGAAAATTCATAATGCACATAAAGTCAAAACTATCGATTTCTCGATTCCATTTCATATCCGTTATAGTATGCATCACTACACACAGATATTTTACAATGTTTTATTTGGAGTTATGTTACAGACTGATTTCACTATTTACTATGCTATTACATAACTATAGTTTTACCATCTTCCTATCCCTCACCATTTGTTGTTCTAAAAACGCATTTCCCTTTCATCATACTTCCAAGCAATCTGTCCCCCTATCTCCCTGATTCTATTCCCTGCATCCATCAACTCTTCACCGAAATGGCGAAGTTTAGCCATATTCTCAGTGCTCATTGGTGGATTAGGTAGGGGTTCTGGATCGAATTGCGGAAAAAAAGAATAAGGGTCGTTGAAAATATTTTGAAATTGCCAATCATTCGTCCACCATTCTTCCATTTCTACAGGTTGAGCGTGGACTATTGGGTCTGGGATTGCTGGTGCAAAATTCATAGGGAGTGGATTTTCACTAGGATAGGTAAAAACATTCGTATTGACAGGCTGAATAGTTTCACAGTTTGCCAATAGAAAATCTATTTTATCCTGAAAAGTTATTCCCTGGTTTTGGTTTTGATTGGAGCTCTCTCCGATTTCTATCTGAGTTGGTCTAGAACCTTGTCCTACTTCCATTTCTATTTCCTTAGAATATTCCTCAAACTGTATTTCCATTTGCCTAGAATCTTTCCTAACTTCAGTTTCCATCTCTTGCTGTTTAGAACTCTCCTTGATTACAATTTCTTTTTCTTTTTCTAAAGGGTTGTTTATTTTAGGAAGTTTCGGAACTGGCTTTTTCCTACGAATACAACTACCCCATACATAATTCTTTTTTTTTCTTTCGTTTTGGCTTTGTCAAAGGTGGAGCATGGAATTCTACAGGTTGGTCCACATCAGCCAAGTATCCAGTAAACTCTTGGGAAACTTCTATATTCACCGGGTAAAGATTGAGGTTCTGAAAAGCTTCAGATATCTCGCTCATGCTGTGTAGCATATATGCAAAATGCACAGAAATGCTAAGTTAAAACTTTGGAACAAAGTTTAACAAATAAACATCAAAGTTTTATTGCACATTATTTGTACAAAATACAAGAAAGAACACACACTCAGCTTTATTTATCTACTTACTGAGAAGTACTAGTACTAGATTTAGAGTACTTTAAAGATTTGCATTTTCCGCTACAGTAGCTAGCATATACAAATTTGTCCATTTTTCATCTAACTTATCTTCCCACGGTGATTTATTAATTATCTCCTGGGTTTCCTTTTTAATCCTCTTTTCTCGGATTTGCTCCTTACTTTTCTTAATAATCATACTCCTTTTTCTAGGAGAAAGTGGGTTTTCATACTGTGCTTTACGCACAAATATTCCTTCTTCAGGAATTGTAGGGAGCTTTGAAAATTTAGTTTTGGATGAACTTCCCTCTTCGTAGACTGACCTATCTAGTTTAAGATAGATATCTTGCAACTTTTGCTTACCCATACTGTAACTAACAAATAGTCAATTAAAAACACATAATCACATAACAGTAATCAGGAAAGATTAAGTATCTGTTAAATACTTAATTAGCTTAACTCAGTTGCTCTGATACCACCTTATTTCTGTCACGGCCCCCGACCCGGTTTGACCCGTTTCAGGAGCCGCGGGACAGAAATCCCGTGATATTTATTTATGTGATTTTAGCAGCGGGAATTTTAACATCAGGATCGTTGTAAAGCTAAAACTTTTCCCGATTATTTTATTTCACAATTCGGGATAAACCCCGATAATTTACAATACATAATTTTTAGTGATAAATCCTTATTTCAAAACATATTTCTTTATTTTATACTGAGCCACTATTTTAAGCTTGAAATGCTCCTCAGCACTTTTCCTGATTTACAGTAGATCACCTGAAACATGTTTGAAAAAGGTTTTGTCAGCGGGGAAATACTGAGTGAATCATTCTATTTACTGAAAACGACACATTTGTTATAATTTACAGTATCAAGAGTTTTTACATATGTTTATAATCAACCAACTTTCAAGAATAGGTATTTGTCACAGACCAGCTCTGTGACTGTGGTCATATCACCATTGGCTGTCCCAATGAGTGACGTATATCACTTTAGGCTCGCCCACCTAAAGTGAAGGAAACAATAATAATAATAATATTGTGCACAATACCCCACATACCGGCTGTAATTTGGTGATTACATAAACTTAATCACTGTAATTATAACTCTAAAAAATGATTTGGAGTATTGTAAAACATTTGATAAAAAGAGAATGACTCACATTGCAGATTTAGTATGGATAGAATATGATTTAGCCCTGTTAACCTAATTTCAACAATAATGCACACAAAACAGGGTTAGTGATCAATACAGCAGTTACGATAACTCACAAGATCAAATTCTCACAATGAACGACAAAGTGCGATACTTAAACTCATTCATCGAATTAACGACGAACGACAAAGTATAACCCTAATGTGGGCGGCACTTAAACATCCATTGGATATATTGATCTCGGAAAATGAATCGTAATAGCGATCGAGTGATTACCCTGTTCCACGGGAGCAATTCGATAACAGTGTGTGTGTTTAATTGTAGTAAAACGACCTTAACTCGACGTACAGACAACGATTTTACGTCGTTCCAACTCCCAGATTCAAGTCCCAAGGCCCTCTATTTATACTGAAAATTGGCTTCTCCCGCGTGTCGCGGCAGAATTCAGGGAACCTCCCGCGTATCGCCTGGGATGCCAATTTAGGGTAGGGTAGGTTTCGTGTCCAGTAGCTTGGGTGAGTTGACAGTTTTATTAAATTCAATTCAGACAACGAATAATAAGGATAATATCGATTAGGGTTTAACCCCCCCCTAAGTTTTAGGGGCCCTGATCCTGATTCCGATTGTTTCGAAAATTTTAGGGTAAGTGCAGAATTACTTGGGTGTCTCAATTAGGGTTTCCTTATTGAGTAATTATTATTCTAATTACGGATTTTAATGAGAGTTGTTACATTCATCGCCGAGATAATACCAACCGTAGCACCACTGTAACACCCCGAAAACGGGTTTGGTAATCAAACTCTGTTAATACTAAAAGACGGGTAAAGTACCGTTAGTAGTAAAAAATAACCCGGTAAATATTTGGATTTAAATAAGAAATCCTAATATTAAATACAAACGAATCAAAGGTTTAAGGAATTGAGTTATAAGAGCCCGAGTTAACAGGACTTAAAATAAAACGGATTATGAACAAGATAAAGTAACTGGGAATAAAGACCTAGTTAGTCATAAGTCTTATTGTAATAAGAAAATTTATTAAAACACACTATATGCAACTTGGTAAAGTATAGGGACCAAAGGTGACAAACTTGAAACAAGTTTGTATTAAATAAAACATTCAACACCAAAACACACACTCTAAGTGTGTTCTGGTCGAAAATTGCAGAGGAGCCAGGGAACTCCATGCTCAAACCCTAACTAGTAAAAATCAAGCAATTGAGAAGCCAAATCGACTCCAAATCGAAATCTAAGTTTAGATTAGTGATCACCTCAGTGAAAGGATCACAAGGTATGTCAAATTTCATCTCCTAGTTACATTTTGAAATTTTGATGAACATATGAAATAAAAAATTTGGATTGCATGAATGTTGTTTGGATGAAATTAGAATAAAATAGTGTCTAGGAATAAACCCTAGCCATTAGATTGTTGAAATTATGCTCAATACTTGAGAATTCCATAATCACCATTGAAGGTGTTAAGTGGGTGATGTAGAAGTATGAAGACACTAGGATTATGAAAGTTGTACTAGTGTAATTTGAATTCTATAAAACAATTTCAGGTTTGTTGATGTTAAAATTGATGTGAAATTGCCAAATTGATGTTAACCATGGTAAAGATAACTAGTTATGAACTAGTTAGTAAATATGTAAAATTATGCACACTAGGTGTTTGTTAAAATGCCTAAATGAAAACTAAAGTGCTGAAATTGTAAATGAAATGCTAGATTGCCAAACTCGATTTATCCCATATGATATGGGGTAATATGAATTCTAATCATGATGTTGATTTAATTTAAAGGGTATTTGTCATATGGATAACGGTAGTTAACTTTTAGAAAGTTAAACTAACCAATGATGAAGTCAAATGGTAGATTCGACATAAAATTTGTAAGACGGAATAGTCGTAGCTAATAATGACTAAACTAACCGTCTTACGGATTATGATGATAGTTTGACTCATGACAAGCTAGATGGAGGCTTGGGAGGAAGCGGGTCAAACGAAACAAGAAAGAAGACAAGACGTAACTTGGATACAAGGTAAGTTAAACTTACACCCCGCTTTTTAATTACTATACACTTACTAGCGAAAATTGATCGTGAATAATGTTAAGTAATTGAAATATGATGTTCCGGCATGATACAATGCAAGTCGGAATGAATAAAAAGTTAGGAAATCATGAATTATGGTAAAAGGGGTAAAAAGGTAAATTAGTCATGTAATGACGAACAAATAAAAACGGTTTAGAGTAAAACGAGTTTAAGGGAAAACCGGGATAGGTTTAAAGGGATGAAATGGTAACTAAATACCATCTCATACGGATAAATGGTCAATAGGGCTAAATGGGTCAAATGGTGTTGTTAACACCATTTGACAACTTCATTTGACAATTTCTTGTTGAGTGTTGTAATCACAGGAAACAACATAAACGTGCGTTGCTTTAACTAGAAAGATTTAAAGCAAAAAGTTATGTAAACGGGTCAATACCTTGACCCGAGCCAGGTACGCATAAATAAGCTTTTAGTTAAACATATAATTTATGGTCAAATATTTAACGAAACTCCTTCGTCGTAAAGTGAGGGACTAAAGTGGACCAAAACACCCTTGAAGGGTATATTGGGTAAACGACCCATAGGGGTTATTTAAGAACTTGCATTAAGATTATGGAATCATTAGATATGAATAAAAGTTACAGGAATACTCATTCATGGGTCAAATGCATAAAAATGGTCATTTGCGTAAAATGACCAACCGATGGGTAAATTTTGGATAATAGGTTAGTTATGCTAAATCCACCATAAAAATAGTTGTGGTGGAACATAAGCAGATGTGTAGATGTGGCCTTACGAAGTATGAAAAGAAATGAGTTAGTTTTAGACTAAAATGCATAAAAGATCCCCTGAACGGGTCAAAATGAATTACGCGCGTAACTTGGGTGTTTGCCGTGTAATTCACAAAACTTATGAATCCAAGATAGTTATTTTGAGTTAAATACCTTGGTTTATGATATACGATTAACTAGAAGCACGTTTGGAGGTCTTAATGCAAACGGGTCAACATGTGGATTTTGAATAATAAACCGAATGCTTAGAAATCCCGGATTTTATTAGTTTGAAGGTCGGATTTAAACTCCACGAGATAGAAAATCAAATTTCAATCATGTAGGAAGAAACGAGAGATCAAACGGATATGCGGATTGAAAGATACGAAAGTTTTCGTGTCAAAAACGGCAAAATGGAAGGGTCTGATACAGGGGCCACCGTAACTTACGGCGCCCACCGTAAGTTACGGTGGGGCTGAAATCGTTACGCCAGATACCTACTGCCTTACGGTGGGGGCATTTTAAATCAGGGGCAACCGTAACTTACGGTGCCCACCGTAAGTTACGGTGGAGGCCAGATTCGAGTCATTGTTTCTGGGATCAAGAGATTAATGTTGGGATTTCCTGATTTTTCTTTAATTCGATTATTCGGCCCATTTTCCTTGTGATACTAGTTATTTAATTATCAAAACTGATTTTTAAGTTGGTTTTGAACATAGGTGAATGTCGAGAGCCCCGGATGAAGATCAAGCGTCGAGCAAGAACCGAACACGCGTTAAATGAAGCTTCCGCAAGTTGTTTCGTCATTATTCTAATACGACGAATTAAATCACATTATGTTGTATCATTTTAAATTGTAAAAAGTTTCTAATAAACCCGTATTTTCATTGTAAATTGTGACCGTGATTACATGATTATGGACTTAAATTATATGAAAAACGTAAAATATTACCAAGGGTGTTACAAGTTGGTAGTCAGAGCCCAAGGTTAAAAGAATAAAGTGTTCGGTTCGAGGCTTGATCGCAAATCCGGTAAGTACAAGTATGTTAATGGTTTAGCATGTTAAAGTGTTGTAAACAACACATAGGGTTATCGTGTAATACACGTTACCCTAATTAAAATGATTGATATAGTTGATGAAAATACGCGCGTTGATGCGTATAGTAGAAAAAGCCTTGTATTATAATACGGGTGATTATTGAAGTTGATATTATTAACTCTTGTAAATGTTTTAGTCGAAGGACACTCGCATCTAAAGATAGCGGGAGTCTAACAAATTGCGGACTTGACGGAGGAACGATCCAAAGTACGACAAGTAGAACATACTCACCAAGGACCTAAATCACGTAGCGATCGCGAACAAGGCTAATGGCAAGAGAAGCCCGTTAGGGCAAGCATTACCAGGTGCACATTTTAAATTTAATTGCACAAATAGTAATATGCAACAAATACGTAGAGATTGAAAGTTGCATATGTAGATTAAAAACTTGGAAAAACCTGGATAGAAAATCTATCCGGGATATTGTTTCCAAGAGAAATAAATAGAGGTGTTACTTACATGGGGCGTGATGTGAAAGTTATAAAAGGGTCATGTATGTCATGTGTTGATCGCCTACTCTGGCCAAGTAGGTAGTGAACACATGATACCATGAACTTTTTATGATGGACACGCTTACACCCGAAGTAGTCATGACGGGGTGAGTGTGACAAATTAAAAAGTACCCAAATGAATCAGATAAGCAAAATATTTGATCATAATGTAAACGCACAGCCGAGTGACGGAAGCGTATTATATTAGGATAATGAGCCCGAGAGAAGGGACAAAGAAACATGTAAAATGATGTAGACATGTATTGGGAGGGGGTGTACTTACACTCGAATCCGGAGAATGTAAACATGTAAAACGATTAAGGTACGCATTGGGAGGGGGTGTACTTACACTCGAACCCGGAGAATGCAAACATGTAAAACGATTAAGATATGTATTGGGAGGGGGTGTACTTACACTCGAACCCGGAAAACGCAAACATGTAAAATGATGTAGACATGTATTGGGAGGGGTGTACTTACACTCGAACCCGAAGAATATAAACATGTAGAATGATCAAGATATGCATTGGGAGGGAGTGTACTTACACTCGAACCCGGAAAATGCGAATATGTCTCTAAACGGGTCCTTTTTGTAAAACGTCAAACTCGAGGACAAAGTCGGAATATAAAAATGAAATGAGGTCTTAATGCATACCGGGAGGGTTGCAATAATAACGACTTCGGTAAAACACCCGGTTGATGGGTAAGAATTAAACACATGCGTAGACTGAGAAACGGGAACTCGGATGGAAAGTTAAAAGACTCGGGTTTTGAGTCATAACTAAAAGATGACAAGATAATGTAAATAGAAATTGTGAATAAATTATGTTCAACTATTTTAAAGTTGAACGGGTCGAATATAAGATCATGCCGGACGGCATGAGTAAACGCAAGCGGGATAATAGTAGCGTTAAAAGCAAAAGAATAATGAGCCCGGTAATGGGACATAATCAAATACGAATGTATGTAAACTGGATAATGGTGAGCATAAGATAAACTGACGCATAAATGACGTGAGAAGTCATAAAGTCAAAAAAAATTTCCGAAAGGAAACGAATGTAGCCTTAGACTACGGTCAAGGTCAAAGAAAATACCAAGGCGAAAATAAATGATTTTAAACAAAAACAGGATGCCTTGACACCAAACATGTATTTTAAGAATGACATGAGTAAGGAATGATCTACAGGATCAACCTAACCTTTGGGGTTATAAACAATGGAAAGGTCTACGAGACTAAAACGACCCACGAGTCATGACTAGAAAGAAATAGATTATAAGGACCTCGCCTTAAAGAGGTGAAGGTCTAATAAAATAGCCCATAGACTAAGTGATAAATCCTACGGGTTAATAAGACAAAGCGAGGGAATAAATGGAGAATCCTCGCATAAGTCAAAGACTAAAAAAGAATAAATTTTGGACTGTCAATATCCCGGTATGGATAATTGACAAAGGTTAAATAGAAGACGCTAAACTAAAACTTTAGTTTTGGTAAGAAATAACGTTTCTACAAAAAAAAATGAATTATGATAGATGTATAAACAGTAAACATGAAAGATATAAGTCTTGACACTGATAGGTGCAAGACGATATATTCGAAAAGTGATAATTCTGAAAATAGAAAGTTGATGTAAAATTTGGCATGACGTGACATAATCACGGTCAAGAAGTGTAATGTGAAGTATAGTCACATTAGAGCCGAGTGACGAATATTAGAGCCAAGTGATGAATATTGCTAAGTTAATTAAACTAGTGGAAATAACGAGATTACGTTATTTCAAGTTGCATTATGTCATATAAGATACGTAGATGATTAATAACCAAAAAGATATTACCATATTTTTCTGGTAATACTAACAATCAGTTAAAATATGAGCAATGCTCAATTGATTAACGAGATCAAATGCATGGAGTTAAACTCGATAAATCATGTAAGAAAAAGGTTTCGAGGACGAAACCTCTTTAAGGGGGGTAGACTTGTAACACCCCGAAAACGGGTTTGGTAATCAAACTCCGTTAATACTAAAAGACGGGTAAAGTACCAGTTGTTGCTATTATCAGGCCTTTTCTGAGATTGACTGGCACTGGTTGCTTTGTTAGTATCGTTCCACTTGCGCTTATTATCACTGGCAGGTGTGGTAGCTGTAGCAGTCGTGGTAGTAGTAGAAACACGTGGTGGCAAGTTGCCACCTTCGACCTCTTGGTTAGTAATCTTATGTGCCAAACGGATGATACGGGGAAGATTGTCTAGATTTGCAGCAGTAACGTACCCCTTAACAGCTGGTGCTAAGCCCTTGAGATACAACTCAATCCGCCGATGTGGAGGTCGAGACAGGTTAGGGCACAAAGTTGCTAAATCATTAGACCTCCTCGTAAATGCTTCAATCTCAGATCCCTCCATTTTCAGATTATAGTACTCGTTCTCCAGTTTCTGAACCTCATCTCGAGGACAATACTCCTCCCTCATCAACTCCTTAAAGTCATCCCAAGTAGTGGCATTCGCCATTTCGATACCCAACATCTGAACCTAGGTATTCCACCATGTCAGGGCACCATCCTCGAGTGTGCCTGTAGCATACTTCACTCTGTCCCCCGCAGGACAGTTACACATCGCAAATACCGATTCTGCCTTCTCAAACCATCGCAGGAGTCCTACAGCCCCTTCAGTCCCATTGAAGGTATGTGGCTTACAATCCATGAACATCTTGAACGTACAAGCAGGTGGATTGTTTTGATTCGCAGGTTGACCTAAAACGAAAGAACGTACAACGCACATGTAAGATTCGAGTATACGACACAAGGATAGAGAGTAATTGGCACATATCGTACCAGCCTGGTAAGCCGCTAGGGCTTCAGCTACATGAGTGTTGATCAACTTGGTTAATTCGGCCTGCGTCATAGCAATGTGGCAACGTCCACCACCTCGGCCTCCTCCACGTCCACTCATGATTCTATATAAGAGAACGGGACAAACTTAGGAGTCGAAATGAGGTAAAAGTCAAGTTTCACGTTGAAATCTACTAACTATCTAGTTTACACATAATAGGGCAGAATCCTTCTCACGTTCGTTAAGCCTCACTGGGACTTACATGCACCCCACATTATTATTATGTGTGCACCCATAATAATAAGGCAATTTGCATGCTCATCTCAGTGCCTCTTAACTTGCGCTAAAAGTTTTCCCCCGCATTCAAATAGCCAAGCAGTAGGTACTACAGCATTATGATTCACAAAAGCCGAAGAGTAGTGTTACACTATCAAATCACCATAGTATCTAGTATGTCGTTTTCATGTAGGTTCTGAGTGTGTGATTACTAAACAAGTGATGCATAAAGTAAACAGAAGACGAACCTTGCAATCTGGAGCTGAGTGTCATGGTCGATTTTCGAAGTGTTCGGTTATAGTCTGGTTTTATAAAAACGTTTTAAAACCTAGTTCACTATAACCAGTGGCTCTGATGCCAAATTGTCACACCCCCAAAATACCACGTAGGGAATGTTCCTGTTAGGCGTGTGACGTACCAACAACGAGCCACTAATTACATTGAACCCATACATATATCAAAATAAAAATACCATCAACAAGTTAAGTGAAAACCAAAGTGTTCAGCGGAAGCAAATGACAAACCAAAGTTAAACAGTTTAAAAACCAATAAAGTATCAAGAAATAAATAACATGAATCCCTCCAGTTGACCCATGACCACTCCAGCTACTCCAGACAGCAAGTTCCAATGCAAGACATCTAACGACCTACAAGCATGCAAACAAGTGTGTGAGACAACGCTGGTGAGTTCAAAGTTTTGTTACCGAGTTTAGTTACCAGATATATATAAAACAGTTTAACTATATGATTTGATGTTGTTATTAACTCGATTACCGCAGTGGCTACAAGATGTATTTGCCCAACCCCAATGTCTCTATCAAAACATTGGTCATGCTTTAAGGAAAATAGTTCACGCCCGTCCTCCGCAGTACGGTGTGAGGGTGCCAAACCTAATAGCGCTATCAACTAATTACCTCGTTGCCTCCCCGGAAACTGTCGGTAGATGTAAGGGGTCTTATGTGATGGAAACTGAGTAATAATGACAAACATCCCAATAAACTAGCGTTCCTCCCCGGAACGTTACCCGATATCCCTCCCCGGGATGCATGCTTGTAAAAAGAGCAGTGAACTCACCTTTGGTTTGCTCGGTAAGATTAAGTATCTTGTTTATCAGTTGAACAAACACACCCTAAAAGGGTTACCGATAAGAGTCAGTTCTACGTACACATATACCACACGTTTCACGTACAACAAGTCACGTATTCCTTATTCACTTATCACACAGTCAAGATACATGTAGCACACACGTAAAGTTCAAGCCATAACAGTCAATTAAATATTCTCTAGTGTATACTTAGTTCATAAACCAATACGTCACATTAATTCATATATACAATTCATGCAACAGTTAATTCGTTGACACCAAAAAATGTGCAACGTACAAACCAGTGATCCATCTTTGACTCGCGCGGCCCAATGGATGTCTGGTTTCATGTGACCCTTAAGCGGATATGTGTATATCGAAACCAATGTGTACAGCCCAACATATCAACGGTTTCAATGCAACCCACACAAGCAACCTTTTGCGGCCCAATTTCAGATGTGCACAAGATGTATATGTGGGTCACGAGTTCTTAATAGGCCCAATTAAATATCTAATCAAGGAAACAACCCAAATTCCATACATAATTATTAACATGAACATACTATTGCAACTAATATTAGCTAAACTCATGACCACTATCATATGCAACCCCACCAATCATGCATTATTATATTAGAATCGGTCCAATCATGAGCAATTGTCATTTGATATAACATGCTATTAACTGTTTCAATCACATGAATATCTGAAAGTACTTGAATATCATCGAAACAAACAATATTAATTGAATATTCCAATGAATTTCCTCAACACTATATAATTATTGATATAACCGAGTGCTTTCTTGAACCACTAACCACTTTTCATTAATTGTTGTCATTTCTAATTGGACCGTAAATCTGATTGGACCAAATCTTCTTATGCACAATTTAATTATTGTCAGTAGATCACATGAAACATATCGATACACATAATAATACATCAGCAATCATGAACATTACACAAATAATCAATCAAAGATAATCATAAACAGTTAGCTAACGTACCGATTGAATGCAAAGATGCAATAAGTGATACTTCGATAATAATAGGCTTCGACGAATAGTTACTGTTGATAAACCAGAGGGGTTTAGGGTTTGTTTTAGTTTTAAACTGGTCAAGAATAGAATCAGAGTATAATACAAATGCATGTTAACTAAAGTTGGGGCGGTTGTTCCTCTTTGACCGAACTGGGCCTAAGCCCACCCACTTGGGCTTCCGTGACCAAGGGTAATAGTGATGGGTTGGGCTCTAATCTATTTGGGTTCTCTTTGTGTTTCAAAGATTTGGGATGCGGCCCAATTAAAACCATCATTTTAAATGAAAACACGAGGCCGTGGCCCAATCATATACACGGCACAGAATTCGGGCCCAATTTATTTTTATCATTGCAGGGAAAATACGAAAGAGAATAATGAGAACAAGATCACGTGACGAAGAGATACTGACCTTGAAAGTTAGGGTTGTCACATCATCCCCAACTTGAAAGAAATTTCGTCCCGAAATTTGACAAGTAAGCACAGAGAAATGTAGTGAAAAATTAAGATTGTTGCGGATTTTGCTCAGGTGCCACACAGCGGGTCGTAAATCTAGTCTTATACGAGATCCACTCATTTAGTCTTATACGACCTGAATAAGACTTGTTTACTAGATGAGTTAAAATGTACCTCATTTTTACTTTTTTTTATGTTGTGATTACGTTTACAAATTTTGTTACAATAATATAATGTAAAGCTTTATAAAATCCTGAATATACTCTTGTGAAGTTTTTATTTTTATCTACGTTACAATAAAAGTTTTGTAAAAAAATAACTTGTCAAATATAATTGGTTTTTTTTTGTTCTTTTTACGTAAGATGAACGAGATATGTAGTTGTGTTAAAAAATTATTTTATTGAAAACGAAGTTATGTTCAAACACGGACCCAAAAATTATATGTGGGGGGGGGGGTGCGGATGAGGTGTTCATCCATATTTTCAAGGGGTGCGGTCTGGTTTTTTGGCTAAAATATACACTAATTTTTTTCAAGGGGTGCGGCCGCCCACCCTGGCCAAAGGGTAGGTCCGCCCCTGTGTTCAAAATAAAGTGTTTTTTTTATTTCTTGTTATAAGTAATAACGAGTGCCGGTACCGTATTGCTGTTGAGACGAACCTAACCGATTACGAGTCAACGAGATTAGTAACGGTATCAGTATTACTGTACTACTGGAAGTCAGAACTTGTACCGGTATTGGCTTTTTTGGTTTTCGATCAATGTGAAACACGTGCCGATGTCCTTTGTGACATATCACAACTTCATTTTTGGTGTTTTTCTTCTTTTGATTGGTATACCGCATACCCTGCAGTACAGATACCGTAACAAATCAAATCAATACCAACTAAACTCCAGACGCAACATGCATGGGAATTCCACTAGTTAGTTTTTTTTTTTTTTTTTTTTGTTGTAAATCTTGCAACGGTTTTATAAAATCAATAAAACAATATGTTATAAACATTAAATAAAATTCATTACTTCTATACTATAATTCTAGTTGCCATAATTATATAAAACATTTGTTATAAGCTTTACACAACGTGCATTGAATCATTAAAATATAAATATAGGTTTCTATTTCTTACAAAGTTTATTTTTTTTAATACAAGTTTAAATTGTAGGGTGGGGATCAAATAAGAAGTTTATTTTGGCTATGAAGGATAGAAAGCAATAGGATTAGGAGATGTGACAAAATTTGAAATAAAGAGTAAGGGTATTTTAGTCAATCTTACCCTTTGTTCTTCCTTTTCAAAACCCAGTAACTTCAAAACCCACCATCTTCAACCATTTCTTCACTTTCTATCACAATAATCACTACATTATAGTGCGATTTTCGTCACCAATCCATGATTCAAACACCCGATCAACGTGTTCTTCAGCTTTTTTTTTAAGAAAACACAGTTTAATTTCATACAAAATCTCGTTTTTTTCGGGTGATTTTGAAGATAATCACTCGATCCGTTCGATTCGAGCGCTGATAAGTGTTTCAATCATTCAAAATTCGTCAATTGTTGAAGAAATCACTTCAATCCATGTAAGAAATTCTTTAATTTCATTTTTACGATCTGGGTTTATGATTTAGTCATTGCGTTTTACGATCTTGGCGGGGGTCCGGGGGCAGCGCCCCTGGTAGCGGGGTCCCAGGGGCGGCAGCCCCTGGCGGGGTCCAAGGAAAACTGCATTCGTAAACTGCATTAGTTCAGACAATTCACAGCACAGACATTTGCGTTTTACAGAGAACACTTTCTTTGGTGTTTTTAGGCAATTGCGTTTTAGAACTAAAACATTTTTATGTGTTTTTTGTCCATTGCGTTTTAGAAAAACACATTCTTGAAGTGTTTTTAGTCATTGCGTTTTAGGTAAAAATACGTTTTTAGGTATTTTCAGTCCATTGCGTTTTACAGAGAACATTTTCTTTTGTTTTTTTAGGCAATTGCGTTTTAGAATGAGACATTTTTAAGTGTTTTCTGGCCATTGCGTTTTACAAATAAGACATTTCTTTGTGTTTTTTGTGCATTGCGTTTTAGGTAAAACATTTTTTTATGTGTTTTCAGTCCATTGCGTTTTAGAAAACAGACATTTTAAGTGTTTTCTGGCTGTTGTGTTTTAAAAGTAAGACATTTGTTTATGTTTTTTGTGCAGTGCGTTTTAGGTAAAACACATTTTTATGTGTTTTTAGTCCATTGCGTTTTAGAAAGTACATTTTCTTTTGAATTTTTAGACTATTGTGTTTTAGAAATAATACATTTCTTTGTCTTTTATGGCCATTGCGTTTTACAAATAAGACATTTGTTTGTGTTTTTGGTGCATTGCGTTTTAGAAAAATGTCATTTTTTAGGTTTTTTTCCATTGCGTTTAACGCAACTGGGTTTTTCCTTTGCGTTTTACGCAACTGAGTTTTAGAAAAAATTTTTCGAAAATACAGAAATAGTATACGCGTTTTAAAGATAAAAAAACGCTCGTTTTTTTGGTGAAATTTTTATAAAAAAATAATGTCGCATGAAAGTGTTATTAACGTTTAAAAAATGAGGGGGAATTGGAGGAGAGAGAAACTGTTGCCTTGGATTGACGAGAATATCCCTAAACAAACTCATGCGCCTCTTTTCTTCATTTCAATTTCCCTGATTTAATCTTAGCCATTGATTAACTAAATGAATGGTCAAGATCACTTCCTAGCCTTCTTAGCCAAATAAACTTCTTATCATATCTCCACCCTTAAAATGTATATCAACTATGTACGGATTTATTTTATATTATTATATTACTTAATAACAACACGCTTGATATTAGCCGGCTTTTAGACTTTGAAACCGATTTTAAACACGTACAATAATTGTTTATGAACGTTGGCATATCAAAAAAACATCTTGCATAGATTTGAGAATTTCCTAAGCTTGATAAGTTCAAAATCAATATAAGCGGATATAAGCGTGTTGTGTATGACACGATATCCTTCTCCGCATAAAATTAAAACGTTTTGCATAGTCCAACTCCCCACATTTTGAATATAAACTCGATACGTGAATCTGTAGTGTGTTTCTTTAGCACAGAACCATGAATCATTTGACTATGCCTTAAAAAATGTTTGGATCAACCATGAATTAAATGGGCGGGGTATCATATATGTACCATTTGTATAAGGGCCCATGTAGCTAGTTGTGTTTAGAGGTGCACAAATCGGGTATTTTTTTAATAACCGGTTTCGGTTTCTCGTTTCAAAGGATTATTGTTATAATTAGTTCGGTGTTCGGTTCTGATTATTTGACCAAAAAAATATACCCTGTGTGCCTAGTTTCGAGTAGGGTTCGATTCTGGTTCTTAAGAAACCGAGTATTAAAATACCCTATTTTCAGATTTTTCTATACCCTGTTTCCGAGTTTTTTAGTACCCTATTTTCAATTTTTTTTAATACTCTATTGCGTTTTTATTATCCTATTTTCTCGTCTTTTTGTTTATTATTATTATTATTAAATATGTATTACATAACGTAAAAAAATTAAACCAAATGCACTAACATAAATTTAAAAGATAGATATTAGAATAACGCATTGGGTATAGCTGGGTATAATCGGTTCCGGATCCAGTTCTTGTCCGATTTCGGGTATTAATCAGGTATGATAGGTTCCGATTCCAGGTATTTAGATCAAAATGCATACCCTATCTATACCCCACGGGTAGGGTCAGTTTCGGTTTCGGGTATAGAATACTCGACTATTAAAAAAACTGGTTCCGGGTTAGGTTCGATTCCGGGTAAGATTTTTTTTTTTTTTTTTTGCACCTCTGGTTGTGTTGTGAAGGAACATGTTAGCTACAAGAATATTTAACATTTCTTGAACTAGCCACCAAAGTTTTAGTATTTGAAATTTGACATAATAAGTAATAAATAGATGACGTGAGAAGAAGCACTTCAACGAAAAAGTAAGACTGTCAAGTTTATTATGCCACTTTTTTGAAGTAAAAAATTAAAAAAGAGTAAACTGTCATTTTGGTCCCTAAGGTTTGGTCACTTTTGTCACTTTAATCCAAATCTCAAACCTTTTGTATCTGAGTCCCTGTAGTTTTAGTTTTGTTGCCATTTTGGTCCAAAAGTAAAATCAGAACAGATTCCTCAAATTAAACCTTGATGTTTTGTCCTTTCCTCAAGGGTAATTTAGTCATTATAATTTTATGATAATTTATTATTAATTAAAATAATAAAATTAAATATAACCTTGACCCTATAAAAGCACAGAACTTCTTCATCATCCCCCTAATCCTATCTTACCATTTCCCTCCAATCACTCTCATGAATCCATCTAATTATGAGGAGAATCCTCAAATAAAACATCCAAATCGACCTCCTGACCTGAGCGATTTTCCTGCCCTGAACAATTTTCAGAATTGGTGCCCTAATCGTTGCACCAAAACGCCCCAGAGAGTTATGTATGAGATATTTGTTTCATTTGCTTTGACGGTGGGAGTCTCGTACTTTGCTAAACCTCCTCCTCTTTGGTTCACCTTTCCAGATCCCCACCGCTGAACAACCTTGCAGAATCCCCACCGGTGAACCACCACTGAACCACCTTACCAAATCCCCACCTACGAACCACCTTGTCAAATCCCCACCGATGAACCACCATGAAACCACCTTGCCATATCCTTACCGGCGAGCCACCTGCAAACCCCCTTGCCAAATCCCCACCGGCGAGCCATCTGCAAACCCCCTTGCCAAATCCCCACCGGCGAGCCACCTGCAAACCACCTTGTCAAATCTGCATCGACGTGCCATATGATTTTTTCTTTCTTTTTGATTCATCAGAAGTATCATTATGTATGAAAGAAGTAAACAATAACGCCCTTTTACGTTTTCTTTGATTCATGATTTTCGTATGTGTATTATTTAGGAACTATGGGTTTAACACTCAAAGAACACAAGAAAAGGGGAAAAAGAAATTACTGTGAGAGCTTTCATTGTGGTGGTGGTGTTAAGAGAGAGAGAGAAAAGAGAGAGAGACAGAGAGGTGTTTAGAGAGAGAGCTGCCATTTTATTTTATGTATATTAATAAGGTAGTTTAGTAATGACCATTTTGCCCCTAAAGAAAAGGACAATACCAGGATTTTATTAGACAAATCTGAGCTAATTTTATTTTTGGACCACAATGGCACAAAATTGAAACCACAGGGGCCAAAATGAAAGTTTTAGACTAAAGTGGCAAAACTGCCCAAACCTCAGGGATCAAAATGGTAGTTTACTCGTCAAAGAATTATATTTTATTACATCTTGCAAAATACCGTTACGACTTACGACACGTTTATTTTTCTCTGAGATTCGATTAAAGTTTTATTTAAATGACTCAAACATAGTTGATTTTTTTCTTTATTTTGAGGAACCCAACCAATACCGTTTGAACAACATTAGTACATTTATTTATTTTTATGGTTTTTCTGACTTGGAATATAAAATTCATTGAAAACAAAGTTGTATTCGCACTAGAGTATATTTTTAGTATCGTAAGTTATAGCGAGTGGCATAATAGTAACAGTATGGTGACGAACCGATACAAATACCAGTTAGACAACATCAGTACCGGTATTCGTATTTTTGGTTTTCATCGGTGTAAAATATGTGTCGATATCCTCTTGAGTGTATTTTTATATTGTTATACTGATTATTGGTACCGTACCAAACCGAACCAATATCGATCGAAAGCCCGCTGCGAAACGCTGATAATCCCACTAGTTTATAAAACTTTACCAGTGTAGTGTGCTGTTCCCAAAAAAAAAAATTCAAATTAATCACACCGTTTAGACTGTGGGGTATGGGGCTTAGGTTGGGGCGTGGGTTGGCTGAAAACGCCCAAGCTACCACCCCGGGTGGGCTTGGGTTGGGGCGTGGCCCAAGGGGCGGGAGTTTGAAGTCGGGCGTGGGGCGGGCTAGCGATCCTATGTGGCCGGCTCCTATTCGCTTTGTTGGCCATGTCATAGCGGGGCAATTTAAATTTTAAATTGTAACCGTTTGGCCAAGCCAAGCGGTCACCCCAACCCCAACCCCAACAATCAACATCCACTATAAATATAACCCCAACCCCACCGGCTACCCCAACCCAAACAATCGATGTCCACCGCTACCCCAACTAAAACCCACTTGATCGAACCCGCTACCCCAACCCACTTGGTCGATGGCCTCTTGGACACACGAAGAAGAGCTAGCTCTCGTCACAAGCGTCGTTGACGCAATGAAGGGGAGACAACCCGGTCAAACACGATACTGGCCGGAAGCCTTTGCAAGCTACCGACATAACATCGGACACGACCGGCACAACTTAAATGCGTGCCAACATAAATGGCGCGAGCTACGGCCGAAGCTTGATCGTTTCAAGGCCTACTACGAAGCTGTTCCGATCGGTGAGTTAAGCCATGAGGACCAGGTGGCGGTGGCGAACATTGAGTTTCGGGGCAAGAGCGAAAGGCGTTCGACAAGATCGCGCTTTTTGAGATTTACCTAACGCTCTAGGTTTTTTTATTTTGTAATTTCTAGGAATTATGTATTTTTTAATCGTTTTTAGGTTTTTATTTTGTAATCGTTTTTAGGTTTTTTTGAATTTAATAAAAATTTAGGCTTTTTTTTTTAATGTTGTGTGTATTTTTTTAATTTTTTGTAATTTTTTTTAATAACCTGCCAAGCCACGCGGTTCACCCACGCCCCGCTAGGGGTGTTCAAAAAAATCCGGATCCGAAACCGAATTCGAAATATCCGAAAATCCGTATCCGAAATATCCGAAAATTCGGATATCCGAAAATCGGATAATCCGGATTTTCGGATTCGGATTCGGATATGAATTTCAAAAATTTCGGATAATCCGATTATCCGATATCCGAAAACTAATTATTTTTTTATAAATATATATAGTATATGAGCATTATATTTTGTTTGGAGTATTGTAAGAGTTAGTAAAAAAGTAGTAAATAATTGTATTCATGTGAATTTATGATTGTTTTTAGTTTTAAATGTTGGAAATTTATAAAATCAAATATAAATTTAGTTTTAGGGGCTGTTTGGCCCAGTTAGATCTGACCAAATAAGCTCTCATTTCTCCTCTGGCCCAGTCAGATATCAACCAATGTCTGACCGAATCAGACCTAACTTGACCTAACTTTAATCATTCAGATGCTTTTTTTTAACCAAACAGTCTCAATGAACAAACATCTGACCGAATCAGACCCTTTCCCTCTTAATGGTTAAGTTCAGATCCAAACAAACAGCCCCTTAATCTATACACGAAACAGATTTTTTGATTTTTTTTTATAAATTCGGATATCCGAATCCGTATCCGAAATTTCGGATATCCGATTTTCGGATATCCGAAATTTCGGATAGGGATTCGGATATCAATATTCACTATCCGAAAACCGGATAATCCGATCTTGAACACCCCTACGCCCCGCCATACCCCACGGACACGTCACTCACCAGGGGGGGGGGGGGGGCAAACTCCACGTGTCAACTCATGTCCCCAACCCCTGCCCCACCATACCCCACGGTCTTAATTATCAGAGTAAAGCGGCAAGAACGTACGAAATGGATCATGAATATAGGTTTGATTTCTCTTTACTATACATCCCTTGTAATCTCAAACGAGGTCCAAAAATGCATCAACAACACACAACCAAAACCACCCCCCCCCCCCCCCCAGATAAACGAAATCAAATTTGTTCTCTAAAATTTCACCTTTTCTATTATAAAAAAGTTCAAAACTCAGTTCTAACTAATCATGTTCATATTAAACTAACTTGACTGAAAAGTTACGGCTTACATGGAGTTTTACTTTGCAATCTTCCTCCATTTATCCTTCAAGTCACTAGGGGTACGTGACGAATCAAAGACATGACGACCAAATTCCAAAATTTTCTTCCAGGGTAGGTTTTTTTTCGTTAATACCGAGTATCTTTGAACTCCTTCCTGCAATATAGTTAGCAGAATTTAATAAGTATGAAAAATAAAGTTAACTTAAAAAGATTTTAAAACAGCAGACCTTAAGCATCTCTTCTTCTTGTTCACTCCAAAGAACCCGACCTCTTTTAGTCCTGAAGATGAACCCGGTCCAAACTTTATAACAATTTGCATAATAAAAATAATCTAATGATACTTAAAATAAAAACATAATCACTTCCAAGTTCGAACCTGTCGAACATTATATTGCTCATAATGGGCTCTTCTTTTCTTCCGTTCATGTTGAATGTCACTGATGTCTTTCGTTTTTTGCATGTATATTGCTCCTCTATGGTTAACCATATATCTGCACTTTTTGACTTTTTCGCTTGGTCAACGACTTTAAATGTGCATTCGCCATTTTCTGTTTGTCGGTCAACTTTCATTCTTTTACTAACATGATCTGAGTTCGGTATGTAAACAACCATCATCCTACAACTATTTACATCATTAACCTCATGTACTCCTTCACTCCGGTTCACAGCTTCATTAGTATTTTCGGGTACTAAAGTGTCGGGAACTTCATCATGATTCTCTAAATCGACAACAGTAGTGTCATCTACTAACTTATCTTTTGATGAAACTTCATCTTCTTTATTATCCATCTCAACTACCGGCTCTTGATGCTTGTCATCTCGCACGTGTGCCTCAAAAAAAGTTGACAAAGCTTTCTTGGTCAGCATAACCTTTGACCTTAATTGACTAGCTTCTTGTGTGTACTGTTTGTAAACACAATAAGGACAGTGAAAGTTTCCAGCATCATCAAAATGAGCCTCGCAACCCATACAATTCTTATGAACGGAAATCGGGCAGCCATCATCGGTACAAACTAAGAGATTGCCATCGCCTTTGTCACATAATACACATTGTCGGTTTTCTGTCCAATCCATAACTAATGCATCTTGTAGAAAGTTTTGCCTGATGAACAAATGTATAAAACTCGTTTATTGGAGCCTAAAACATGCATAAGCGTGTTTAGAAGAAAACACAGAGGATATATGCCTAAAATCTAAAGCATGTGTAACTCATTGGTGTGAAATTTAGAACAACTGAAAGGCAATGTGTAAAGTTTCAAATTACGTTGATGTGAAATTGAAAGGTTTTAAAAAGCGAGAAGCACACAAAAGCGACAAGGTCTAAAACTGAGGCGCGAAGATTCAAGCGCAAAAGCGCACCGTTTTTGTACCTGAGGTGCAAATACTTATATGATTTTTATTATATTTCCTATAGGTTTATAGCATCATTTACCCAATATTTAGAGACAAGTAAGCTTTATACATGTTATAATATGGAAGTTACAAACATGTACAGCCTGAAAGGCATGTTGCACAACAACCTGCTGCACAAAAATATTGGAAATACATGATGTGTGTGCCTCAGGGTCAATTTTTTACCAAGAAATCGCACCTCAGGTGCGCTTTTTGAAAAAACCACGCCTTATGTCACCAAAAGTGCTGGGGCTTGTGCCTAGGCACACTTTTTTAAACAGAGAATGAACGGAACTGAAAGTCGAATCGAGTTCATTTTGAAACCCAATGTACGTTAACCTAAGTAATTAATGTGGTAAAATATCGGATATCGGTCAAGGACCGATATTTGAGATATCGGTTATCACAGTGGGATATCGGTAATTTTAATATCATGCTAAATTTATATATATATATATAGCAATTTAACACTAACAATTGTAACAAGTAAGAACTAACTAAGACTTAAAACACTAACATTTAACAGTAACAACTAACAATTAAGACTTAAAACACTAATAGCAGCAATAAGAAGAAAAATGAACGGTAGAAATAAGAAGAATGGTACTGATATCGGGAAAATCGGTGATTTATCGATCAAATATCGGTCCTATATCAGTCAAATATCGGACAATATCGCTGATATTATCGGTACCGATATTCTGACCAATATTTTGTACCGCTATCTCGGCAGGGGACCGATAACCGATATATCACTGATATATCGGTTGATATATCGGGATATTAGCTACATAGCGTTATACTGTTATAACAGGGATTCCGAAAACATGCATAGGAGTGTTTAGAAGAAAATACAAAAGCACATATGAGATCTTTACATATAAGTAACTAATAAACCATTTATCCAGCCCTAATTCAATTTCAAGTTTCTTCTGTTATACCACAACCAAATTGTTTCTCATTCATAAAACTTAAACTATGTGTAAATCAGGAAACACACCGGTGTGAAATTGAAAACAAATGAAAGCCGAATCGAGATCAACTCGAAACTATATCTATATTACACTGATATAACAAACATTACGGTTGTCAAATTCGTTTTAACACCGTGAGTAAACTACGCCCTAAACCTAATTTTTACCATTCGCGAATGTAAATCTGATAGCAAACAATGAAAATTACTCGAAATTTTGAGATTATAAGTTCATATCCACTAGAACAGGTTCAGAATATCAAGTTTCTAGGTCGAATTGATCAAGCCGAATGTATAAAAACTAACAAAACGCATTTATGTAAAAAACGAGTCGATAAAAACATATTAAGCAACATAAACAGTCGATAAAGAGTATAGCGATTACCACAAATCTGGTGAGAATGATATTGTTGTTGAAGTTCGAAGAGGATCGGAGTGAAGCGAACCGGAGATTTGGGGGGTTTTGGCCGTTTGAAGTTTGAACTCTCGTTTCTAGAAACTGCTTTTTCAGTATTTTGTTTTCAAACTTTATTTTTCTTAAGTTTTCAATTTGTGGCACAAAACTCTGTGATGTTTGTCGATTTGAGCTAGGGATGAGTACGGTATCTGTTTGTTACTGAACTGGTACGAGTACTGAAAAACGTGAAAATTTGGTATATACCGAATATACCGTTTAGTATCGTTACGGTTACGGTACTGGTGTTAAAAACGAGGAAAATATGTACCGTTACTGAATATACCCGGTACCAAATGGTCATCCCTAATTTGAGCACACGAAATTATCTTGCATTTTATAAGAATTGATTTGACTCTTAGTTCAATAATTTTCAAATGTAAAGATGAAATACAAATACCTTTTAATATACAAAATGCTCTTAAAGTAAGAAATTAAAAAAAACTTTTCTTTTTATAATTTGTTTTCCTATTTGTTAATAATAATGTTTAATTGTGAAAATGTAAAAAAAAATCATGATTGTAAAGTAGTAGAGTAATTATTTTAGGGTAATAAAGTAGTAGAGTAACTATTATAGGGTAATTAAAATTACATTAAAATTTTGTGAAGTAAGTATAATTACTTCACAAAATTAAATAATTAGTTTATTAGTGTAAAATCATTTTTTGGATTATGAGACTAAAATACGTTTAATAAGATGGGTAAAATTTTCAAAAAAGAAAACAAAATTTCTCCTTCATCTCTCACGTTAAAGGTATTATGTATGTTAAGACTCGTTTCTACAATAACTTAACCCTAGTTTTCCATAATTGTTACTTGTTTATACGTGAGGTTCCTATACAAACTGTGTTTTTCTTAAAAAGTGTAAAAGTGATCATGGCCATTAGGTCGGTGGGTGTGGCATGGCGCCACCCCGCCACCTCACCATTTTTAGCGCCCCGGGGCGCCAACCGCCATACCGCCGCCGCTAAAGGGGGGCGTTATACCCCTTCCGCCATGGTGCTAACGAGCGCTTTGAGGAGATCGAGGAATGTTTGGTCAATTTTCGTTTAAAAGGGGGCGCTATAGGTTAAAGGGAGGCTTTATACTACAGTACTACACCCTGCAAGTCAAAGGAAAAGGCTTTAAAGCCCCTGTGTGACGTGACGTTGACGTGGCGCTGAGGTGGCGTGATAAAGCCCCTAGGGGCTTTATACCACATTCTGTAGCCTTAGACCACCTGTAGTGGTTTAGAAAAATAATGCCCCCACCATGGGGCATTATCCGACACATGTCATCCCAGTCAGCATGGGGCGTTATTGCAAAAGTGGCATAGTGGGAATAATGCATGATAATGCCCTTCCAATCATTAAACAAAAAAAAAAAAAAAAAAAAAAAAAAAACTATTTTCTCATTGGTGGGTCAAACCCAGTCAAACCTTCCTTCTTCCAATTTAGGCGTTTTAATTATAATGCCCAAGCAACTTTTTTCAAAAATAATGCCCCATAATGCCCTATGTAATGGGGGAGTGAGCGTTTTTTTTTTTTAAATAATGCCCCCATAATGCCTCAGTACACATGGTCTTAGATTACGGTAATTAATTGATGAGATTAAATGAGTGATAAAATTGTAATATTTCTATAAATTAAATTGATTGATTACTTAAATTAAGGGTATAAAAGTAAATTTAATGGGTCTTAAATTTAGGAAATCACATACAAGTCACATGCAACTTCCCCGTCTTTTTAAAACGTCATTAACTTTTTATACGTAATTTACTTTTAAAAAAGGTTACACCATAATAACAAGCGTTTTTTATCTTTAATATGAGTACCATAAGGGGTCATTTGAGAAGAAAAATTCATTGAGAAGAAAAAGAACAAATGGTACAATTGTAAAACATTAAAAATGTTTTTCTCTCATCTCATTTATTATTATGTTTGACTAATTAATTAGTTATAGAGACTATCATCATACACACTAAAATTATTGCCTACACACATCAAAATTTATCCTACACGTTTTGAAATTATCCTACATATATTGAAATTTATCATACACAACTCGTAATTTATCATGCACACCTCGTAATTCATCCTACACAACGCGTAATTTATCCTATGCTTTGAATTAATGTTTTTTCTTCTTTGAAAAAAGAATATATCTTTTGAAAAAATAAGTTACATATGTAGTTAGCTATGAAAAAGAAGACTACCAATTAATAATATATTTAAGTTTACCAATATACCCCTACACTAATACTAAATACAAAAATTAAATGAAGTAAAATGAAGGATTTTTATTGGTTTTATATCACAGAGTGGTGTGTTTTATATGACGGAGTGTTTTGTAGTTTGGATTGTGTGTTTTATATGACGGAGTGTTTTGTAGTTTGGATTGTGTGTTTTAAGGAATGATGTGTTTTATAGTGACGAATTGTGTGTTTTAGTAGGGTGTTTGAGTGAGCATATGTATGTATTTTAAAGCTTGCATGATCTGTTTAGAAAAATTGTGTGTTTTATAGTTTGAGTGGTGTATTTTACCAAATCTGATAAAACACCATTTGATCATTGCAAAATATGTATAACACAATATTTACCAAATCTTAAATGATAAAACAATATGCGTAGAAATAAGTAATGGGACATGCAGTTAAAATACCATTTGAAGAAATAAACATTGTTACATGTAGCTAAAACGCTATGTGAATAAATAAACATTGGTACTACACGAAATTTACCAAACCAGAACTGATAAGAAAAATATAAAGAAAAATATCGCTATACGCATATGAATGATAATTTTAACACAAATTTGTTTGTCAACTAACCGCAAACATGGCCATTGCTTTTTAGCTTAGTGGCATCTTGGGGATGTGATAGGCCTTTGGGACCAATAGGTTCTGGGTTCGATTCCTACAAGAGGGTTTTCCCAAATTTATTGGGTTACTCCTGAATTGGTCTATAGGCATTATGCCTAGTGGAGATGGATACGATCGGGTGGTTTTGCTAATGGCACGATGATACTCCGGTAGTCCGTCAATGATCCAAATCACCGTTAAAAAAAACTAACCGCAAACATACTATACTTACCATTCCCACAATCAATAACTACATTACACATTGGAATTGACAATTGGAATTAGCAATGATTTTTTTTTAATTTTCTAGTTTAATATGTTGATGTGATTAATATGATATTGTCTTTTAGTATAAACAAGATTTCGTGTTTTAGTATAAACAAGTCTCCATGAAAATCTCAAATAATTAAACTAATTTAACTTTTTCATTGTTAACTTAATAATTAGACAATTACTCATCTATACTTTCTATAAAAGGAGAAATCCAAATGACATAAGAAAAGCTGATGTGTCAGCTTGAGAGCATGTCCAACAAGGCTTTTCTTATCTCATTATTACATCATAAAGCTGATGAAACAATGGTTAACCGGGAAGGGTTAACACACTGGTCTCGTCAAGAAGGGTTAATCCCTTCCTCTCGAGGATCGCTGGCTGGATCACCGGTGGTTGATCTCCTGCACAAGGAAACAAGCCGTGACTCGTAACAAGGAGGATGGGGTGGGGGGTGCTCCTTGTTACCACTCTCCGGCGTGAGAATCAGTAGTTTGCTTGGGAAGCAAAGTAAGATAGTAGTAGTAGTGAGAGAGTTGTGAAGAGATACCTCAAACCTGGTTTGGGGTTGGTATTTATAGCCGAGGAGTGAAGGAGGATGATGATGGATGGACTGACGACGTGCTGCACCTTTGCAGGTGTGTCAGGCTTGTCGGTTATGGAGGTTACGCCACGTCAGTCCATTGCTTACGTAGCTCTGACAGGAAACTGCTATTGGTGCCACTTGCACTGTGGTGTCAGTCCCACTTGTTGAATGCATAGGATGCGGTGCAAGCCGCATCGCTACGTGCGGTAACATCTGAAGTTACCGCGTCTCCTACTTGTGATCAAGGAATACGCGAGATGCGGTGCTAGCCGCATCGTCGTCTTGCCTGCATCCCTTGTCGTGACGAAAATGCCCGTATGGAGCGGTGTCAACCGCACCGTTACGTTCATCTCCTTCTGTGCCTAAGGTAAGGCTTTCTTTGTATTGATAGAAGTGTTCGCTGGATGCGGTGCGAGGCCGCATCGCTGTGAATACTTCCGTTTTCATACACCAGATGTGATGCTATGTCGCATCACTCTACCGTTCTCATGTTCCATGTAAGTCCTCCTTCGTTACTAGATAGATTGGATTCAACCCTTGTGCCGACGCGTTCTCGCATGGGCACAAGTAGGTTGTTAGCTAGTGGGGGTTTTGATAAGGGTAATGGTCACTCGCGGTCGATGCTGACGCGAGATCTGGGACCATACCCCTTCAAGTCCCCCCAGTCTAGTGTTGCTGCCACATACAAGTTGTATGTGGGAGGAGTACTGGACTATGGTGTTTGGAAGGTAGTTTGGAGTCTGGAGAAGATCCTAGACCCTGTGTGGTCTTTTCCGTATGTAAATCAAGCTGGAGGTCTGGAAGGGTCATCTGACGCCTCTTCCGTATCGGTGAAGGAATCTTCGTCTGATGCGAGATTCTCAGCCGATTTATGTCACCAGGTGGCTTGCCACCTGTTGTTGTGCCGAAGGTTTCTTGGAGACCTTGTTAGTAATGCTGCACAAACTTCGAACCAACCTCTGAGATGGTGGTTTGAAGGTATGTGGAGGTTCCCCATCCTTTAAAGGTGGTCTTTTCTTCATACCAATTGTGGAATTGGTGCATGAAGAAGAAAAGAAACTTTTGGACCAATCTTTGAGACTGGGATCAAAAGTTGTTGATGCTTGTAAGTGCTTTGCTCAAGCTCTATGTTCAGCATCTAGTTATGAGACGACGATCCCTTTTTTGTTGGGTTTTCGTGTTTGTCGTCATAGCTCTCTAGTAACCGCACATTCTTTGCGGTTACCTCGTTGCGTCATTGTTGGCCATGTTTGGTCGAACAATGTATATTCGTACTATGGGTAAATAAACATGGTCATAGGCAAGGGTATGCCCACCATTGTTTATTCTATGCGGCCCATAGGCGGGCAAACAAAGTCATAAGCAGACTTGTTACCGCTGTTCGGACGCTTGTTGTTCGACGAGGGCTCGTTTAGAGCGCTTATCTTCGTTCGTTTTGGAGCCACTTACCTTCCCGCTCCAATACCGAGTTTGCCTTGCAGTAGCATTGCTCGGTGATGTGGAGTGAGCTTGGCTTTTCCGTAGCAACCACTCTGCGGAAGCTATGGTTATGTCCGTAGCTCCTCGTGAGTGTCTGTGGTTTTGCATTACCACATTTGCTCGAAGCGGGTGTGGCTCGGATGTAGCTCTTGAAGGTTCAGGAGACAGGGTTGCTGATGTGCGTTCGCGTGCATTCCCTTCCTTCCTTTTGTTAAAGAAGGTGTTCATGTACCCTCTATGGTTGTGAACCGGACAGGAGGGATTTGAAGCTTGAAGAGAATGAAGGCACTGCGGTTCCCCTGTGTCTGAGATGCAGTTCAGTCCAACGGACAACGCTGGTTCTGAGCATCTGACACACCTGAACGGGCTCGTGTGTGTCATGTCCGCATATTCCACGTGTGCTCGTGGGTAGTGCGGATATGTATTATACCCCCTTAGTGTAGAGATATATATTTTTACCTATTTTTAGGGGTATGTTAAAAAACGACATGCGGTATGGGTTATGGTGCGGTATACCAGAGAAACCGCATGCCGCTTATAATTGGATAATGTAGTCGCTTTTTGTTGCATACGTGGCTGATCTCACGTGTGAGTTGGTGGAAGTTGGTGAGATCTTCCTGGCATGTGCTGAAATGAAAGGACGTTTGCACTGCCCGAGGCATTAAATGCACTGTAGCGAAGAGTGTAAACGTCTCTTGTGTCAGGCGCGTGGGCGGTCACGCGCGCGTGATAACCGTCAGCGGAAACGGCGCTCGACACGTGGTGATTTGTTTTCTCCCTCCGCATTAATTGCGATGGGTATATAAGGGGAAACCGTTCGTGGTTTCCCCTCACTTGTTTGAAATTTCAAAAATTTGCCGGTGAGAGAAACCTTGTTCTTTGTCTTCTCCGACGAAATTCCTTGAAGTTCCAGTGAGGGTTCTTTGTTTTTCTACTCACGTTCTTTCATATCTCTGATATTTTCTGATGGCTGAACCATCAAATCCACACAATGTGGAGGGTGAAAACCCTGAACAGCCGGTAGTATCGGCTGATGAAGACGAAGATGATGACGTTGACGTTCCCGGTGGTGGGTTACCGGTGTTGAAGTGGTCGAAGGGTGGTTTTAAACTCCTGATGGCCACTGTGCAGATGGCCAAAGATTGGGATGCTACCTACCCACAAGTGGGGGACACCGGTGCCGATGCTCCGGCCGGTTATATAACCTTGTGGGCTGATTTTTTCAACGACGGCAACCTTAGGTTGCCGGTGACGGTGTTTGTTGCGGAGGTATTGGAGTATTATCATCTCCATATCTCCCAACTTAGTCCTTTCGGAATGTTCCGAATTAGGAACTTTGAATACACATTCCGTGCCCATGGCTTGCCCATTACAGTGGAAAATTTCCGGCGGTTCTACCAGTTGACGGTGAACACCGGTTTTTTCTCGTTTACTCAACGGCATGGGAGTTTGAAGTTGATGACGCCCCCTAAGGGTGTGACAGGCTGGAAGAAGAGGTTCTTCTATGTGAAAGCCTGTGCGGTCTATGCTACCATGTCTTTCAGGAATGTCAACGTTGGAGTTTCTGATGAAGATATTCCTGTTGCTACCGCAAAGACCGTGGACTGGTTCTCTAGGCTGCGGCCTATTGAACTCAAGAAGTTGGATAACGATCAACTGTGGATATTGCGGATGATGCTCTCGAGACCAGATAGGAAGGAAAGGCCCGTTTTGCGGGAAAAGGGTGGTGGTAAGCTCTTTACACTTTGTTATTTTCCTTCCTTCCTAAGCCTTGTAGTAACCTGCATGCATGTATCAGCGGATGCGGTTGGCTTGTGGAGAATGTTTGAGCCCGATTTCGAGGGCCAGGTTGAACTGATTGCGGTTGAGCTGAAGAAAGGCTTCAACCTTGAAATTCTTAGCAACTTCCGCGTACCGTCGCGTGCGGTGCTGGATGCCCCGGTTCCGGTAGACGCAAGAGGTATGTCGTAAGTGGCATTAGTTTGTGCAGTTTATCGTTTTGACTGGTTTTGTTGATTGTGTCAATCCAGGTATCCTTGCGGATTTGGGGAAGTTTGAGAAACGTGTCCCCAAAAAGACTGTGGAGAAGAAAACGGTGAAGAAGACCGTGCGGGGTCGTGGCAAGGGGAGTGCTGAAGGCTCAGCTGCCCCTTCTTCAGTTTCTGAAGCCGCAGGTACCTATCGATCTTGTTCTCGGGGATATACCGATTACGTCGTAGTATCTGACACCCTTGAGGGTTTGGGTGTTCTAGGTAGTGGTGCGGCTGCGGGTGGAACTGCTGTGGTTCCCCCCGTTGTTGGAGAGAAAAGGGGACCAGAGCAGAAGGCTGCTGGTGGTGGTGAACCGAAACGTCGGAGACTGCAGACCAAGAGAGTTGCTCCGGCGCAAAAGAAACCTGCAGTTGCTGCTGGTAAGTATATCCCTTTTCCTTGTTTTGTATGTACAATAGGTGGGAATAATCATTAATGCTCTTTGTGTTGCAGAATCCCGAGATGCGGGGTATTCTTTCTTTGACTTCCCTGCGTCTCCTCCGCATACCGCTGCTGCGGGTGCGGGGGTATCGAAGGAGACTGTCGTGCCCCAGGAGCCTACGGTCCCTTTGGTTGGGCCGGTTCACGATCCCCCCTAGGAGAAGACGGTGGAAACGACTGCTGACCGGATTTTTGACACTGTGGATTCCTCGGACAATCTGATCTCTCCTAATGAGGGTGATGGATTGGACTTGAGGTTTTCTGATGCCGGTAAGCAGAAGTCTGATGCTGAGGTGCGGCAGCAGGATGCTGAGCCGCAGAAGTCTCTTGCTGGTGAGAAAGGTAGCGGCTCGTCTGCTGGTGGTGCGGGTTATGATGGGCCTCCAATTCAGCCTGGGGAGTCTGAATTGGAGTATTACTACCGCACATACTCCCAGGGTCGCAGTATGGTGTATCACCGACCCCCCTGGACTGTTATGCAGGGGGACGATATTTCTAATGACCCTGCGGCATGCAAGGAGATTCTGGGTGGTCTGGGCACCCCCTTTGAAGTCGAGCGCGCCCGTGCCGCACCCCGAGAGCTGCGTATAAACCAGCTCTCAACAATGCTGGTAGGGACTTCCATTGTGGCAAATGCCATTTTGGAAGATTATAAAGTGCTGGGCCGGCGCGAGGAAGATGCTGCTCGCATGCGGGCAGAAGCGGAAAAGCTGGTCCAGGCTGCTCGTGTGGGTGCGGAGCAGCTTGAGAAAGATAGAGCTGCTTTTGAGAAGCAGAAACAGACTTCTGAATGGGCTGCCGCTGCCCAGCTGAAACAGGTGCGTACCCTTGCTAAACTTCTTGCTGATGAGCGCAAGAGTTGGAATGAAAAAATGTCCAATGAGCGCAAGAAGTGGAATGCATCTTGGGCTAAACAGAATGACATTCTGTTTCATGCTCGGCAGGAGTTGACAAATGCCAAGGCAGCGAACGCTACCTTGAGGCAGAAGAAAGCTGCGGCTGAGGCCATTTCTGTTAAAGCGCTGCAGGCGAAGGCCGACGCCCTGAAGGCGCTTGAAGAGGCCAAAGAAGCCGGGGCTCGTGCCGCGAAAGCCCTTGAGGAGGCTGAAGAGAGGGAGGGCCATGCTTCTAAGGCTCTTGAAGAGGCGAATGCGGAGCGCTTTCGTTTGGACAAAGTTGTTGCCAGCCTGCAGGTATGTTTCTTTAACTGTGTTACTTTCTTCCGTGTTTCGTAAATGTTTATCGTGTAAACTGTTTACTATTTTTTGACAGGCTGAGGTTCAGGCCCGGGAGGTCGGGGTTACAGACCTTACTGCCCGCGTGTCTGTTGCGGAGAAGCGGGCTGACGCCGCTGCTGAGGCCAAGGATGCCTTGGTGTCCTCTTTTAACCAGCTGGAGGCTGACCGTGAGTGGTTGCGGGCTCACGGAATCGCGCGTGTAAGTATCCCTTTTCTTTAGATTTGCTTGAACTAATATCCGAGACTTATGATCCTTTTATTGCAGATTGTTGAGGCTATCATGAATGCCCCTGAGACCGCATCTGGTTTGGACCTGGTTAAGGAACGTGCGCACGATGCTGGCTTTAAAGCTGGTTATAACCGCTGCATTGGGCATATCAATGTATTATCCGCAGGCGGTTATACTGATAAGGGATCCGGGTTCCGTGATGTGGATACCGAAGGTCGCCTGAAAGCGGCCGTAGCCTCCTTTTATGATACGCCTCTCTCCTGTGTGGAGAAGTTGGACGACTGTTTAGAGGCTGCGGATTATGTAGATCGGCTGCGGATGCTCTATGCCGATGCGGAAGAGGAGGATCCCGCTGGTGGTGCTGGAGACGACGCTGGTACCAGCGGTACGAAATAGGGTTTAGGTTGGCAAGTGTGCCCCCTTTTTGTTTTCCTCTTGTATATATTAGGAACTTTATGTAAATCCATTAAGCACCGTGTGGGTGTTTGAATTTTTTGAATATAAAGTTTTTTGTTCAATGTGTACAAGTGTTTTTAATTCTTGCATGTTTGAACGTATGTATGCGGAAACCCATTTGTGAATGGGGTCAAGTAGACTCCATACTTTTTGTCGTATGAGGACGCGTCAATTCTGTTATTTACCGCGTTAGGGTTTTTGAATTGTGTAAGCTTTGTAAAAGCTTATATATCCGGAACTCTACCCATTTGTGAATGGGGTCAAGTGTACTCCATACCTTTGTCGTATGAGTCCGCGTCAATTCCATTGTTTGCCTTTTTGAGCTCAGGAATTGTGTTGTCTAACAAAAACTTGTTTATCCGGCCGGATAAATATGCAAGTCTTTTTGCCTTTTGCTGGCCTATTACAATATTTGTGTGTGGTTACCACTTTGTATGGGTATCGCGAATTAAGATTTTGCCAATCTGTTTTTGGGATACCGCAAAGTGGAACACGCATTTGTAATAGTAATAACAAACAATAATGTATAAAATTGCTTATTTATTTATTTGCAAATGGCCTGCGGCCCGATAGGTTACATAGAGAAACGTAAGAACATGGCTTACATATAACAGCGTCGAAGCTGTTGTGCATTCCATGTGCGTGCGATAGGTTCGCCTTCTAGTGTTTGCAATTTGTACGCGCCTTTCCCTAAGACCTCTTTGATGAGGTAGGGTCCTTCCCACTTGGGGGCGAGTTTGCCTGGGCGCTCGGCATTAGATGCCTCATTGTCGCGTAGGACGTAGTCTCCTGGGTTGAAAGTACAAATGCGGACGCGCGCGTTGTAGTACTTTTCAAGTTTGGATTTATATTTGGCCTCGTTGATGGCAGCGTTTTCGCGCCTTTCTTCCAAGAGGTCCAAATCGATCCTGCGTTCCATGTTGTTGTCTAGTTTTTCAATAGCCAACATTCTAGGAGAGGGGAGACCTACTTCTGCGGGGATCACCGCTTCTGAACCGTAGACTAGGCTGAAGGGTGTTTCCCCATTGCTTGTTTTTGGGCTTGTACGGTGAGCCCATAAGATACTTGGGAGTTCATCGACCCAGCCACGCCTGGCCGTTCCCAACCGTGCCTTGATCCCTTCGACTAGGCTTTTATTGATACTCTTGACTTGGTCGTTCCCTTGCGGGTGTGCGACTGATGAGAATATGTGCTCAATATGTAGTTCTTTTAGCCATTTTTGGAATTCGTCGGCAGCGAAGTTGGTGCCGTTGTCGGTGACAAAGCACATTGGTAAACCGAAACGGCAGATGATGTGTTCCCAGATGAACTTCCTTGTTATCATAGCAGTGGTTGAGGCGAGCGGTTTTGCTTCCACCCATTTTGTGAAGTAATCAACCGCTACTATGATAAATTTAACCGCACCTGGAGCGTCAGGGAAAGGTCCCACAACGTCAATTGCCCATTTCTGAAAGGGCCATGCGGTTGTGACGGGGACTAAGTTGTTTTTTGGCCGCAAGGTTTTTGGAGCATGACGTTGACAGTCGATGCACTTGCGCAACTCTTTGACGGCGTCCAGGTGCATGCCGGGCCAGTAATACCCGGCATTCATGATTTTGGCCACTACCATGCGTGGTCCAGCATGTATGCCACATATGCCCTCGTGTATCTCTCGAATGAGGTATGTGGCATCCTGGGGGTTGACGCATCGTAGTAGTGGCCCGAGGTATGATTTGCGGTATAAGATACCGTCTCCCATTTGATAATGGCACGCTTTGTATTGTAGTTTGCGTGCTTCTGATTTGCTTTCGGGAGTCACACCTGACTGTAGATATGCGATAATAGGTGTCATCCATGATGTTGAACCGTATTGAATGACGTTGACTTGGCGCAGGGGTACCGAAGGATTTTGCAGGATTTCGATGCGTATCTCCTTTGCCAAGTGTTGTAAGCTGGTAGATGCGAGTTTCGATAGTGCATCTGCGGACTTGTTTTCGCTTCGATTAATATGGCGAATATTGAACGAAGCGAATTTGGATTTTAGTTGCAGGACTTGCTCGAGGTAGAGGATCATGATATCCCCCTTTGCGGCATAGTCGCCGCGTACTTGGCCTGCAACTAACAAAGAGTCGACGTGTGCTTCCAGATGTTGCACGCCGATTTTGACTGCTAAACGTAGCCCCGCTAACAGAGCCTCATATTCTGCCTCGTTGTTTGTGCTTTGAATTCGAGGCGGATTGCATATGTAAGCTCTTGGCCGTCAGGGCTGACGAGTCGCAGACCTGCACCCGCACCTTCGTCGTTGGAGGCACCATCTGTGAAGAGTGCCCATGTCTCTGAGGAGGGTGGCGTTGGTGCAGGAGTTTGTGTTTCTTCGCATTCTTGGATGCGATTCACCGGTACTTCGGCGGTGAAATCAGCTAAGATCTGGCCTTTAATCGCGGGGCGCGGTTTATAGTGTATCGTGTGCGCGCCCAGCTCGATTGCCCATTTCGCTAATCTCCCAGAGATGTCGGGTTTGGATAGGA
This sequence comes from Helianthus annuus, assembly GCF_002127325.2. Taxonomy (NCBI): domain Eukaryota; kingdom Viridiplantae; phylum Streptophyta; class Magnoliopsida; order Asterales; family Asteraceae; genus Helianthus; species Helianthus annuus. Next base: position 14,632,664 of record NC_035443.2, read on the forward strand.
TCGGGCCGATCCTGTAATTGGTTAGCACTGTGATGACGTGGTTTACGAAGTAGCGTCGCAACCGTCTTGAAGCGTGCACTAATGCTAGCACCAATTTCTCCATTATTGAGTATCTCGTCTCTGGGTCATTGAGCATCTTGCTGATGTAATAAATGGGTGTTTGAACCCCCTTTCGCTCCACTATTAATACCGCACCCACCGCGTTATCCGCGGCGGATAGGTATAATATGAGTGGCTCATCTTTGCGTGGTGCGGTTAGAGTTGGGAGTTGTATCAAACACTCCTTCATTTCCCGGAAGGCCTGTTCCGCCTCTGCGGTCCATTGGAATTGTTCTTTCTTTGAACAGCTCCGCAGGGTCTTGATGAACGGATAAGACTTAGCTGCATGATTGGCTAAGAATCTGTTGAGTGTCGCTAGCCTGCCGGCTAGCCGTTGCATATCCTTCATCGATGAAGGCGATGGCATGCGCTCGATCGCCTGGACTTTCTCCGGGTTTACCTTGAATCCATCTTTAGTCACGATGAACCCAAGGAATTTGCCTTCTTCCATTCCAAACGAGCATTTCCCTGGATTGAGCTTTATGTTAACGCTTCGCAGAGTTTGGAATGTTCTTTCAATATCTGTGAGCATGGTATCTTCTTCCATGCTCATGACGACCAGGTCGTCCATGTAGATCTCGACACTTTTGCTTATTTGCCCGCGGAAAGTGTCGTTCATCAACTTTTGGTAAGTTGAGCCCGCGTTGCGCAACCCAAACGGCATCTTTGTGTAACAGTAATTTCCGGTGGGAGTCCGGAATGCCGTTTTGTCCTCGTCCTCGATTGCCATTTGTACTTGATGGTACCCTTTGTAGCAATCGAGGAAACACTTCCACCTGAATGGTGCGAGATTATCGACTTTTTCGTCGATTTCTGGAAGCGCGTAACAATCCTTGGGGCAGGCTTTGTTAAGGTCTTTGTAATCGACGCACATGCGCCAGCCCCCGGATGGTTTTTCTACCATGACGGGGTTGGATAACCACGTCTGGTATTTGACTTCCCGCAGGATGCCTGCGGAGAGCAGTTCTTCGATCTGCTCTTGCATCGCCTGATTTTTAGCTGACCCAAGGTGGCGTTGGCCTTGGATCACTGGCTTGATACCTGGCAAGGTATTCAAGTGATGTTGCGCAATATCACGTGGGACCCCGGTCATGTCTGCGGGTGTCCACGCGAAGATGTCCTGGTTACTGAAGAGAAGCTGCTTCAGTTGCGCTTTTATGGTCGGGGATAAGGCGTGACCCAATGTGACCTTTTGTTCTGGGTATCTCGCGTTGAGAACCCACTTTTCTGGTTGGTCGTTGGGAGTGGGCCTTGCGACCTTGGTCGGACGTACTTCGTCCGACATCATGACGTCCCTGCGGGCGTAGATTATCGCGACCCCCGATTCGGTTGGGAAACCAACCGCAGAGTGGGGGACGGACGTAATCATATTGAAATCTCCTTAGGATTCTCTCCCGAGGACTACGTCATATCCGGAGGTGTGAGGTAAAACCATGATGTTTACCTCTTCTGTCCTTGTGCGGTTTCCGCTAGAAAGACGCACAGGGAAAGTAATCTGGCCTAGGGGAAAGACAGTTTCCCCTGCGAACCCGGTTAACGGGTAATCTACTGCTTGCAACCGATCTTTGTCCTCCTGGTCGAACTGGTTGAAGCATTGTTCATAGATTATATCAGATGTACTGCCCGGGTCGATGAATAGACGCTCGGTGTAGTAGTGTGCCAGTTGGCCTGAAATGACGACGGCGCGCCTATCGCGCGGTCCGCCTCGGACTTTTGGAAAGACGACTTGCTCGTCTTTCCAGTCACATTCCGGCCTTCTTGCCGCTTTTCGCGGCCTGCCCTTGCCTCCGTGGATCATGTGGGTGGAAGCCACGCGCATGGTTCTCTTCCCGGAGGAGGTACCTTCGCCATGAGGGGTAATGCGCTTGGTGGGTTTTTGCCCACCTGGCAAAAGATGTTGCAGTTTCCCCTCCTTTAAGGCGCGCTCAATCTCCAGTCGGAGACTGATGCAGTTGTTGGTGGTGTGGCCCGAGTCCTTGTGGTACTCACAGTAGAGTGTGAGGTCCTGATTTTTCTTGGACTTCATTGGTTGGGCCGGTCGCAAGAACTGTGGGTCCGCAAGGAGGACCTCACTTGGCGACATGGTGATCTCGGTCCAGTTGCGGTCCCGAGATTCTTTTTTTGACGCCCGACTGTCTCGGGCGGGGTTGTAGTTCTTTGGGTCGAACGTGTTGGTTCGCGGGAAGTATGGTTTGGAAATATCGCGATTTCCAACGTCCCGGTTGCGTTTATTGTTACGCTTGGACCCTTGGTGGGATGTTTCGGCTTGGGGATTTGCCTTTGTCACATGTGGTTCAAGTGTCCGCTGTGTCTGGGCGTATGTCTTGACCGCGGTCATGACATCTTCCCATTTTTTAGGCAAGCCCTCCTTGCCAGAGATGGTCATGATCATCTCTCTGTCTTTGACGGCCCGTATGAAGTGGTTTCGTGCCATCTGGTCTGCCACGTCACCTATCTCCAGGCACTCTTTATTATATCGGACGACGAATGCTTCGAGCGATTCGTCGTCCCTTCGCCAGATGTTCATGACGTCCAACGAATCTCGTTCGTGGCGTCGCTGCTGGCAAAAATGGGCGAGGAACTTGGTACGCAAGTCCTCGAATGAATCCAGTGATCCCACTGGCAAAGAATCGAACCATGCCCTGGCCAGGCCCGTAAGGGTCTGGGGGAAAAAATTACACCAAGTAGGTTCATCCCACTGGCCGTTGATGCCCGCGCCCATGAAGATGTTCATGTGGTCGTCCGGGTCGGTCGAACCACTGTATTTCCCAACGTTGAATGGGAACTTTGTCATGGTGACATGGGCGTTGGCAATCCGCGTGCCGAACTTGGAATTTTCGGCCGCTGCCTTTGGCCTGTATGGCTCGTTCGCAGGGCGCTTTGCCGCCCTAAGGTATGTGTTGCGGGGGTGACTGGGAGGAACATAGTTGCGTCCTCCCGGTCTGCTACTGGTGTCATGCGAATCACCGCGGTAGCTATGGTCGTCAGGGTCGGTATGACCGTACCCTTCGGTGTATGGTTGTGGGCCCAATCGGCTCTGAATGCCTGGGCCGCGTCTGGAGGTTGATCGCCTGCTGTCCTCGCCATGGGGGCCAAGGCGGGTATGTACCAGTCCTCTGGTGTGGGACCCGTATGAGGAATCGTCCTCGTTGAGGGTGTGGACCGAACAGTAAGACGATCCCCGTTCTTCACGTCGGCTTCTTGAAGCCGGGCGTGAATGTATCCTGCCGTCGTATTGTAAAATACGCTCAACAGGGGTGTGCGGTGCTGGGGGAAGCCCAGCTCGTATATTCGCTTCAGTACAAGCGCGGTTGTATGCTGCGGTCAGCGTGGCTGCTTGCTGCTCGTACCAGGCATGAATGGTCATGCCTGGTGGGATCACAGATGGGAACTGTGATAAGTCATGTCCAAACATAAAGGAGGGGCTCCTTTGTGTGGACGTGCCGATGTGTCCGGGTTGGGAGGTCGAGGCATTGACCCCTACCGGGTTTGGGATTGGAGGATTTTGGTTATCCGCAGTGTTGTTTTGGTGATCAGTCATAATCGTGAGAGAGGAAAAAGGATGGTTTAGAAAATGCTAAGAGTAGCGGTGGGCGCCAATGATGAAACAATGGTTAACCGGGCAGGGTTAACACACTGGTCTCGTCAAGAAGGGTTAATCCCTTCCTCTCGAGGATCGCTGGCTGGATCACCGGTGGTTGATCTCCTGCACAAGGAAACAAGCCGTGACTCGTAACAAGGAGGATGGGGTGGGGGGGGTGCTCCTTGTTACCACTCTCCGGCGTGAGAATCAGTAGTTTGCTTGGGAAGCAAAGTAAGATAGTAGTAGTAGTGAGAGAGTTGTGAAGAGATACCTCAAACCTGGTTTGGGGTTGGTATTTATAGCCGAGGAGTGAAGGAGGATGATGATGGATGGACTGACGACGTGCTGCACCTTTGCAGGTGTGTCAGGCTTGTCGGTTATGGAGGTTACGCCACGTCAGTCCATTGCTTACGTAGCTCTGACAGGAAACTGCCATTGGTGCCACTTGCACTGTGGTGTCAGTCCCACTTGTTGAATGCATAGGATGCGGTGCAAGCCGCATCGCTACGTGCGGTAACATCTGAAGTTACCGCGTCTCCTACTTGTGATCAAGGAATACGCGAGATGCGGTGCTAGCCGCATCGTCGTCTTGCCTGCATCCCTTGTCGTGACGAAAATGCCCGTATGGAGCGGTGTCAACCGCACCGTTACGTTCATCTCCTTCTGTGCCTAAGGTAAGGCTTTCTTTGTATTGATAGAAGTGTTCGCTGGATGCGGTGCGAGGCCGCATCGCTGTGAATACTTCCGTTTTCATACACCAGATGTGATGCTATGTCGCATCACTCTACCGTTCTCATGTTCCATGTAAGTCCTCCTTCGTTACTAGATAGATTGGATTCAACCCTTGTGCCGACGCGTTCTCGCATGGGCACAAGTAGGTTGTTAGCTAGTGGGGGTTTTGATAAGGGTAATGGTCACTCGCGGTCGATGCTGACGCGAGATCTGGGACCATACCCCTTCAAAAGCCTAATATTAAAAGACTTTATAATTCAAAGTTGGCCCACATCAAACCACTGCCTTGTGTATTCAAGTGTTAAAGGTCTGGCCCACATTCCAAAGGGCAAACCACTGCCCAGATACAATGTAGTAGCAGATGGTTCCTTTGGTAAACGTATATCTAGCAGCAGATGTGTCTAAATTGCGGGTAATTTGAATTTTAAAATGCATGGGGATATGTAATTTTCAATTAATGCATGTCACTCGCCAATAAACATCTGATGAGATTCAAAATTCTGGCTCCACATTCAAAATTCAAAATTCAAACCCTATATATTCTAACTCTATAAATAAGGGTTAATAATCTGGCTCGACATTCAAATCTCTCCCGCTCACATCCATGAGCTTGTCTCTGCCTCTCAAATGCATCTTTCTCATGATTCAGCCGCTAATCTCCGATTACACTTTTTTGTTCGAATGTTTGGTGATTATGTTTACATGTTATCGTTCCAGTATCATTGTTCCAACATCGTCGTTTCAATAAACTTTCCCATCACACATCAACCTTTCAGTATCGATGTTGCAGTAGCATTGTTGCAACATCGTGTTTAGTTGCATGTGATATCTTCTTCGATGGGAGACTTCCATGGTTTTATAGAAAGTATATATAGATTCGTGCAATATCGTGAAAAGTTAGATGTAGTTGAATGTTAGGTTTGTTTCTTATTTTAAGATGTAGTACAACTGTTGATGATGTTCAGAGTTTTTTATAGACACTGAAATTTTAGAATATTTTAAGATGTATGTTTATATTATTAAAATAAGCTATTACATAGAAAAATACAAATTTAAAGAAATATTTATAAAGGATTACACGCTAGAGTTAACACTTGCTAGGATTTCATAGACTCTGGCCTTTCTCCATGTGATTTCATGTTCTCTTTTGATTTTCAGGTCAGTTAGCATGTTGTAGATTTTCTGATCCTGTTTTAGAAGTTGTGTTAGAAACTCCTTTGCATTCTTCTAGAAATCTGATGGAGGAGAGTGAAGTACTTCATCGAGCAATGCTATGTTGTTCCAGGTTTTGTTGTAATTAGTGTCATTTATTATGTCGACTTTCCTGTTTAGTTCTTCGTCTGTTCTTTGTTCTTTGAGTGACCACATGGAGAAGTGTGTTTTAACATTGCTGGTGTCTGAACAGTGGTAGAAGCTAAAGTTTGCCATGTATATTTTTTGTTGGTTTTCTGATTTGGAATAATTTTTGACAGAAAGTGATTTGTAGGACAATTTATTGATGTTTTGAATCAAAAGTAATCATCAGTCTTTTATAGAGTTTAAAAACGCGTCTACATGGTAAATGAAGAGTTTAATTGTAATTGTGATAATCTGCTTTAGTTCTTTGAACTTTGAAATTTTGTCCCTTGGGTTTCTTGGTATTTAATTTTACAGTTTTCCTATAAAAGTTGGGGTTTGGAAAGGTGTTTGCATTAAAAGATTGCTGTTTTGAAATATACTTTAATTAATATGTTTATATTAAATGTACACGTTTTCATAATACCAAATTTCAGTATATAAACTCATAGTCACTTCACCTGTTTTTCATCACGTTTCCTACGAAGATATCATAATTTCAGGAAAGTCGAGTAATATAGTTTATTCAAATTGCATCATTAACAAATACAAAATCAGATGATTTCAAGCAGCGTTTTGTCAGGCAAATCGAGGAACATGTGTATGAAGATAGGGCTACTCTTCAAGAGTTGAGGAAATGTTTTGATGGATTGCACGTTGGCCTGTTCACTAGAGAGCAGGTTTCCAGAGATCTTATGCGGATGCCTTCAACCTCTGTTCATGAGCTTTGTGTTGTCAGTAATATAGAGTGCGGTGATAGAGACGTGGAGTTCATGGCGATGTTGAAGGACATACATCGAGAGGTTCAGCAATCGATGGAGTTGAAGCTAAAGTTTAGTAATTCTTGCTGTTATTGTTAGATTTGAAAATTAATGTTGTTCAGTATTGGAGTTTTAGTTTTAATGTTATGAATAAATGAATAAATTTAAGATTATGTTCATGTTGAATTGTGTTTGAACAAGTTGTGTTTTGTTTTTAGTTATTTAGTGTTTGAGTAAGATTTAGATTATGTTCATGTTGAATTGTGTTTGAACATCTGTTTGGTAAGTCAACAGATGTTTAATAGTATGAAGGGTTGGTTTGATGGTGGACAGATGATAAAAAGATAAAACAAATGTTTAGAATTTGATCAGAAATAGCAGTTTTTTGAAGAATTTGTGCTCCTGCAAAATTACAGAGAGTCAATACTTTGAGTTGTAAAAGGTCTGTTGTAGTTAAAGTTTGGCAAAAGAGAACATTTGCTGATGATGAAACAACTGTGTATTCTAACGACTGTTGATACTAACAGTGGTTGGGCTAATGATGAATAAGTATTATTATATAACGTCTGCTTTAAGTATTATTATATAATTTTGTTTATCAATAACAATTTTTTGGAAGAATTTACGGTATATTTTGGTGTTATAAAATTTGCGTTGTAGTTAAAGTCTGAGAAAAGAGAACATCTGCTGATGAATAAATGTCTGAAGATGCAAAGGTCTGCTATGGTTCAACAGATGTAACGAACAACAGATGATATTAAATCTCAAAATGCTTAACAGAGGGTTTGATACCAACAGTGGTTGGGCTAATGATGAATAAGTATTATTATATAACGTCTGCTATAAGTATTATTATATAATTTTTTTTATCAAAAACAATTTTTTGGAATGATTTACCGTATATTTTTGTGTTATAAAAGGTGTGTTATAGCTAAAGTTTGACAAAAGAGAGCATCTGCATAAGAATAAATGTCTGAAGATGCAAAGGTCTGATATGGATCAACAGTGGTTGATAAAAATGATGAATAAGTATTATTATATAAAGTATGCTATAAGTATTATTATATAGTTTTTTTATCAACAACAATTTTTTGGAAGGATTTACCGTATATTTTTGTGTTATAAAATGTGTGTATTTGTGTCTAAAGTCTGACCAAAAGAGAGCATCTGCTGATGAATAAATGTCTGAAGATGCAAAGGTCTGCTATGGGTCAACAGATGTTAACGAACAACAAATGATATTCAATCTTAAAATGCTTAACAGAGGATTTGATACTAACAGTGGTTGGGCTAATAACAAATGTTAGAATTACGACTGTTGAGTTACACCGATTGAAAAAAACTGTTTTTGAAACTTCTGCTTGCCTAAAAATACATCCACTATTAAAGGTTACTGTCTGTTGTCATAATTTATGTTTATGCTAATGACTGTTGATTTACTAAACTGCTGACTGTCATCTATTATGCAACAGAGGTTCTGACGTGGGCAGATGTTAGCTAAAAATAAAACAACTGCTGAAAGTTATCATCTGTTCTCATAACTTCTGTTTATCTAACGACTGTTTGACTCACACTGTTCCCAATGACCAACAGAGGTTTCCAAACAACTGTCATCGGTTGGTGCAAGAGAGCTTCTCACGTGGACAGATCTTAGCCATCAAATATTTGTAATTACCGCCACGTCAGCATTCACTTCTTCTCTCTATATAAAAGCTGTTTCATCCCTAAATTGAGGTTCTACCACTGCAGTCTCGAATTCAAAATTCTTAAAAACAGTTTCCAACATATTAAAAATCCTCCAATTTAAATCATGTTTCATCCCCAAATCACCTTCTTTTCCGATCATGTCTCTGAACATCAAAAACCCTCACAACTACCTCCCCATCTTCGAGAAAACTAGCAAAAATACCAGCTATCACTCAATAATTGACTTTTTAACGTCATCGAAATACAAATCAATTCTTACTGCTGATGCTCCGGTTCATAAAGAAACACTCCGACAATTTTGGTTTAATGCTGAAATAGAGGCTGAAGATAATAATCCAGTTGCCATCACATCTAAGGTCAAGGAAAGTGTGGTACGGATTTCTCCCTTTACAATTTCCACTACATTTGAATTGGACGACTTGGCAGGTAAGATCAAGTTTGAAAAATTTGAACTTCATACAGAGTTCATTGAAAGAGGGTATGGTGCACAATTAAAGGAAGTTACTATCTACAAACGAAACTTCCCTCCGCCAATGAAATTTTTGTTTCATACTCTTTTAATTTATCTCTCAGCCAAGACCACTGCATTTAATGAGATACCTTTGAACATTCAGTATTTGGGTTATGCTATTTTAACAAAATCTGATTACAATTTATCAAAAGCACTATTTTCTAATTTGTTGAATAATGTGAAAAATGTGAAAAAATTGAAAAAAGGTGTTCGTAGTAATGCTTTTTTGTTGTATCTCAGACTTCTAAGCTTCTACCTACGAAAACAAGTGTCACAAACAGATTTTGAACAAGGTGTAGCTTTTCAAATAAATAGTCTTACAAGTAAAACTTTTACTAAACTTATGGATAAAGAGTCAAAAGTTTCAACAACTGTAAAAAAGGGAGATGAGCCTCTTTTAGATGCGTCTGCATCAGTTGCTCAAACTTCTGTTGGTGAGCGAACTGCTCATGCTGATCATGACATCACAACCGGTGTTGTGAAACACACACCAGGAAAACGCAAAAAGAAAGCTTTTAAATCCAAAAAGTCCATCAAAACCAAACAAAATAAAAAGGTTCCTCTGGAAGATGAGATTCCAGAGGTTAATGCAGTGACAACACAAATGTCACTTGAAACCACTGCTGCTACTTCTTCACAGTTATTGGAAAGATCTCAACCCATCCAAACTCCTCATGTATCGTCACAAAAGGATCATGTTGTAAGTACAGGGACACCACAACATGAAGTAGAGCTTTCATATGAAAGTATGTTCAAAAGTCCCTCTCCAGGGCAATCACTCTTTCTACACCACAACCATCAGCTCAAGTTCCATTAACAATATTACCTCTGTTAGAAGCAATTGAATTTCAGAAAGAAAACAGTTCCTCTAATGCACACATTACTGATAGTAGATCGCAACAAATGTCTGCGTCTGAATCAATTAAATCTTCTATTCTACAAACAGTTGAGGATGTTATCTCCGTTGAGTATTAGGAAACTTTTGGTGGTAGTTTAAGTGGAGCAGCGACTACAACTGTTGAACCCATTGGTGATCAGTTGGACAGTGGTTACATCATTAAGACTCCTTTGAAGGCAACTACTGATGAGGTTACAACTTTAATATCTGCTTCACTGGGAAGTCCCCAGAACGAAGAAAAAGGCGCATCTGTTTCTGATGATATGGAGACTTCTCCTATTATAAAAATAAAAACAATCACTACAGGTGACAATTCAGATGATCCTATTAAAGTAGGTGATGAATTTACTTATAAGGATTTGACGGTTAGAGTGTCTAACATTGAAACAGATGTTGCTGAAATGAAAGAATTGATAAGCAGATGATAGAGCTTTTTAAAAGTCAACCTAGCAAACAGGAAATTGCCAATGAGCTTTGGAATTCTATGCAACCCATCTTTCAAGTTCAGAAGAATTTGGCTGAAAGTAACCGCAATTTCAGTTTGGAATTTATCATAAATTTAGTTGATGCCAGGTATAAAGACACACAAGCAGACATTATGAACATTAAGGAACATTTGTTGGAACTTACTGGCTCCACTTCTACATCAATCTTTGAGAAAGATGATGATGATAATGATCCCAAAAAGGGGAAGAAGGATTCATTGAGAAAGTTGCCACCAGATTCAAAAGCTAATCCTACAGAAATTGTATTGCCTGCTCAACCTAAATCCCAACCTTCTCCAAAAAAAAACCACTACAAAAGAAGGAGAAAATACCTTCCACACCATCATCACCCATTTTGTCAATAGATGTTGGGAACACAAAAGTATCAGCAGATGTTTACCAAACAGCTGCTGAGACACCAGTTGTTTCAGCAGAAGTTTCTCAAACATCTGCAATGATCATTTTTACTACACCAACCATAATCCAAGCATCTCCAACATCACAAAGATTTCCCATACGTTCATCTTCACTACCAAAACATTATCCTTCACCAGAAATCATCTCCACACGTAAGAGAAAAACTCATATCGATAGAATCACAAAAATGAACAATGATCCTCTGGTAAAGCCAACTCAATCTAATTGGAAGAAAGCCAAAACAGTGGATTCAGATGAGGTATTGAAGTTTAAAAGAGTGAGAGCAGAGCTTGTGGCTGCTGATTATGGTCCAGTTAGATCCATTGCCAGATGGTCTAAACTGAAAATTGTTGAGACCTACAAAAAGCTAGAAGAAGATAGAGCTGAACATTCAAATGTTCTTCAAAAGTCAGTGTATCCTACAACTGCTGCTCTGTCTCCAAAAATCGGTACTCCAAAAAACCTTCTCTCATCATCTGATTTGTCTGAATCAATTGTAAATTTAGTTAGCAGAACACAATCACTAAACTCATCTTCAATAATTCTTTGCCCAAGAAAACCAACTGATCCAAAAATATTAAAGTGGAAGTCGAGTTCAAAAACCCAAGTATTGACTTTGATCAGATCAGATGGCAGTGTTGAAGAGATTAAAATGGATAGTGCATATAATCTGAATGCATACGATCTCCAAGATTTATTGGACCTTCAACTTGAGAGGGATGATGAAGAAGACATGTTCTCCCTGGACTTTGAATTACAATTCAAAGGACAAATTAGGGAGATGTTGATGAGAAATAAAAATTAGTAATAAAGAAGGGTTTTCATATCATCTGTTGTATAGGGAGATTGTTGAATCAGCATCTGTTACATTGTTTGCAGTAGTATATTTAATCAGATCACAACATGTAGCGAAGGACATGTTACTGCGTAACAAATTCTTGAATGAGGTTTGATGTGTGTTGTTTAGGCAGGTGATCGTATGTTCTTAGTTAATGTTTGTTAAAGTTAAGTTGTATTTGAATTTTATTAAGTTTGTTAGACATCTTTCATATGTACTCTCTTTTTTTGAATAAGAGAATTGAAATAATCATATGTAACTGATGAATTTTATTAAGTTTGTTAGACATCCTTTAGACATCTTTTATTAAGTTTGTTAAATATCTTTTATATTTACTTATAGTTGTTTTTTAGTTATAATAGATAACTCGTTTTGCTACAATATCTATACACATATCTATATGTTCTGTCAATATGTGTTATGCATGGTTTTCTAAGAAACGACCCGTGTTTGCACACGGGTCTTACCGCTAGTTTACCCTTCTATTAAAATAATAGAGATGACACATGTCATCATCAAAACACTTCCTATACTTTGTAGGAAAAATCCACTTTGTAGTCAACTGCTACCAGTGGTGTAACCAGGAACTTTTTCATAGGGGTGCGGAATATTTTTTAAAATTTTAGACCCCTAAGTATATAAAAAAATTTGGTTATTATCAGTCGGGTCATGTAAAATAAAAGAACATCAAACTAAAATTTATATAACCATCAAAAACATGTCAAACGTCATTGCAAACATGTTTAATTGTACCATAAGGGTTTTCATTTTTTTTAAACTATGCAAAATATCATCTAGAGTTACTATCTCTAAGGAAATCTCGCTAAAACTTCCCTATTCTTGATTCCTACACATATAAATCGATCCATAAGTTCATAAAACAAAAACCAAACACTTAAACAAAATAAACAATCATGTTCAACCATAGTCCATAATTTTCAATTTTAATTTTCAAAACCTAGTAAAGTGTAAAACAAACAAAATAAAACATCAAAACAACAAAATCAGGCTACTAAAGTCTAGAACAACAAAAAAAAACATCAAAACACATAAAATTTCAAACCCGTTTTACATCTCTATAACTCTATTTATCCTAAAAACCACATAAAACCATAAAAAACATTAAAAACGAAGGTGACTCGTTAAATTTTGGCGTCCGGGTGGTGGGGTGGTCGGAATCAAGCTTTTCCGGTGAGAATGCAGCCGCTGCCGTTGTGCTTGTTGATTGCTTTCGTGTGTGCGTTGGTCACTGTGCAATTAGAAGAGGGAGAGCGGGAGAAAGAATTGGAAGAGGCGGTTGGGTGGGTTTATTTTATTTAACTTCATATTTAATTAGGTTAGGGTAATTGGGTTTGGCTTACAATGGAATGTTTATTGGGCTAATGGCTAAATTGTTAAGTGAAAATTATTGGGTTAAATTGTTAAGTAAATTGGTTAAAGAATAATTATATAAACTAGGTTATATTTTAATGTGTTTATATTTTTTTATAAATTCATAAGATTTTTTTCTAAGGTACGTTTGAAAATTTTCAAGGGGTGCAATCAGTATTTTACATGAAATTCAACTCTAATATTTTTTTTTTCAAGAGGTGTGGCTGGCTGCCCACTCACGCCAGTGGAAAGGTCCGCCCCCAACTCCCACCCACTTGTTTATTGTTGACTAAGTTATACGCTATTACTCATTCAAAAAAAATAAGTTATACGCTATTACACGGTTGTAGAAGGGTGGTAGGTACACAACCCGAAAAAGACATGGTAGTAAAAGAATAATTAAAAGACATAATAACAAAAGGATATATCATATTAGTAAATCTTCTGGATATTACCTACGTAATTTCTATAACATTGATTGCCTAAACAAATGACAAAATTCCTGTCTTTGACATGGTCTTCTAAATCTTTCTTTTTTAAATATTTTCTAAAAGTCATTCCTGTTGGATCTTTGTGAAGCACCAAAAAATCATCAACCTTTTATATATAGCAGTATTGGTACGTGCCGTCTAACGACTGTTTCATAATAAGTGGATAAGTTCATACTATATAAATACTAACAAATAAATGATCGAAGGATGTTGGTGAAATCTAATGAACTCAAGTTTTAACTCGTTCAATTAATTATAATATTCGTTATATATCGATGGTTGTAGGTTTGGTTATTGCTTTGATAGCGTTAGGGGTCTGCATCATCGGCCTTGCGGGTGCATGTATTGTGTCAAGGGTTTGCTATGATGAACAACAACGAAAGATTGAGAAACACAAGCCTCGCGAAGAGAGCCCATCGAGCGATGAAAGCTACGATCAGCCCCAAGAGGAAGATATGGTTGTAATAGACTGTTTGGGTCGAAGACCCCGAGTTGGTGGTCATGGAGGAGGAGTCTTTGTTGGAGGCGGAGGCGGAGGCTGTGGTGGCGGAGGTGGAGGTGGAGGCTGTGGTGGCGGAGGTGGAGGTGGAGGCTGTGGTGGCGGAGGTGGATGTTAATTATTTGTAAGTAATTTCCAAAATATTTTGTGTACTTATCAATTTTCATGTAAAGTTGGATGTAAATTAAAGTCTAAATTTGTAACTATAAAAGTTTCGAAGAACTATATCATAAATAATCTAAAACCAGACTTCTTTGTTTATTGCAAATTTTGGTTAAACCAATCTTGTACTAGACTAGGGTAACTTGAGACCAAGCTTGATATTGACCAACATCTAGTAGTTGCTTTTATTATATTTTATGGTAAAAGATCAAATACAAATAATCTTAACATACTAAACATACAAATTGAAGGAAAACCCAAAAAGACAAGGTGGCATTTTTGTAATTACCACAAACTATCAAAGTTACAACCAAAAATAACTAAAAAAACACAAATTTTTTTTTTTAACATTTTTATTAAAAAATCGCTACATTTCGTTAGCAAAAAAAAAAAAAAAATTTTTTTTTTGGTTGCTACTAAAAGTAGCGATTTTTTAATAAAAAATGTTAAAAAAAATAAAATAAAATAATTTGTGTGTTTTTTTTTTATTTTTTTAGGTTTTTTGGGGGGTTTAGTTTTTAGCATTTTAGCTTGGGTGGGGGGGGGGGGGGTTAGGTTTTTTTTAGGTTTTTGGGGGTGGGGGGTGGGGGGGGGTGGGTTAGGTTTTTTTTAGGTTTTTGGGGTGGGGGGTGGGGGGGGGGTTAGGTTTTTTTTGGGGGTGGAGGAGTGGTTAGGTTTTTTTAGATATATTTGTAGAGTAACTTTGATAGTTATTGATAATTACAAAAATGCCACCTTGTCTTTTTGAGTTTTCCTTCAATTTGTATGTTTAGCATGTTAAGATTATTTGTACAAGAACTTTACCCTATATTTTATATACTTATTGATCATATGTATTTTTCATAACAATAGAACAGTTAATTTTGAAACAAAAATTAGAAGACAATGGGATCAATATGTTTTACATGTTCTAATCTTAATGTTTTACTATTTAATTATTCTAACTTTCCTAATTTTTTGGTAATGCTTTAATTTCTACGGTTAACTCTTTTTTCGCTAATTTTAGTCATTTTACCCGTACACTATAAATGAGGTGTTGTTTTTCCTTTTGATACCTTTTCTTTTTGTGATTTTATGCTGTAATTGTTTATAGGGTTGGGTTATTGTAAAAAGGGTGTGTTTTGTGAGAAGTGTATAAAAGAATCTACACCCTTTGATTTATAATCTAGTGGTTGAGGTTACAATGACAAAATTGTAAATAATGTTTACTATTAAAATAATTAATTTTCTAAATTAAGGGCATAAAAGTAAATTTAACATTTTTAAATTCAAAAACACACATGCAATGCACATGCAAGTCCCCCATCTTTTTAAACGTTAGTAACTTTATATACGTAACTTTTTTAGAAAAAAAATTACCCATAATAACGAGTGTTTTTTATCTTTAATATAAGTATCATATTGCTATACTTATATAGAAAAAAATACGTTTCGATCGGATGTTTTATTCCATGATGTTTTGTCTATGTTTTTTTAATGGTATAGTGATTGAAGGCGTTGGGTTTTACAGTAAAACACCATGAATGTATATAAGACATCATAACATAGCAAATACCATATGTATTTTTTATTATATTTTTATATAGTTATTGATCATATGTATTTTCATAACAATAGAATAGTTAATTTTGAAACATAAAATTAGAAGACAATGGGATCAATATGTTTTACATGTTCTAATCTTAATGTTTTACTATTTAATTATTCTATGTTTACATGCTCTAATCTTAATGTTTTACTATTCAATTATTCTAACTTTCCTAATTTTTTTTGGTAGTGCTTTAATTTTCAGGGTTAACTCTTTTTTCACTAATTTTAGTCATTTTACCCGTCAACTATAAATGAGGTGTTGTTTTTCCTTTTGAGACCTTTTCTTTTTGTGATTTTATGTTGTAACTGTTTACGTATAATATCATATTATTATTAGCTGACAACCAATTATAAGCACACTTCCTGGTCAAATTTTCCAAGACTATATCCCTAAATTTAACAAGTAATTTCCTGAAATCAAATTGATTCGAAGCATTCATTAAGTTTGAAATAATGTAAGCGTGTAAATCCTAAAATGTTCATCAATACTAGGTGTGTTCAAAAACCTCGTGGCTCGCAGCTCGCTCGAAACTCGCTCGGAAAAAGCTCGAAAAAAGCTCGGCTCGACATTGGCTCGGTTGTAAACGAGCCAGCTCGGCTCGGCTCGATTTGTAAACGAGCCGAGCTCGAGCTTGGCTTGGCTCGGCTCGTGAGCTCGTGAACTGGCTCGATAAGGTTTACATCCTTCATTTTTTTGTCCCACATCGCTTAGAAAACAAAAACTAAGGGAGTATCTCCCCTATAAAAGAAGGTAAAGACAATGTACAAAGTGAATTAACTATTTATACTTGCATATTTAGCCATGTGGTTAATTTAAATGACAATTATGGCCCTTAGTCTATGAAGAAATTCATTTTTATATGCTTTTTAGTTAATAAATTTTGCGGTTCTTTGTTAGTTCGAGCTAGATCGAGCCGAGCCGAACTAGCTTGAATTCTAATCGAGTTGAGCTCGAGCCTCAAATCTCAGCTCGATTTGAAATTCGAGCTCGAGCCGAGCCAGCTCGAACCGAGTTCGAGCCGAGCTCGAGCTGAGTTTAGCTCAACTCGACTCGGCTCGTTTACAGCCTTAATCAATACTCTCATACAATGACTTATTTGCTGCCGCTACATACCTTTTTGCCACCACCTCCACCACCTAATGGATGTCGACGCAACCAAGCACCACATCATACCCAGGTGACCACAATTCCTCAATAGTTGTGGGATTAGTAGCGGATCCATGATTTATTTTTTACCGGTGTCGCTTTTCTCCGATGCTCGGATATCTATTACCTTGATGTTTCCATTTTGGTTTGGGTCGGGTAGTGTCACATATATAATGATTGCCTGTCATTGTAACCCGTAAAACTAAGAGTTATTGATGGCCCAACAATCGGTTCCATGTAAAATAGTTGACTGAATTGCAACCCTATAAAATTTTCCATTTAATCTTCTTATGGAACCTCTTATCACACGATATTCCTGAGGTTGCTCTCTATTTCCACCAACCTGTTCTAACGCTAAGTATTACATCATTCTCTATGACCCTGTCGCTATGGATAACCGATCCTAAACACTTAAACATATGTTGTTGTATGGGTGCAGCTAAAGCCTTCAATACCAATATGGTCGGTAATCATTTACACCACTGAAGTTACACTTAAAGTACTTGGATTTAGATCGACTTATCTTTAAACCTTCACGCTCTAAGCCTGGTCGCCATTCCTTTAGTTTTTGATTCAAAGCCATTTTACTTTCTTCTACTAACATGATATCATCAGCAAAAGCATGCACCATGGGATTGCCTCTTGAATCAACTTGGACAACTCATCCAAGACTATTGCAAAAAGAAACGGACTCAAAGTGGATCTTTGGTGGAGGCCCCTGCACAGGAAACAAGTCCGTATCACTTACAGCAGCTCATTTTAGCCTCGCCATACATATGCCTAATTAATCTATATATCAACTAGCTACCCCTCTCCCCTCAAGACGCTCTCATATCACTCTACAAGACACACTATCGTAAGCCTTTTCAGGGTCAGTGAATACCATATATAAATTCCGCTTCTTCTCCCTATACTTTTCTATCAATCTTCTTAGAATGTATATTGCCTCTGTAGTAGACCGACCATTATTTAGGACATAATTCTCTCTATCTTTCATCAGTACAATGATTCCGATCATTATGAAGAGGTAAAAACCGTCAGGTATTTATGGGTGAGAAATAGGGGTGAGCAAGAAAACCGAAATAACCGAACCGTAACCGAATAACCGAAATAACCGAACCGAAACAAAAACCGACGGTTCGGTTTTCGGATTTTTAATAACCGAAAATTTCGGTTCGGTTTTCGGATAAACTTTTTCAATAACCGAAAAAAACCGAACCGATATGTTACAATCCATATATTTTTATGTTTAAGTTTAAATTGTTTAAGTGTTTAACCCAATGCTAATAGAAAATGTTAAGTTTAGTCTTGAATGTTAAATGTTTATAATAAAAACATTATAACTGAAATGATTTATTATTACCTATAACATATAACAAAATTTAATAAAAACTTTGAAGAAACATAAAAAAAGATTAGAAGGTTTGTTAATGCACTTTAGGTGATAAGTGCATGTCTCCCAAGTTATAGGGTCTTTATTGTACATTTGTAAAAGATAGTCCCAAATTTATCCTAGGGACATTTTGTCCAAGGTTTAGGTTGGTTTCTCTAGTCAGACCTTTTTGTATGGATTCTTTAGTCAGAGTTTTTGGTTAGGACTTTTGTCTGAGTTTTGTATAGGGACAAAAGTCAGAGTTTCTTTGTGTATTTATTTGTCCGGGCTTTCTAGTTAGTCTTGAAAGTCCGGGCTTTGCCTTGTATATATACTTTAATATGGAATAGACAAGGCGGCGATTCTGTGTGAAATTATGTGCACCTAACCCTAATCATTGTGTTTTGTCTGGCGGCTGCTTTGTGTGAGTGACGTCATTCATCTTCATCAAGAATACTCAGTGTATTCTTGATTTCTCTCTCAAATCCTTGCATTCTAGTGTTTCATCTGCAGTGGTTGATCATCAGGTGGATTCCGCACACCTGTTGATTGCTTTAGCTGAGTGAGATCTTGGATTAGGAGGCCTTACAAGTGGTATCAGAGCTGTGTGCTCATACTACTGTAGGTGTTCTTAGTTTGAAGGTTTTTGGTGAGAATAGTTCATACTTTGATAGTGTTTAGTGAGAGTTTAGTGAGTTTTTGTGTTTTATTCATGATTCTTCATTCATATCTAGGGATTTGATGATGGATTTTGAGTAGTTTGGTGATTTTTTAGTGCTTTCTTCATCTGGGTTTTACAGGGGTTTTTGGTTCTTGTTCATACAGAGTTTGAAGGTGAAAAAGATTCTGAGTTTGATCTATGGAAACTTTGTCCGTGGTTTACACTTTGTGTTTGTGTCTCCGGGGTATTGTTGAACCAGTGTGTAGTCACATTGGGGAGATAGTTCGGAGATTGGTTCCTTCTGAGTTTTGAGACTTGTCTGAGTTTCAAATCATTCAGTCCGACCTTTGTTCATTGTCCAAATTTTCCTTTTGAGGTATTCAGTCTGAGTTTTTCCTTTAGAATAGTCCGAATTTTCCTTTTATAGTGTAGTTAGTCCGAGTTTTATAGCTAATCCTCAATAGTCCGACTTTTCAGAGCTTATGTCCGAATTTTTTTGTAGCTTCATAGTCCGAAGTTTAACTTATTTGTTTAGTCCGTAGTTTAATAGAATATAAGAGTCTGTATTTTTTAAGTATTATCTAGTCCGATTTTTATTTAATTAAAAGTAGATTGTCCGAATTTTATATAAGTTAGTCGCTTGTCCGAGTTTTTTTTACCTATTATATAAGTAGTCCGAGTTTTTCAACCTATTTAACTAGTCCGACCTTTAACCTTGTTTTGGTCCGAGTTTCAGCATGAGAATTAGTAGGTGTCCGAATTTTATATCTTATTGATAGTGTCCGATTTTTTTATATAGTAAAGTAAGTCCGAATTTTAATAGTTTAAAATCTTGGAGTCCGAATTTTTCTATCTAGGTAGTCTGTGGTTAAATACCTAACAGTATTGTGTCTGAGTTTTTCTGGTTTGTGTTTTATTTCAGGTTCTGTGATTCAGGTTTTTCACACTCTGATTAAAGCTCAGACACTTCACTCCGTGTTTTCACTCCAAGTTAGTTCTTGCTTGGAAGTCCACTGTTGTTTTCAGAAATGGCAAACAACAATCTCACTGCAATGGTGCAAAACGTCAAGCACAATGCTGAGGTAGGAAGTAGC
This sequence comes from Helianthus annuus, assembly GCF_002127325.2. NCBI lineage: Eukaryota > Viridiplantae > Streptophyta > Magnoliopsida > Asterales > Asteraceae > Helianthus > Helianthus annuus. The sequence goes on from NC_035443.2 coordinate 14,652,417, forward strand.
GACAAACCTCCTTTGTTAATAAACGAGCTTGATTTTCCTGAGTGGAAGGAGCGTTTTGAAAGATATGTGCGAGCAAAAGACATCAAAATCTGGTTGTGTATCGTTAAAGGATGTGGAGCTACCCCAGTACGTACGTTGACCATTGATACGTATCTGGCTCTCACTGACGATCAGAAGAAATTCTATGATTGTGAAGAGAAAGCTATGTCAATGATAACGATGGCAATGACACAATCTATACTTCATACGTTCCGTAAGAGAAATAGCTCAAAGGAATTGTGGGATAGTATGATCCAGCGATATGAAGGAAACGAAATGTACAAGAAGCGACGTCTCGAACGTTTGAAGACTCAATTCGTTGTGTTCAAGGCTTTGAAGAATGAATCATTTGATGACACAGTGAATCAATTTTATCATCTGCTGAGAGAACTTGATAGAAGTCAAGAGGGTATCTACACTGAATTCGAGAAGGTTGAGAAGTTCCTGAATTGTCTTTCCAGAGAATGGAATATATACACCGCTTTGATCAGAGAGGGTGTTCTCTACGAAGAGCTTTCATTGGAAGAAGCTGTTCAGAAACTGAGGGGTTACGCTTGGAATATGGAAGATCAAGCATCTGATTTCGAGAAGATCCAAGATCCTCAGTTGTATAAGGCTTCGAAACCAACGGATAAGGGTAGTAATGGTGGTGTCGGTGTTGCTTTGTATTCGGAGAATGAAGGTCCTGCAAGTGAACACGCCTTTATAAGCAACAATGACAGTTCAAGTGGAACAACCAATTCAAATCAAGGGATGTACTCTTCTAGTGGGGCTCAGAAATCTCAAGGAACAAGTTTGAACTTTCCCAAGATAGATGCAAGTTGTTTAAAGATGATTGAAGAAAACATGAGTCTGTTGGCGTCCTTCATGACTGCCTACGAGAACTTCTGTCTTGGGAAGCTCGTTGAACCGTCAAGTCTCGATGAGGACTTTGATCAGATAGATCAAGACGAAATGGAAGAACTTGATCTACAACTCAATATGGCACTGTTAGTTCGAAGAGCGAAGAAGTTTCTGTTGAAGACGGGTAGGAAGTTCATAGGAGGTCAGACAAAGACTCGAATGGGAGTCGACATGACCAAAGTAAAATGTTACAACTGTGGTATCTACGGGCATTTTGCACGTGACTGTCGGAAGCCGAAAATGGAAAGATCTGATAGAGACAACAACTCCCGAGGAAATAATTCAAGACCTCACAACAATTCATCAGCTGCTACCTCTAACTCAAGTGCTCGTTCAAGTGGGTCTGAAAATCTTACACCTTCGACAAACAATGCTATGGTGGCTCAACCTCTAGAGAGTGTGACTGAGCCTTATGATTGGGGTTGTGCCTTGGAAGACATTTCAGGAGCTATTGTGTCACAAGCTTTTATAGCTGAAATTGTGAACGAAGAAGTGTGTGAAGAGGTTGTCGAAGAGACTAGCATTAAGGAGCTTGCAGTTGTAGCTGAGGTTATTGGGGAAGAATTGGATTCGGGGAATGTTGCGGAGAATGAAAATCCATCGATTGAAGAGTCTGTTGAGAAGTCTAGCAAGACAGAAGATGGAGAAAAGGGAGAACGCTTTGAATTCAACATCTCCACAGCCGAAATGCAGCAATTCGCGGATGCAGAAGCTAAAAGGTTGGAAGAAAACTCCATAGAAAACGAGGCTTGTGCATTCATGGCTGGCATTGAGGTAAAATCATCTTCTGTAGATAAGCGATGTGCTAGATGTGTTGAGTTTGTGACTAAGATTGATAGATATGCACTTCATAACACAAACTTAATTGCAGATTTAGAAAAATCCAGAGAACTCATTGCTGTTTTGTCTAATTCGGATAAAGAACACCGAATTAAGATAAAAGCACTGAAAAATGATATCTCTGAATTTGAGAGACTTGTGGCTGTGGGTAATCTTAGAAACCAGGAATTAAAATCTGAACTTGAAATGAATCAAAATTGTGTTTTGGAAAAGAACAAAATCATTTTGGAAAAAGATAATCTGATTTTAGATTTGCAACGAAAGATTGAAAAATTCAGGAATTCATCCGAAGTGATGAATTTCTGTATTAACAGCCAACGTCTCAAAGAATCTGAGGAAGAAATGTTCGGCATTGGTTATACTAAGGTGCCTCCTCCGGTAAACCATAACTATACATCGATGCCAAGCATTGACCCTGAATTGGCAAATTTTGTGCCAAAGACTCCTCTGACAGTTGAACCACAAAGTGAGTCAGAATCTGAGCCAGATGAAGTTACTGACTCAGATCAGTCGAAGATGAGTGGAGTTTCAAAGAAAAATGAAGTAAATCTTGAAAACATTGAAAATTTGATAAGCAATAAGATTTTGGAAATGCTTAATCAAGTTCAAAATGAGAAGTCAAAACCAACGTCACGTGGGAAAAATAAAAAGGGTTTGAAAAATGTTCCTAAAACTGAGTTTGTTAAAGGGGAGGACTTTATCAAAGAAGAAGTAAAAATCGAAACAGGTTCCAACTCTCAGTTTGTGAACCAAATTTTGAAAAATTCCACCAACGACTCATCATCTTCGACCACTCACGAGGAACGTCCAAAGAATGCTGCGAAAATTCGCAAATGCTACAAGTGTCGTGGGAAAGGACACTTAGCAGCAGACTGTCCAGATGACAAGGGTAAATCTCTTGTTGATCCTGATCAAAAGAAACCTTTTGTTGAAAAACCACAAAATGAAGCAGTTAATGTTGAATAGAAAAATGGTAAAAATCAGAAGGTTGAGAAAAACAAAGTGATTAAACAAGAAGTAAAACCGGTTATCAAACCAAATGTTAAATCACAACAAAATCAGGATCAAGAGGAGAAACCTGTTATTATTAACCGCGGGGACAGATCGGAAAATACATCTCAAAGATATGATACTCGTGAGAAAACCCCTCACAGACGACAAAATCATGTCACTTTCCAAACAGTTGAGAATGAGCAACGTTCTGGAGGTTCGAACAGTAACTATGTTAGACCTCATGCACAGAACAGATTCGTGAATGATCAAAATGCGTCACCCCCCCGATTTCCAAATCAAAGACCGCATTCGGATAATCATCCACGATCATTCTCAAGACACGAAGATGCTCCTAGATTTGGTAGGAATTCTGAGCCACCCAGGAATCAAAATTACAGTTACCAAAACTATGGAAGCCGAGGTTATGGAAACTCTGGTTATACCAACAGATCGTCAACTCCGTATAATCCACGATTTGCAGGGACTCATTCCAACAATTTTCGAAATGGAAATGGTGGACACAGAGGCGATGATGGTTATTTCAAAGAGTTTTCTTATGTTGACGAATCAGGACGACCCAAGACCATCATGGCTTGGGTCCCACACTCTAACTAAATTTTTGTTGGGGAGTGTAGGAGCAGCTGAAGAGGGCTATCTATATTTGGTATATCGATAGTGGCTGTTCCAGACACATGACAGGAAATAAAGAGTTATTGAACAATTTTAAACAAATTCGTGGTGGTTATGTGAATTTTGCCGGTGAAAAGGGTGGTTACATCACCGGTGAAGGCTCTGTGTCAAATGGAAAAATCACGCTGCATAAAGTGAACTATGTTGAAGAATTGAAGCATAACTTGATGTCGGTTTCTCAAATCTGTGATAACAAGTACACGATGTTGTTCACTGATAAAGCTTGCTTCGTTTTGCGTCCGGGATTTGCTGTTCCTGAAGATTGGATTGTTATGAGAGCTCCAAGGGTGAATAACACATATGTCATGGACATGCGCCCGTTGGTTAACTCGTCTGCTCCAGCGACTTGTCTACTTTCAAAGGCGACTGAAGATCAATCGTATCTCTGGCATAGGAGAATGGGCCACGTGCATCTGCGAAAAATGAACCACTTAGTGAAAAACAACTTGGTGTTGGGGGTTCCTTTACGCAGTTTCAATATGCACAACAAATGTGAATCATGTGAAAAAGGAAAAATCAAACGAAAGCCTCATAAACCGAAAACAGTTAACTCAATCCAAAAACCACTTGAATTGCTTCACATGGATCTTTTCGGCCCGATCCATGTTGCTAGCATTGGTGGGATGTCTTATTGCTTAGTTGTCACTGACGACTTCTCACGTTACTCATGGGTATTTTTCTTAAAAACAAAGGATCAAACCGCTGGTATTTTAAGAGACTTATTCAAACAACTTGAGAAAAATTATTCACTTCCTATTAAGAAATCCGAAGTGACAACGGCACTGAGTTAAAAATCATTATATGGATGAGTTATGTCGGGAAATGGGAATAATTCATCAGTTCAGCGCTCCATATGTTCCTCAACAGAACGGAGTTGCAGAACGAAAGAATCGTACCCTAATTGAGGCGGCCCGCACTATGCTTTCTGAATCAAAATTGCCAATTTTCTTCTGGGCCGAGGCGGTAAACACTGCATGTTATGTGTTAAATCATGTGCTTACTGTCAAAAGAGAAGATAAAACGTGTTATGAATTGCTTGAAAACAGGAAACCGAACCTATCTGGTTTTCAGCCTTTTGGGATTAAGTGTGTTGTCAAACGCACCAAAGATACTCCGAAAATGGGGGAAATTGGTGAAATTGGGTTCTTTTTGGGTTATGCCAATGGAACTCCAAACAAACGCGTTTATAACATCAAGAAGCGAATAGTGGAGATCGTGTTTGACATAACTCCTTTGAGTTTTGATCCTCCACCGTCCGAATTCGGTCCCAAAAGTGGTTATGATTATGATAAATTGTTTGATTCGTTTGATCTTCCTGATGTTTCAGAAGAAGATTCAGAGGTTGTGTACACACATCTTGTGAACAAAGATGAAGTGGATGCGAGCTGGAGAGCAAGTATTCCTACTAATGTGTCTTCGAATGTTCCAGTCGCTGATTCTTCGTCCGTAAATGATGTTGTTGCTGAGCAGATCCCCAATGCAGCTGCTCAAACTACAAGTGGAGATCTATACGTTGACTTTTCAGCATATCCAAATGTTAATGCGTCTTCTGGTAATGATCAAGCTTCTAGTAGTAATGCAAATGCTGAGGGGGAGATTCAATCGAATTTGGGAAACAATCTTCAAGCTCCGGCAATCCCAGTTCCAAGAACAAATATTCATCATCCTGTTGATAATATTATTGGGAATCCAAATGCGGGAGTGCAAACGCGAAGGAGTATTTCAGAAATGCAATGTCTGTTCTCTGCTATCAAGAAAGAAGAAATCTATAATCTTAGCCTGCATGAATGTTTTATCTCTCAAATAGAGCCGAAGAACTATCAAACGGCTCTGAAGGATAATTCTTGGTGTGAAGCGATGCAGGAAGAGTTAGCTCAGTTCGACAAGTTAAAAGTGTGGAATTTGGTCGATCTTCCAAAGGGCCAACATGCAATCAACACGAAATGGGTTTTCAAGTGCAAGAAAGACGATAAGGGTGTCGTTGTCAGAAACAAAGCACGTTTGGTTGTTCAAGGCTTCAATCAGGAGGAAGGGATTGATTATACCGAAGTTTATGCACCGGTGGCAAGACTGGAAGCTATTCGTTTGTTTCTAGCCTTTGTTGCACACATGCGTATCAAAGTCTATCAGTTGGATGTGAAAAGCGCCTTCCTTTACGGGAAATTGCATGAAACTGTGTATGTGTCCCAACCACCGGGTTTCGAAGCTCCAGGGTTAGACAACAAGGTCTATCTGTTGGACAAGGCTCTCTACGGTCTCCATCAGGCCCCTCGAGCATGGTACGAGACGTTGTCAAAGCATCTATTGGAGCATGGGTTCTCGCGTGGTGCGATTGACTCCACACTATTCATTTTGAAGAAAGGGGGAGATTTTCTGATTGTGCAAATTTACGTTGATGACATAATTTTTGGTTCTTCAAATGAAGAATTGTGTCGTGAGTTTGAAGCGGTGATGAAGTCCAAATTTGAAATGAGTGCGATGGGGGAGTTATCATTCTTTTTAGGTCTACAAGTGAGTCAAGAAAAAACCGGGACATACGTGTATCAGACAAAGTATGTCCACGAGATTCTCAAAAGATTTGGATTGGAAGATAGCTTACCCTATGACACGCCTCTACCGACAAATCTCAAGCTTTCACCCGATGATGAGAAAGATCCTGAAGTGGATCCGACTCTATATCGAGCAATGATAGGTTCATTGATGTATCTTACTACTTCACGACCAGATATTATGTTCTCTGTTTGTTTGTGTGCTAGGTACCAATCAACTCCGAAGGAGTCTCATTTGAAAGCAGTCAAGCATATTTTCAGATATCTGAAAGGGACGCCTAAGCTTGGATTGTGGTATCCAGCTGAAGGTGGTTTGGATTTGATGGCGTATGCTGACGCAGATTTCGGAGGGTGCCGGATGAATAGAAAGTCAACCTCTGGCGGCGCACAACTTCTTGGGAATCGTCTTGTCTCTTGGCAATGCAAAAAGCAGGTTGCTGTTTCTCTATCCACGTGGGAGGCCGAGTACATTGCTGCTTCAAGCTGTTGTGCTCAGGTTTTGTGGATTCAGCAGCAAATGAGGGACTACGGTTTGAATTTTACTCGAACTCCTATCCTTGTCGATAACAACTCTGCCATTTCCATAACAAACAATCCAGTTAATCACTCACGCACTAAGCACATAGATGTTAGGCATCATTTTATTCGCGACTGTGCTGAGAAGGGTTTAATAGAAGTGGTTAGGGTAGACACCTTGGATAATCTTGCCGACCTGTTTACGAAAACATTCGATCGGGCTAGATTTGAAAATCTGGTTCGAATGATTGGCATGATCAACCCAGAGTAAAATGCTTTCTAAACTCGCATAGAAACTTTATTTTATCTTTTCTGTACAGTTCTTACTGCTTTCGAAAAATTGAAAAACTCCAAAAAATATTTTACTTAGTTGTAGGGTCCGTCCTCCCGTTTAGTTGACAAAGGGAAACGTCCTATGGAAGAAGTTATTGTGGATGAATCCATTGATGATATGCCATCCAAAAAACAATACCTTCGTTTAGTAATGAAAGAACTTCAAAATCGTCTTCCACCCTCCGAAAGAGAAAAGCTTGAGTTATTTCGAGCGAAGGTTGCTTCTCTCGGTCCCTCTTCCGATTGGAGTATTCGCCTAGCTAGCTGGAATGACAAAACAAACAATTTGGATTCAATTGATTTTAGCTCGTCCTCTTCTGATGATGATGATGAAGACCGTCGTCGTCCTGTTTCTGATACCGTTCGTGTACCAGTTCCTTTCAGGATGTATAAGCGACAACGTGTTGCTGTTTCGGCTCTTCAGTCTTCGAGTCCGATGGTTGCTTCGGTCACGGTTACATCCAGCTCGGCTCCATTCGACTCCAGAGGTCTTCTTAATATGGAGTTATCGGTAACTCTCCCGTCACTATCTTCCTCTCTTCCATTCACTTCCTATGTGGAAGCTATCAGTATGGTTACTTCTCCTCAACCAGCAGTACCGATGATGTCATCTCCGATTCCTGTAGTACCGCTATTTGAGTCGTTATTATCTCAAACGGGTACGGGTAATGTGTTCGCCTTATCAGGAGATTCCTCTCTGCCACCGGTACCTAGTACTCTCACTGATTTGCCAGCATCATCAGAGTCACGTCAAGCAGGTCCGAAGGTCGCTTTCGGTCGGAATCCGCCAGCAGTGCGACCGAAGAAAGGTTCTTTACGTCCTCCAGTGACACCATCCTCAGGTCCTAGGCCATCCAGGACACAGCCGTCTGGCTCAAGACCTCCTGCCCCTAGATCTTCTACAGTTTCTGCTTCGAGACCGTCAGGTTCAGGTCAAGGACAGAACTTTCAGCAGTTTGTCCGTGGCAAGTTTCAGGATGCAGCCAAGGTTATGGTTCAACACAAGGATCAGATTTCTAGGCAACAGGAAGAAATTGCCTTCTTGAAGAAAAGGGATGCAGAACGAGACCAGCAGATGGCTCAGCTTTTTCCTCTCACCAAGGATCAGAGTGTTCAGTTGGGTAAGTTCATAACTCAAGATGCATCGACGTCTGCCCGACAACATACTTTGGTTAGTACTACGGATCGGCTTCTCGGGATTGTGACAGATCTCGTATCACTCCTTGCTGCTCAGGGGGAGATTTCGGCTTCGGATTTTCAGGTTCAGGCTAAGTGCAAGATGGATGAACTAAAGAAAATCAGAGACGATCTTGACAAGGACAAGGATCCCAACGCGTCGAAGCAGGGGGAGCAGTCAAGGAGCGCACGTGCTCCTGAAGCTGCAACTCCGGCTCATGTTGAGGGGGAGTCCTCAGGTGCAGCTGCAGGGGGAGATAAGGGCCCTGTAGAGGCTGATGCTGAATTAGTTTCGGGAGCTGGTGAAGTGGTTGAGGAAACGTTTGAGGATTGGCGAACAGACGACGACCTGGCTGGTAAGTTCAGCTTCATTGAGACTACGAAAGGGAAGACGATTGAGTATGAGTCCTTACCGGTCAACAGTGATACTATCAGAAGCTTTGTGTTTGGCTGTGAAATGCCCGAAGAAATCTTTAATCCTATACGAATTCCCGAAGAAGTCAGTGTGGCAGCTCGAAAATGGTTTAGAAATCTTCCAGATGATACTCAAAGGAAGAGGTACTTATCCACAAAAGGTGAGTACCCGGACAAATTCGAAGTTGGGATTTCGATGAGCAGCACGACCTGGTAATGATCAAAAGGACCGATGGGGTTCAGTACTTCAGGCCAAGGGCTAAAGATCTTCAGACTCTTCCAGCATGTGATCTTCATCACATTGCTCAACTCGATCTCAACAACCATACAAATGTTGCCAGTATCAGAGGATTGATTCCTCATCTCGTTGCTGAGAGTCGTGAGAGTAAGTGGAAGTTGTTCAAGCCAGCGGTCGGTCGAGGAGTTAAGTATCTAAACAAGTTCACTGGTAAAGAAGAATGGAAAATGGTTTACCCTCCAGCGAGTTGCCTTCGTAAAATTCCTATGCGAAAGTTCGATCTCGATAAATTCGACAAAATAGGTTATTGGTATCTCAATGGGAAGACTGGGGAAGCCGTGATTACTGAAAAGAAATTGATGGAGGAGATTGCTAAGATTCTGGATCCAATTTGGCTTGCCAACCTTAGAGAAGCTCAGTTGAAGAAGCTTCGGCGCCTGCCTCTAAAGTACAATGAAGAAGATCGTGTTCTTGCGGACCAGTTCATCAAGGTGGTTCAGTTCTGTGTGAAGAACAAGGTCTGGGCAGGAAGCAGCTTTTCGAAGAGGGTTTGAAGATCTCAAGAGCAATGAAGACCATGCACTGATCAAGGGGGAGTTTGTTAATGCACTTTAGGTGATAAGTGCATGTCTCCCAAGTTATAGGGTCTTTATTGTACATTTGTAAAAGATAGTCCCAAGTTTATCCTAGGGACATTTTGTCCAAGGTTTAGGTTGGTTTCTCTAGTCAGACCTTTTTGTATGGATTCTTTAGTCAGAGTTTTTGGTTAGGACTTTTGTCTGAGTTTTGTATAGGGACAAAAGTCAGAGTTTCTTTGTGTATTTATTTGTCCGGGCTTTCTAGTTAGTCTTGAAAGTCCGGGCTTTGCCTTGTATATATACTTTAATATGGAATAGACAAGGCGGCGATTCTGTGTGAAATTCTGTGCACCTAACCCTAATCATTGTGTTTTGTCTGGCGGCTGCTTTGTGTGAGTGACGTCATTCATCTTCATCAAGAATACTCAGTGTATTCTTGATTTCTCTCTCAAATCCTTGCATTCCAGTGTTTCATCTGCAGTGGTTGATCATCAGGTGGATTCCGCACACCTGTTGATTGCTTTAGCTGAGTGAGATCTTGGATTAGGAGGCCTTACAAGGTTAGGTTTATGTAAAGAATATTAATTAAAGAGGTTAACTATAATAATTTAAATGTACACATATAAAAAGATTGTTATGATATAAATTATACTTTTAATTTTTTGAATCTTACATAATTTTGTTCCAAAAACCGAAATAACCGAACCGAACCAACGTAAAAATCAAAAAACCGAAACCGAAAAAAACCGAAACCGAACGGTTTTTAAAACCCGAAAACCGACATTTTGGTTTCGGTTTTGATTTTACCCAAAAACCGAACCGAACCGTGCACACCCCTAGTGAGAAGTCAATCCAAATTTCAAGCATTGGAGTGGTCAAATTGGCTTTCCTTTAATTTCCCACACACTTAGTAGGGTCAAGTTATTCTACAAAGGCTTCTAATTGTATGAAGTGTAAGAAGGATTTATAGAGTAACAAATGTCCAATAACCTAAAACTAAACCCACTACATCACCACCAAAAACCTAAACACCCACCCCCACCCCCAAAAAACCTAAAAAAAAAAAAAAACTAAACACCCACCCGCACCCCCACCACCACCCAAAAAACTAAACACCCACCCCCACCCCCACCACCACCCAAAAACCTAAACCGTCAGGTATTTTTGTAGTGGGGTTTTTTTGTGTAGTGGGTTTTTTTAGGTTATTGAACACTTGTCACTCTATAAATCCTTTTTACAATTAGGATTCTTTGTATTTGATCCTAATCCACACTTAGTATTTGTTGTTTTCTCTTTGCTCTGTTTGTATCTTGTTAGTTTTTCCAGAATTTTGTCTCCTTTCAAAAAAAAAAAAAAAAAATAAAAAATAGTAAATTTGCTTTGTTAAATGGTGGTGTGCACTGTGCACAACCCCATGCTCGTTGATGAAATATTATTACATAAACACATGATGAAGCCTGTGGCCTTAATCATATAGGTCGTGGAAACACATTGCAAACTTGAATAAAGAATTTATCAAATTTAGGTCGAGACTCTCATTACTCTCAAAAAAAAGACAAGGAAGATACTATCTTTTAAATGATATTTGGATTTGAAGAGCCGCCTTCATGCAACAATACCAAACATGATTTCTTTTCGAAACAAACAAGGAGTAGCTTCTAACGTGCTCTTTGATTTTAGCAAATAATATTGTTGTTAATGACTGGTCGCAGGGCCGGCTCCATACATTTGCCAACCTAGGCACAGGCCTACGGCCATCAAAAAATAAAAGCCTTTAAGTTTTTAGAAAGTTGTTATATATAGTATATGTATTAGACCTAAATAAATACGTTTATTTCAAAGCTAAACTAGTTTTTCATTAAAAGAAGTTCAAAGTAAATATTGTTTAGCGAAAGAAAAAGGCTCGGTTTCAAAGCCCATTTCGTATTAATTTCCAACTATTACAACACAACAATAACCATGGACCTAATCATCATTATTCAGCGGCCTAAAGTCCCTAAAATACGCAATCATCGTTCCCACTTCCCATCACAACCTTCTTTCAATTTATAGGCTATCGCTATCACTAGACCAATGCAAAAAAGTAACCGTAATCACCGATGGCGACGGGTCCATCGTGATTGGAGGAGAGTTTATGGGTGAAATTAAGACCCTCAACTCGTAGTTCGCTTAGGGTCTTCAAACACGTAAGAACGGCCCTGACTGGTCGAAACGTATTATTGAGAGTGAGGACGTTAAGCTGCAATTACATTGAATTCATGACTTCTATGGTACATATGAGGCCTCGAACCGGTATTGATCCTTAACACTTGATCCTCACAATTCTAATCAACAAACCATGCTATATACATATATAACTAGTCATGCAACCGAAACAAATATTATATATCAACACATTTATTCGATAGATATATATATGTTACATACAAAGACGAAAAGAAATTCAAACCATACAATTCTTTTGGATTTCTAATAGTTCATTGTAGAAAATACACAATTCTTCACACAATTATTTGGTTTTTTTATTTCAAACTTTTTTCTCATCCACCGCAACCACCACAACCACCGCAACCGCCACCACCATCACCACCGTCGCCACCACCATCTCCGCAACAACCACAACCACCACCGCCACCGCCACCGCCACCTCCACCACCACCACAGCCACCACCACCTTGATCTTTCTTAGAAGATTGACTCTCTGGAGTAGGTTTATCAGCGGCTGGATTATCACCACAAACAAAAATTACCATAGATATAATGGACATAGATACCAGAATCATACATAGCATGAAGACAATATGTGAGCCGTTGGACTCGAGAATTTCGTCTCCTATGTTGCCACCAAGATCAATCAACCGAGCCATATATGGTGTGCTTGGTGCTATATCAACCGGGTGCAAAAGAAATGATGATCAGTGTATCTATTTATGTAGTTAGCTAGTTTCTTGACTTACCTATGCTTCTAAATATATGTATGGGATGTTTGACTAGGTTATCGAGTCAATTACTTGTGTTAAAAGTAAGACAGATGCATGTAAATTGGGATTTTTCAAATATAACTCAGGAGTTGACTTAAAGATTTTTCAAATAGTATATTGTAAAAGATTAAGTTTATTTATAGAAAAAACGTTTGGAATATAGATGAAGACGGGTTGACATTCATAACTGTTTTTTTTTTTACCTTATTTGTACATGTGATTTTCTTTAAATTTATGTGATTTTATTTAAATTTATTATCATATATATACTTGTAAATTCTACTTCTAAAGTATGTAAAGAAAAATCCTTTTAGCATTGGCATATATACACTGTCAATACATTATATTTGGATAATTGATATTTGATGCATATTTTGGATAATTAGACATCTATTGTTTTATGTATGTATAATTTGGATATTATCAATTCGTCTAAATATTTAGATATCGAATAGTTTGGTGATTATTAGTGGATTAGAATAGGAAAAACCAATAAAACCGGAAAACTGTTTTTTTTTTTTTTTTTTTTAACAAAGAGAACATTTGCAAATCAGTCGCAAATGGGCCAGTAGCAAACGCAGCCGCTGATTTCCATCGCAAAATATACTCCGCCGCAATATGGGAATGCACAAGGAGGTTTTGTCACCGCAATTTCAATCACAATCGACGGCAAAGACGATTTAAAGTCAAACTGTTAATCGCAAATACTCAATTTTCTAGTTATGTGATGTGATAATACAAAATAATTATCTCAAAAAAGTTAATCTCCAATTTATGGCTTCCTATTGGAAAAGTTTGTCATCATCATAATCTGATCATGATATCTATAAGCTATTAGTTCCATCTTTTTCAGTTTAAATTACTCATTGACATTATTATTCACCTTCGAAGTGACTCATAAAAGCTTATCTTGTTAGTAATTTGATACATTTTAACATAAAAGCTTATCTTGTTCGTAACTTAATACAAAATAAGAAGTATAGAATATTGTTGCTGTCACCCTTATAACAGTCAAACAAAAGGGAGCTTTCAGCATGCATATATATTGCTTGTAATTTCCCAATAATTTTCAACGGATGAGTTAATAAGAATGTTTGTATTAAATAATTGTAGATGTCATTTTTGTTTTTCTAATATAAGTTAAGTATCTGTTAACAGCCGAAGACCATACGAGAGGATTACTTGATTCAGGGAGTTTTATCTGTTTAAGAAATGCATCGACTTCTTCTTCTTCTTCCTTTTTATTTTTTCAAACTCACTGTGGACATTAATGAGGTTGCCCTACATGGCATAATTATGTATAGTCTCTCGCCCACATGGCAATGTTTATTTTTGACAATTTTTAGTTTTTAAGTATTTTTAAAACAAATATGAATGAAAGTTTTAATATTTTCAGCTATACGTATTAATTTTTTTTTAATTTTAATTATTAAATAAGTCTAAAAAAAGCTTCAGTAAATTTCAACTATTTTAAAACATTAAGTTTCAATAGATTTAACTTTTCAATTTTTTTTTTAAAACTAAGTTTATAAATATCTTATAAGAGAAAAGCGTGTGGACAGTCCTGATGCATTGATGAAATTTCACCTATAGTCTCAACCTTTATAAAATTACAGCTTTGAGCACTAACGTATGTACATTCGTTTCTCAGATAACCCCAAACGTGAATGGAGATTAGTTTTTGTGGTTAAGTGGATGTGAAATAACAAAATGGCCTTCATTATTAAAAAAAAGTTAATTACGTTTTTCGTCCATGTGGTTTGTCAAAAATCACTATTTCAGTCCATTAGTTTAAAAATTGTCATTTCAGTCCCTGTCGTTTCAGTTTCGTAACTATTACAGTCCACCAACTCAACACCGTCTAATTTACCGTTATTCTTTTAATGAAATAACTAAATACCCTCTGTTAAAACCCTAACTATATATAAACAAGAAAAAATTACATAACTTAGCAAACAAAACTCACCTCAATCAGACCACACCACGGCCCACCAAACAACCACCCTCACGCAACCGCCATTGCCGTCTCCGGTCACGCACCCCGCCTCTACAACAACTGGACCTCCAGCTGCACACCGGCGGACTAACTCCGGTTCGTCTCATCCTCAATTTAATTCCAAATCCGGTGGAGTTTCCTGTGGTTTTGATGCCTTCATTGGAGGGCTTCAAACCCATCCTCCACCTACCTCCTAAAACCAAAAAACCCAGTTCGTTATCAAAATCGAAAACCCAGTTCATCCATCACCATCGTGCTTCCAGTCGAACACCATTACCTACGTGTATCACTAGTTCACTACCATCGTCCTCATGTCATTTTAGATCTGCTCGGTTTTACCTCTTGTCTATGCTCCGTTTTCCGGCGACCCACTGCCATTAGATGTTCAGATCTGTAATAACGATGACATGATTGTGTTGTTTTAACCAACGACATGAAACGAAGTTACAGATTTAATAATCGACTGGAAAATAGTTCTTAAATAAGAATCGCAGATTTCTTGTTGGAAATTAAACGATTTGGAACTGAGTTAGGGTTGTTTAAAGCCGGAGACGTGATTTGTGAAAGGTTGTTTGTTTACAAATATGAAAAAGCAGCAGAAAGATTAAGAATTAGGGTTTGTTGTTTGTGTTTAGATGAAGAAGAAGAAGAGTGGCGACTGATAACATGTTAGGGTTTTTGGTTAGGGCTGTAAACAAACTGAACGAACACGAACAAGGCCTTGTTTGTGTTCGTTCATTAAAGAAATAAACGTGTTCATGGAAACTTACCGAACGAGATTTTATGTTGGTGTTCGTTCATTAAAGAAATGAGCGTGTTCACGAACGGTTCACAAACACAAACGAACATACAAATAAATGTGGCGAACACGACAAAAGATAATGGTGGATGACCTAGAGAGTAGCACTGAAACTTGAATCCTTTATTGTGGAACAGAGAAGGATCGCATTCGTCGATGTAAATAATGAGAAAGGAAACAGAAATTGTGCATAAACAAGGTGAAATAGGGTTTTCTAGATTAAGTGTTAGAGTAATAAAATAAATAAAAGTTTAATAATATAAAAATATAGATAAAATATATGAAAGTACAAAAATCTTTAATTAAAACACAAACATACAAACATAAACGAACACAAATGAACAAATTTTCACGAACACCTTACCGAACGTTCACGAACACAATTGAACGAACGAGACCTCTGTTCATGTTCGTTCATTTAATTAATCGAACGAAATTTCTTGTTCATGTTCGTTCGTTTATTATACGAACGAACGTAAACGAACTTCCTGCCGAATGGTTCACGAACTGTTCGCTGAACGTTCAGTTCGTTTACAACCCTATTTTTGGTGGTGACATGTGATAAATGAAATTGTAATTAAAAAAGGTTAATGTTAAACACGGGTAATTTGGTCATTTCACCAACACTTAACAAAATAAATGGTTGGAGTTAACGGAGGTGGACTGTAATAGTTACGAAACTGAAACCACGGGGACTATAATGACAATTTTTAAACTAATGGACTGAAATAGTGATTTTTGACAAACCACAGGGACGAAAAACGTAATTAACTCATTAAAAAATAACCTATAAAACATTAAAACAAAAATGAGTTAAATGCCAAAATCGTCCCTGAGGTTTGGGCACGTTTGCCATTTTCGTCCAAAATGACACTTTTGTACCAAATTGCCCCCAACGTTTGTAACTTTTTGCCATTTTCATCCAAACCACTAACTTAGTTTATTGTTTCTGTTAAGTTGAGGATATTTGGATGAAACTGGTAAATATAAAACCACATGGACGATTTTGGTAATTTACTAAAACTCTTTTAAATATCTTGTATTTAATAAATTTTGTTACATATATAATAAAAAACAATATACATGCAATTTTTATATGAAATGAAATGGCAACTTTATCAGATCTATTCTCAGTTATCAATTTGAATGATATTATAAAATGAACTTATGAGTAAAATATGTATCTTCTTTTTATGACTATGGTTTGAACACCTAATGAGGCAAACGAATATCAATATATCATGTTAATAACTGGGCTAATCGGTTCATAAATCCATTCATCTTTGAGTTCGACTCTCAATGAAAGCATAATGAATCTTGACTACGGCTAATTGAATCGGAATGATAGGCTAAGTTTCTATTACTTACTGCAATGTTGTAGCTACTAGCTGAAACAATACTCAAAATAGTGGAATGCGTATGTTTTGTAAAATGCAATTTAGGATCGAATAAGTATCATCAATACTTGGATCATTTTAATATGTGGTTTTAGTATCAGAAAGTCTGCAGAAACATAAATAGAATATACTAGTTAAAAAAATCAAAGTTGAACATGCAAATTCCCATTAAAGAGTAGAAAGACATGCCAAAATCTTCATCAATTTATTATTCAAACATTAAGTTTCTGTATAGCCATTAAATCAAAATCCCATACAAAGCCATGCTAAATGTTAATACGAATAATTCGAGTATCCAATTCGAATAGAAAATGGTAAGAATGGGTTCATAATTCAATAACAATTATGTTTTTGAAGCTATTATTTTTTCATAGAAAAATTGCATGTATATTCTTTTTATTATATATGTAACAAAAATAATTAAATAAAAGAAATTAAAAAGGGTTTGAGTAAATTGCCAAAATCGTCCCTGTGTTTTTATATTTGCCTGTTTCATCCAAATATCAACAACTTAACAGAAAAAATAAAGGAAAAATTACAAATTTGTCCTTTATCTTTATACTACTTTACATGCGGTGTCCTTTTTTACGAATGTTGGCAGGCGGTATCCTTTACTAGGTATTTTGTTGCATGTTTTGTCCTTTACACCCAACCTAGTTAAAAAACGAAATTAATTTTTGGCACATGATATGCACATGAGGGTAATTATGTATTTTCCACCCACCACAACATTTCCCCCCTTTTATAACCCCCACAAACCCTAATTTCCCATGTGCATCAAAAAGTCTTCAAATTTTAGGGTTTTCTGAATGTGATTTTGGTCGATTAAGGATGGTGATCTGCCCATGTGGGAAAGAGGCTGTGATCGTAACATCATGGACTAGCAAGAAACCCTGGTCGTCGATTTTATGCTTGCCTTGAACCGGTAAGTACTCTGAATTTGAACGGATTGTGATGTAGATCGTTAATACATGTTATGGTGTGTAATATAGGGCAGAAATTGCCGATTTATTAGCTGGTACGATCAGGAAAGGTGTCAAAGATGCATCGATATCATACCTGGTTTGCTAAGGAGGAAGAACACATTGGAAGAATCTAACAGGTTGCTTCATCAGGCCAACATAGTTGTTGAAGGCAAACTTAAAGAAATGAAGTAAAAGCTATCAAATTGAAGAAGATTTTGGTTCTCAGTTGGGTCTTGTTCATAGTTTATGTGTTGTTTGTTTAAGTGCAATAGTTTTTAATCCTGATGTAAGACATTATGTAATGTATGTTGTTTTTTTTGTGTTAATGAAATACAAAGGTATTATGTACTGATGTAAGGACATGACTAATTTCGAAAACATCATGACCAATGTCGAAAACATTACGATCAATGTCGAAAACATTACGACCAATTACCAAAACATAACGACAACTTGAAAATACCATAAGCCACATCAATAAGCATTACCATTACAGTTATAACGAGTTATAATCCTAAACATAATGCTACATCAGTTTGCATACATAACTATACCATTACATGTTCAAAATACATAACCATAACTGCTTAATGTTCAAAATACATAACCATAACTGGATGAGGCCAACTCTCTATAGCCCCAACCCTTCCTCCATTTTCAGCCATACACCAAAGTGCAACCACAACATGTCTGCAAGGTAACCCTGTGAAAAAAGGCATATACATTATACCATACACCATACAGTTTGACCCATGAAACTATAGCAAACAGTTTCTTACCTGTTATTTCCCAACCCCTGCAACTATGTGTTCTTGTATCCAAATTCACCACACGAGCATGATTGGGTTTCCTACTAACTCATAATACTCCCCTCCGTTCCACTGAACATGATAGTGACTTGCATCTTTCTTGATCTCCTCTAACAGTTCTGTGGCTCTTGGTGTTAGCAATCCATCACACTTTTCTATTACTTTCAAAACCGTCACAATCCTTCTCATAAGATATTCCCTGATGTACTCAAGTGCAAATATAATGGGCCTGTCCCTGCCTTCAATCACCTTGCCATTGTAACACTCACACATGTTGTTTAACAAAACATCAGACACTGCCCTACCTGTTATATTGGAAAAAATTACTTCGATATAGTTGAATATAACATACCAGAATATATATGAATAAGTAACATACCAGAAAAGTGTGATCTTGTCCAGTGTAAAGGTGGGATCTTAGACAACCACAAGTGTGCTTTCTTGTTAAAGGCCTTCAACTCATCCATGGCTGTTTGAAATTCAGGAATAGTAGTAGCAGAAGCACACTTCCAGAGCATGTTTTTGTACAGATCTCCTTTAAAGGTTCCCCTCATATTCTCATAGATGTGTCTAAGGCAATATCTGTGCTCAGCACAGGGAAACAACGTTGTCACTGCTTGCAGTATTCCCTGTTTCATAACATATAGCCAACATAATCAATAAACTTGAAAGTAATATCAACAGCTTAAGTAAAATACTTGAAAGTAATAAAGGGCATACCTTTTGTCTATCACTTATGAATGTGAAGTTTGAGTTAATTCCCAAATCAAGATCACTTGCCAAGAGCTCCAAAAACCATGTCCAGGAGCTGAGATTTTCAGATTCGACTATATTCCATTGTTGCTGTCCACACCGACTGTAGTTAGCATCTGGCTTGGGAATGGCCCTTTCATAAAAGCTCCATCCAGTCCCAATAAATCCCTGCCAAGTGCCTTAAAACCCTCTTTTAAAGCTGCCAAACATATATAGATTCTTCTAAACTGTCTTTCTTGGTCCCCAAGATTTTTACCCAACTCAAGCTCTATCTTCACAGTGGTACTTGGGTTTTTGCTTATTAATTCATTGGCATAGCCCCTCAGTAAAGAATATTGACTTGCATGGTCTCCTTCAACATTTTTCTTGGCTATTACCTTAGCTCTATAAGCTTTCATCCTAGAAATCCCCACAGAATACTTTCTTTGAAACTGTTCTTGAACTGGCCTCACAGGGATGTCTGGGTTTTCTTCAAGCTGATCTACCATTTCTTTTGATAGAAACTTTGAGGTACATGCATAATGTTTTCTGATTGGTACACAAGTGTGGTTGGTATTAAGTGTTTTCACCACCCAAGTCTCAGATTCTCTTTCTTTTGAAATAAATATGACATAAGGTCATTGATATTGATGTGGGTTTGTCTTTTTCCCTCTACCACCCACATTTACAGAACTGCTTTTTTCTTGGGCCCTGGATTCTTTTGATTTTTCCAAAACAACACCTTTAACTTTTTTTTCCTTTGATTTTGCCCTAGTTTCTCTATTTGTCCCTAAATCAGGCCCATTTCCTTTATCTTTGCATGCATATGTCTTTGCTTGGCTGGAAACATGCACACCATTATCATCAACCTCAAAGTCTCGCTTTGAACCATGACAATAAGCCCTTACCCTTCATCCTTGGTTATTCTAATTACTCTTCTAGTCTCTACAACAAGTTTTTTTTATCAGTTTCTTTGCTTCTTCTTTGGTTCCAAATGCTTGTCCTATATAGAAGTTTGCCAAGTTTTCATTTGATCTCCTAAGTTGGTGCAAAAGGTGTTTCCTTTTGCCAGCCTTATCACCATCAGAATCAGACCCATTGTCAAACCTATCATTATCTAGCACATCCCCATCTTCAGTTGGTTGGTGTGGCTCATCTAAGACATCCTCTACCTCAGTGTCAATATGCATCCTATAATCACTCATGTCTACTTCATGATCAGACATGGTATTATCCTTATCTAAAATATAATCATTGTCACTATCATTAGTTGCATCCATGTCCTCTCTTTCACCCTCATCTAAACCATCAGTTTCTGTTTCATCTATATCTTCACCCTCTGTTTCATCTAAACCATCACCCCCTCATTTTCATCTAAACCATCACCCTCAGTCCCACCATAAATTAGTGTCTCAACCCACTTTGCATTTTCTACAACACCACTAGATGACCCAACACCACTAGATGATCCAACATCTATATTCTGATTAACTTGAATACTTATGTTTTGCCCAACATCAAAATTCATTTTACTAGGGACAATAGCATATGGCCCAGCTTCATCTATTTCTTCAATAGTAATAGCAGGTTTAGGTTTACTTGGAGAGGAAAACAGTTCTTTCATATTTTTTAAACCACGCGTAGTATAAACATTGATGATCTTATGTTCTCCCACATCTTTAGCTAAGTTAAGAAAACCCTGATCACTGCTTAGGTGTTCAATACCATTGTCTAAGTCTTTTTCAGGGATTAAAAACATATAATACATGGGATTGGTGCTGTTATATCCTAACTGGTCCAACATAAGATCAAGCTCAATCAAAGAAAACTTATATATGTCGATCAAGTCCACGTAATCTACCCTGCCTCCTACATACTCACGTCCTGGAGGTACCGTCAGCCTACCACCATGATGAATCTGGAAACTGAAGATATGGGGAAAACCATCTGCAAATAATCAACACTCGCAGCATTGATCAACTAATACACTACTACATTGCAAAATGCACAATTTTTAGCTCAAAAATTAAACTAGGGTTTCAAATTTAAGTTGCAGAACTCACCATACAGATCAACAACCTGATCGTTGTCAAGATGGTCTCGAATGTACCATCCTTTATCGTCCTACGACATCGTCTTCTTTGATCAGCAATTTTGTGTGGTAGAAACCATAAGAGTGAAATCTGAGGTACGAATTGGGGGTGAATGATGTTATCAAAAGGATTTCTGGGGGATAATAAATGGCGTAGGTGTAAAGGGATATGGAAAAGATATAATTACCCTCATGTTGGCGGGTGGTCCATGGGACAACCCTTAAGTGTGTTAAAAGACGAGTTAGTCCCTCATTTGATCATGTAATTATCTTGAATTAGATAACTACGGTTGCTTGTGTTTCAGGTACATTTGGAGCTTAAAAGTATGGAAATAAAGCTTCGAATAGACACGACTGGATTGTAGAATGAAAGACGGAGAATAAATGAAAACAATAAAATTTTGGAATTGAAGAATTAAGAAGATAACATGATAGAGGATGAAATTATGAGAACGTAGGCGAAAACGGTGAAGAAAACGGAGTTGAAACGAGAAAGTTATGAAGAAAACAAAATTGATTGCTGAAGCCTACCGTAAATTACGGTAGCTAGCGTAATTTATGGTAGACTCTGACAAAAATTGATGCCGTAAGACAGTTTAAATCCACCGTAAACCATTTTAAGCCACCGTAAGCTACGGTGGCCACCGTAGCTTACGGTGGAGCCTGCGAAAAAAGTGTAACTCCCCACTTTTAAGGTGTTTTATGGTGTCTATTCATTGGCAATCATTGTGGGACGTTTTGGAGCAGTTCTTGGGGAGATTTTGGCTGTTTCTTCTTAGTTCTAAACAATTGGTTTGTGTTTTCGATTCACATGAACATTAATCCTTTTGTTATGATGTTTGTTCAAGCCATGAGTGGCTAAACTTTTTATGATTGTCTTTAGTTGAAGGTTTGTAAGACATTATGCTTTGATTTCCTTATTTCTAGAATAACAAACTTTATCTTTATGTTTTGTTTGTTATGGTGTGTGATTAGTTGTTTGTAAATTATTGATTCTTATTTTAATCTAATTTGAAACCATACGTTCTTGGTGTCATTGGCAATCGAGATATCATGGGTAGAATTAGGCTTGGGTAAGGGTTAATTGGTCATCGGGTAACAACCTCACGTTCTAGGAATCTGAGTACTTAGTTCTCTTTCATCACTACAAGTAATCACACATGAACTATGTCTGTGTAGTTCTTTCTAGTGGAATGATAGCATGAATGTCAATGCAAACTGGAAACTAACGATAGTCATTCGTCTCTAAATTGTTTACAAACCAAGGCTTTCATTTTGCAATTAGAATAGTAATCTTAGTTTTTAAACTCAAATCAATCAAACCAACTCTTGAACTTTACTTTCATTGCAATTAGTTTAATTTTAGTTAACTTAGATAAACCTTTAAATAACACATATTCCACAAACTCCCTGTGTTCGATACCCACTTACCGCTAGTTATTAGTAGTAATTGGATGAAATTTGATTGTGACCACGATATCACGTCAAATTTTGGCGCCGTTGCCGGGGAGTAGTGCGCAATGTGTGTTATTTTTGATCTTTTATAAGTTTGTTATTTTTCTGGGTTACGCTGGGTGTGTTAGTGTGCAGGTATTTATAGGTGCATGCATACTAGAAGCTATCACAAGCTATCACCATTGGCATTTGATCCAGAAATTGAGCGAACTTTGAGAAGAGACAGAATTTTGCTAAGAGAAAACAGAATCAGCGGTTCACCAACAACACCTACTACACCATTTACACCAATCAGATACATGAATCCACTCCACCTCCACCCACTACGGGTGAACCTACACCACCCTTTATACCATCTTCAACACAACCATCACCAAATACTACCACTCCTGCATCCATACCAGAAATCAATCCAACCAACACTACCTTACCTGAGAACACACAGTCTGAATACTCCTTCAGTTACAACCCTACATCATCCGCTGTTCCAGCTTATTCAACATTTTTCCCAACATCCGGCCAACCATCATCATCACAAATACCACCACCTAACCTTTACCAAACCGCTCCATCCATTATCCATTCTACTCCATTCCAACCAAGAGTGCAATCTCAACATACTTCGGGAGTAAGACAAGATGGGTTCGATGATGAGTTTGAGGATGACTTTGCGGGTTATGATGAAGAAGGATACATGTATGGGGGTGATGGAGATCAAGGGGAGTATGCCTATGTTCAAAGTCAAAATCAAAGGATGTCAAGTGTTGGTGGGATTCCTCAACAACAAATTATACCTCAACAATTGCTACCACAAGGTCCACCGGTGCATACACGTGTTCAACAACCTCACGTGGGGCCGAGATTTCAACCACCTCCACAACAATTTGGGCCTCCACGCATGCAAGTCCAAAGACCAATAGGTCCTATACGTCCAAGAGTTCGTTTGGGTGTGCCAAGAAAACATCTTCGAGAACATGCTAGAGGTATTGAAGCACATTTTAGACCGGTGATTACTCATAATCCTTCACCGGTAGTTATTCCTCACAATGCTCAAGGGAGGAAGTTCGAAGTTCGAACCAATTCGTTACAAAGTTTGCCAAAATATAAGGGTCTAGTAACGGAGGAGCCTTATTTTCATTTGGAGGCTTATGATTCGATTTGCAACACTATTAGGGGACAAGGACTTTCGGCCGACGATGTTAAATTGGTGTTATTCCAATTTTCCTTAGAAGATAAGGCGAAAAAGTGGTCCTATACATTACCTTCGGCATTTATTTATACATGGGCGGAAATGCAACGAATCTTTTTGGATGAGTTTTATACCGCTCAAAAGACAAATAATGCTAGAAAAGGTTTGAGCAGTTTTCAACAACAAACGGGTGAAATGTTTCACGAAGCATTCAAGAGGTTTAACATGATGATAAAGAATTTCCCTCATCATGGGATAGAGCTATGGGAGTTGATGAATGCTTTTCATGAGGGGTTATGTGCCGAAGATGCTCGCGATTTAATGTCTATCACCAATGGCACTTTTGGCACAAATTACAGCATGACCATTGGGAATTTTTGGAGCAAATGGCGGTCACATCAAAGAGAAAAGCTCAAGCATCAAGGCGAGCATGACCAGCCATTACCCGAACTCAAGTGCACGCGGTAGACGATGGTAATGTTCAAACTTCTAATCAAATTTATGATGTTTGTGCAATTTGTAATGAGATAGGGCATGCGGCTGAAAATTGCCAAGGAGTGGAAGGGCAATATGAGGAGGTGAATGCTTTGCAAGGGCAAGGATGGGGTGGTAGAAATTACAACATGAATTCCAATACTTACCACCCCGGTTTACGAAATCACCCGAACTTTAGATACGGGAATCCGTTAAATCAAGTCAACCCAAACTTCCAAGGAAACCAAGGATTTCACAGGCAATATCAAACGGGTCAAGTGCATGGGGGGTCTTTGGGTCAAGGCTCTTCGGGTGGAAATGAGGTCATGTAGATGTTGAAAGGTATGCAAATGGAGATGCAACGAAGAAATCAGCTGGATGAGGTTCGTATGCAAAAAGATGAAATCCGTGACAAAGCTATTCAATCGTTGACAACCCAAATGGGTCAACTTGCGAGTGAAGTGGCGATACTGAAGAAAGCAAAAGGCCAGCTACCAAGTGACACGGTGACAAATCCCAAGAACATAAAAAGCGTTAATATCAATATGGTAAGCACCGTTCCTAGTACCGAATTTAATGAAAAATTTCTAACCTCTTCGTGTCAAATAAATACAGGTATAGGGAAGGACACCGATGGTGAGAATGATAAAGAACATGGAGCACCAATCGTGCGTGCCTATCAGTGTGGGAAAATTAAAAATCCCTCACGCATTATTGGACTACAGGGCGAGCATGAATGTATTACCAGGTGATCTATATGACATGTATGATTTTGGTCCGCTCAAAGATATAGACACCATGTTGAGTTTGGCGGATGAGAGTTGGAGGTGTCCACGGGGAATAGTTAAGAATGTTATGATTCGGTTGGGAGAATTTGACTATCCGGTGGATTTTCTGGTCTTAGATTATGCTTCTACCAAACTGGTATCACAACAAAGGGTAATTTTAGGTCGACCGTTTCTTTATACAGCAAATGCTCAAATCAACTGTAGAGACGGGATCATTACTGTGACCGAAAAGAACCGTAAGTTGTACTTTGATGTTCATACTAGGGAGATTAGTTATGAATCTATTGAAGAGAAGGGTAGAGAGTCTAGTGCCCATATGAAAAGTGTGCATTAAAGAATAAAAACAAACAAATCACCGGGGTGTGAAAAGAAGTATGAGGGTTCAAGCAGGTATGTAGTTGACTATCCACCGAATGGACAAATTCTGGATGCATTTCAACCAGTGACAAGCTACAGTGGGGGAGGTAATAGGAACCGATTCTTTGAGCCACCATAAATAGGGGTGGCACGGTCTGGCTGAAGACTCGAAACTTAGCATTGCTCGGGAGGCAACCCGGGGTTTTATATTGATCTTGTTGTTTTTATCTTTCTATGTTTCAGGGCCATGGCGACATTCAAGTGTGGGGAAGATGTGCGGATATTTGGGTGAAGGTGGTGATAGGAAGTCGGATTATCTACAACATCTGTTGTGGCAAACTTCACCAGGTCAATGTACTCTTTCCTTAGTCTTGTTATGTTCTTTAGCTTTGAAATATTGGTAGTTAGTTCGTTTGCTTTATGTTATAAAAAAAGAAATTTGGGTTTGAGATTTTAAGCTTTTGGTTGATGTTGAATGGTTTTAGTGATCACTTCTTCCCAAAACCATACATTGAGGTCAATGTATCCCAAGTGTGGGGATGGGGGGAAAATTTTGATGGTTTTAGAAAAATTTTAAATCAAGTGAAACATTGTTAGAATTTGAACACCTTGTACTACCCCGAGTGACACACCGGCAACCCTTAATTACCATTTTTCTTGGTGAGAGTTTAAGCCACAATTGTAAATAAATAATGATTGTCTTTGATGAGAGTGGCAAAGGATGAGGGTGCAATAGAACTTGTGCTTGAATTCGTTTTGAGGCCTTAGTTAAACATGAATGTAGAAAGGATAAGGGCATTTAGGTAGCCTCATTTTAGTGTGTGCGAGTGTGGGTTTTGGGGGTTGGACCTCATAAATTATATATATGAGCTTGGTAGTGAGAGGGGCGGGGGTGTGGACATTTAGTTGCCCATTTTGTGCCGAAAGCCAATCATTTGTAAACCCTTACCTAGTTTCCCAAAAAAAAAAATACCTGATTTGACCCGGTCTTGTAGTGTTAGTAGTTGTTATAGTTGTGTTTAGTTATGTTATGTTGGATGTTCCTCTATGTTGAGAGAAAAAAGAAGAAGAAAAGAAAAGAAAAAAAATGTGAAAAAGCAAAAAAAAAAAAAATGAAAAAATGATGTATGAGTTGTTTTGTATATAAAAGTATTTGTTTTGTTTTGTTTGTTTCTTTGTGTAATAAAAAGACCGGGTTAAGTCCTTCGCTACTACATATATATTTCCATTTCCTACCTGTATGCCTAGCCACGTTACAACCTTAAAGTCCCTTTGATTTGCATTCATGTTTTGGCACTTGTTAGGCGGAGGACCGATTTAGGTAAAAGCATATAGTTGTGCAATCACCCGTTTGCCTTTTGTGTGTCTAGCATATCTTTGCTAGTGTTTACTTGTCACCGAGAGGAGAGATATAGTAAGAGGTGTGTTGTTTGGGTGTTCGGAAAAGGCTAGTAGAAGGATGACATGTTTATGCTTGATTTATGTTGATCGTTTGTGCACTTGGAAATGATTTGTAATGGGTTGCTTGGGGCAAGCAACGGTTAAGTGTGGGGATGTGACGGGTGGTCCATGGGACAACCCTTAAGTGTGTTAAAAGACGAGTTAATCCCTCATTTGATCATGTAATTGTCTTGAATTAGATAACTACGGTTGCTTGTGTTTCAGGTACATTTGGAGCTTAAAAGTATGTAAATAAAGCTTTGAATAGACACGACTGGATTGTAGATTGAAAGACGGAGAATAAATGAAAAAAATAAAATTTTGGAATGAGTTAACTGCCATTTTCGTCCCTGTGGTTTGGTCACTTTGGCCATTTCAGTCCATTTTTCAAAAATGCGTCATTTTCGTCCCCCACGTTCTGGAAAGGTGTCATTTCAGTCCAAAAATCATAACCCAGTTAAGTCAGTTAGTAAATAAGGACTGATTGTGTAAATTTGTAACATAAAGGACCATTTAAGTAAATATTAAACACCACCACCACTAGCCCTGCCACCACCACCACTCCGCTGCCACCACCACCACAACCACCACCACCACCACCACCACCACCGCCGCCGCCGCCACGCATCCTATATAAATTTTGGATTCCTCTCTTGTCATAGCGGCTTTTAATAGTGAACAATAATAGAATAGAATAAAAGATACTGCTACCTTTTCTTCTGTTTATCAAACATTTAACAGCTCTCATGAAGAACAACTGAGTTCTAGAGCTATTGTTTTGGAATGTAATTTGAGTTACAACGAATTTTTATAAACAAAATCTCTTATTCGTACGCAGTATTACTTTATTTTAAACTATTTACTGTTTATCATTTCGTCTCTGATCTCTTTTTTGCGGTGTTGCATTTTACAGCAAAACAGACCTCTGAATTCTCAAGTTGTTGCTGATTTCTTGCAAAAATTTAACTTGAAAAAGACCGCTGTACAGAAGGCTCTCGATAATCTTGCTGAGGGTGGAAAAATAACCTTCAAAGAATATGGTAAACAAAAGATATATCTTGCTAGACAAGATCAATTCGAGATTCCAAACACCGAAGAGCTTAATCAAATGAAGGAAGAAAATGGCAGATTACAAGAGATGCTGGAAGAACAAAAAAAGTCAAACAGTCAACTTGAGGGAGGTACCCTTTCTGAAACTGTTTATTATATCGGTTTTGAAATTACGAAACCTTTCTAATCACTACATTGCTATATGTTAACTTGATAATCCTTATTGTTGCAGAGATTAAGTCTCTGCAGTCAAACCTAACTCTAGATGAGATACAATCGAAAGATGTTCAGCTAAGAAAGCAGGTTTGTGAAATGACTAATCTGATCTTTTTTATCTTGATAAAATTTTATAGTTATTTGTGGTGGTGGCGGTGGTGGTGGCAGCGGAGTGGTGGTGGTGGCAGGGCTAGTGGTGGTGGCGTTTAATATTTACTTAAATGGTCCTTTATGTTACAAATTTACACAATCAGTCCTTATTTACTAACTGACTTAACTGGGTTATGATTTTTGGACTGAAATGGCACCTTTCCAGAACGTGGGGGACGAAAATGACGCATTTTTGAAAAATGGACTGAAATGGCCAAAGTGACCAAACCACAGGGACGAAAATGGCAGTTAACTCTTTTGGAATTTAAGAATTAAGAAGATAACATGATAGAGGGTGAAATTAAGAGAACGTAGGCGAAAACGGTGAAGAAAACGGAGTTGAAACGAGAAAGTTATGAAGAAAACAAAATTGATTGCTGAAGCCTACCGTAAATTACGGTAGCTAGCGTAATTTACGGTAGACTCTGACATAAATTGATGCCGTAAGACAGTTTAAATCCACCGTAAACCATTTTAAGCCACCGTAAGCAACGGTGGCCACCGTAGGTTACGGTGGAGCCTGCGAAAAAAGTGTAACTCCCCACTTTTAAGGTGTTTTATGGTGTCTTTTCATTGGCAATCATTGTGGGACGTTTTGGAGTAGTTCTTGGGGCGATTTTGGCTGTTTCTTCTTAGTTCTAAACAATTCTAAACAATTGGTTTGTGTTTTCGATTCATATGAACATTAATCCATTTGTTATGATGTTTGTTCAAGCCATGAGTGGCTAAACTTTTTATTATTGTTTTTAGTTGAAGGTTTGTAAGACTTTATGCTTAGAATTCCTTATTTCTAGAATAACAAACTTTATCTTTATGTTTTGTTTGTTATGGTGTGTGATTAGTTGTTAGCAAAATATTGATTCTTATTTTAATCTAATTTGAAATCATACGTTCTCGGTGTCGTTGGCAATCGAGATATCATGGGTAGAATTAGGCTTGGGTAAGGGTTAATTGGTCATCGGGTAACAACCTCACATTCTAGGAATCTGAGTACTTAGTTCTCTTTCATCACTACAAGTAATCACACATGAACTATATCTATGTAGTTCTTTCTAGTGGAATGATAGCATGAATGTCAATGCAAACCGGAAACTAAAGATAGTCATTCGTCTCTAAATTGTTTACAAACTATAACTTTCATTTTGCAATTAGAATAGTAATCTTAGTTTTTAAACTCAAATCAATCAAACCAACTCTTGAACTTTACTTTCATTGCAATTAGTTTAATTTTAGTTAACTTAGATAAACCTTTAAATAACACATATTCCACAAACTCCCTGTGTTCGATACCCACTTACCGCTAGCTATTAGTAGTAATTGGATTAAATTTGATTATGACCACGACATCACGTCACATGTGCATACCATGTGCCAAAAATTAACTGGGGTTTTTAACTAGGTTGGATGTAAAGGACAAACCTTGCAACAAAATACCTAGTAAAGGACACCGTCTGTCAACATTCATAAAAAAAGGACACTGTCTGTAAAATGGTATAAAGATAAAGGACAAAACTTGTAATTTTTCCAAAAATAAACTAAGTTAGTGGTTTGGATGAAAATGGCAAAAAGTTACAAACCTTGGGGCAATTTGGTACAAGAGTGTCATTTTGGACGAAAATGACAAACGTGCCCAAACCTCAGGGACGATTTTGCCAATTAACTCAACAAAAATATTTGATAGATATAATTCAGTTAGGCCCACATTTTTTTAGAGTAAACTGCCATTTTGGTCCCTGAGGGTTGATCACTTTTGCCACTTTAGTCCAAAACTCAAACCTTTTGCATCTGGGTCTCTGTGGTTTCACTTTAGTCTTCAGGAAGTCTCGGATTATGGTCAAGTTCCGTGAAGAGGCGGACACAAACTAAGACCATGTTTCCGCGTTTTGTTTCAATTGTCTTATGAAATCAAACATCGTTAACATGTAGCAGTATTTTTGAATACTTATGATGTTTTATTTAAACCATTAAAATAATTGTTTTTACCTACACGTAGCCTACATATATGTAGGCAATTTAACCTACACATAACCTACATATGTGTAGGTTACATAAAAACTGAAAATTTTCCATATTTTGCTTTGAATTCTATTGTAAGAAACAAAAATCTTACATTTATAACATTTTCATTTACTTTTTAGGTTATAAGGATTGAAAAAATGGGAGATTCATTGTGTTCTGCGTGCTCTCGTAATATTTAGTGTTTTGCATAGAGCTCTTCCCTTATATGAATATATGTTATATTGATAAGTACTTTTGTTCTTTAATTATTTATAGATAAAACACAAAATCTAACAAATTTAAAAACAAAAGAATAAATGGGTAAATTGTCAAAATCATCCTGAAGGTTTGAGAATTATCAAAATCGTCCATAATTTAATGATACTTTTTAATTGAGTTAGCTATTTGGATAGAAATGACAACACAAATGAAACCTTAGGGGTTCGATTACAAAAGTCTCTTATTTAGAATGTAACAGACAAAGATACCCAAACCTCATAGACGATTTTTGCATTTTACTCTTTACCATATAAACTCTATATTTCTATGAATCTCAGTAATTAACTTGGACCTTAATTACGTGATAGTGGTTTTCTTGTTGTCAATTTTTGGGGTTCTCATTTGGATATTAACTCTTTCATCTATGTAATGTCGATCTTTGGGCCCATTGTGTGATGATCGATGACCATACATCGGAGCTTCTCCTATCGTACATCATGTCTTATTGCAAGAGACACCTCGGACAAAATGTGGTGATTTAAACTACTCTATATACGTTTGGCAAAATTTAAAATGAATATTCTTCGAGTATCCCAACGTACGATAATTACGTGTAGTAACAAAATTTAGAAATGGCCGAACCATGAAACAATTAGCGATTTATAAACTCTTTTTTTTGTTGTTTACTGTTGAGAAGGGAATATTAATGGAAGTTTCAAACTATTATAAAATATTCTTACGATTTAACATGAGAACTCAACGTAGACTATAAATAGGGACCTAAAGACTGCAAGAAAGACATGGTTAAATTAAGGTTACATATAGTTAATGTAATTAACTAGTGTTGAAAATGTCTGAGGTTTCGGATATTGTTTTTATAGTGATTGGAATATGCATTTTGTGTCTTTTAGCGATTGTTGTGGCTTATGCAAACAGAAAAGAAGAAGATAAACCTGGTGACGAGGAGACACAAGAAGGTCAAACTCAAAGTAATCAAGATGAAAAGAAACAAAAAGTACCTGATGTGAAACTAGACTGTTTTAGTTGTTGTGATGATTGTGGAAGTGGGTCTGGAGGTGGTGGTGGTGGTGGTTGTGGCGGTTCTGGATGACACTTGACAATCCTTTGATGTGTCGATGATACTCAGCAGGTTTTCTTTGGTCATTAAATTTTAAAAAATAAAGGGTCCTTGAACAAATGTTTCTTTTTCTTTTTCGTATGTTCTCTAATTATCTATAAATTTTACAGGAATTTTTTTTTGTCATTGGTGTTTTACGAATATTCTTATAGAAATGTGGGCACCGTGAATACAAAAGCATATTACAAAATATTACAATACAAGTATAAAGACAGACCACAATCGACCTGAAGCAAAGATGGAGCAGTTTATTAAGAAAATGAATTGGCTCAATGGTTGGGGCCTGCTTTAATAAACCGAAAAGTTAATGAACATTTCAGTTCAAATGAGAAAGTTGGTATTAGAGAAACACAAAAGGAAAGGAAATTTGGCTAGAGATTTTAAGATAATCGCTAGAGATTTTTCTTTTATTATTTGTTACGTTATTGTTAGGAAAGTTGGAGTAGGCTACGATCAGGCTACAAGTTGTATAGTACATATAAACTAGTTTTTGCCCTGCCCGTGTTGCGGGGTAATAGGCCAAATATTTCTGTCTCATAACATGTATGTCTGTACAGAGAGTAAAATCGTAATTATATTTTGAACTTGAGACGAAATCATAATTTTAAACTAAATGCAAAATCATAAGTTTGAGCTAGGGGGAAAATATAATTTTATTTTGAACTATGGGAAAAACGTAATTTTGAGCTGAGTGCAGAATCGTAATTTTGAGCTAGAGGAGAAAACAACATTTTATTTTGAACTGGGGGCAAAAACGTAATTTTAAACGGAGGACCAAACCGTAATTTTAAACTGGGAACAAAATTAAAAATGAGTTTTTGAACCGAGGGCAAAAGCGTAATTTTGAGCTAGGGGCAAAATTTTGAGCTGGTGGCAAAAACGTAATTTTAAACGAAGGACGAAAGCGTAATTTTAAACTGGGAATAAAATTGAAATAAAAACGGGTTGGTCTAATAAGGAAGTGCGAGTCAAACGTAATTTTGAGCTGATGGCAGAAACGTAAATTTGAGCTAGAGGAAAAAACAACATTTTATTTTGAACTGGGGGCAAAAACGTAATTTTAAGCGGAGGGCGAAACCGTAAATTTAAACTGCGAACAAAATTAGAAATGAGTTTTTGAACCGGGGGCAAAAGCGTAAATTTGAGATAGGGGCAAAATTATAAATTCATTTTGAGCTGGGGGTAAAAACGTAATTTTAAACGAAGGACGAAAGCGAATTTTAAACTGAAAATAAAATTAAATAAAAAATAGGTTGGTCTAATAGGGAAGTGCCAGGCAAGCGGCATTACAACAAAAATGGCTTTTTATGACCTTTTCTGTGGGACGCTTGTAAAAAAGGGTCCTAAAAAACTATTTAATAGGACTAATGAACTTTTAGGGTCGTTTTATAATATACTCTACTAAACTGGTGTCCTAAAAACTATTTAATAGGATGGATGATTTTTTAGGGTCCTATTATTATATAATTTAATAGGACACTTGAAATGTAGATCCTAATAAAGTACTTTATAAGACATTTAATTGTTAGTGTCCCATTATGTGGTACTGTATTAGGACACTTGATCATCTGAGGTCCTATTATAACATAACTTAATAGGACACGTGGTAGTTAAGTCATAAATGTTCAGTGTTATAGGACCTTTTCTAGTCAAACATATTAGAACTTAACTTAATAGGACACTTAACACTTCGGTCTTATAACTTTAAACTTTATAGGACGCTTAATCATTGTGGTGTTATTATAATACACCGTAATAGGACACTTGATATTTGAGTCATAAAACATTAGTTTTATAGGACGCTTATTCGCTAGAGTTCTATTATAACATAACATAATAGGACACTTGACACTAGGGTCTTATAACTTTAACCTTTATAGGACGCTTAATCATTATGGTGTTATTATAATACACCGTAATAGGACACTTGATATTTGAGTCGTAAAACATAAGTTTTATAGGACGTTTATTCGCTAGAGTTTTATAATAACACTAGGTTATTGACCCGCTTAATCATGGCCGGTGAGTGGTGGTGGTGGTGAGAGGTGGTGGTGAGTGGTGGTGGTGGCCGGTGAGTGGTCGTGGTAAGTGGTGGTGGTGGTGAGTAGTGGTGGTGGCCGGTGAGTGGTGGTGGTGAGTAGTGGTGGTGGCCGGTGAGTGGTGGTGGTGAGGAGTGGTGGTGGCCGGTGGTAGTGGTGGTGAGTAATGGTGGTGGCCGGTGAGTTGTGGTGGTAGTGGTGCTGGTGAGAGGTGGTGGTGCTGGTGGTGCTGGTGAGAGGTGGTGGTGGCCGATGAGTGGTGGTGGTGGTAGCTGGTGAGTGTTGGTGGTGAGTGGTGGTGAGTAGTGGTGGTGGTCGGTGGTGGTGGTGGTGGTGAGTAGTGGTGGTGGCCGGTGGTGGTGGTGGTGAGAGGTGATGGTGAGTGGTGGTGGTGGTGGCCGACGGTGGTGGTGGCCGGTGTTGGTGGTAGCCGGTGAGTGGTGGTGGTGGTGAGTAGTGGAGGTGGCCGGTGAGTGGTGGTGGTGAGTAGTGGTGGTGGCCGGTGAGTGGTGGCCGGTGGTGGTGGTGGTGGTGAGTAGTGGTGGTGGCGGCTCGTGGTGGTTATGAGCAGTGGTGGCGGCCGGTGGTGGTGGTCGGCGGTGGTGGCGGTGAGAGGTGATGGTGAGTGGTGGTGGTGGTGGCCGGCGGTGGTGGTGGCCGGTGTTGGTGGTGGTGGTGGTGAGTGCAGGTTTTTTAGGTTCAGACGTTTTTGTGCCTAGGTGCGCATCTTTGGCTTCTTTGACCACATAGGTTTTTAGTGGATCAAAGTCTCAAAACGCATTAGTATTTTAGTTGCTTCTAGACTTTGTTGATTATGAGGATTGTCTTAGTGAATTTAGGTAATCTTTTTGGTGTTTGGATTGTTGTAAGATTAAATTTTCCAATGGTTTTTGGTTAGAAATCTTGTTAACATCTACTGAATTGATATCAGATGCGCCCCATGAACAAGTTTGTAGAAAAATAATATGTGAAACAGAGGTTGTGCACAAAGACAACAAGAACAAGCAATTAATATACACAAAACCAAACGAAAAATTAAGTTCTTATGTAGGTCTCTATGTGACAACTCGAACCCTTGACCCTGACCCCGTCGAGAGAAGGGTATTTTAGTGTCGTTATTATTACTATTTTTTTATTATTTATTAAATAATAAACAGCAAGGAGAGAAATGTGCCATTTAACTGATAACCCGAGCTAAGCATAAGTAATTTAACACACGTCGGTGTATGTATTTACCGCTATATCTATACATATAATAAAGTAAACCTATTAAAGACACGTGTCATTCTCTGGGGGGTGATTTCCATAGAGTTTTCCCTCCTAAAAAATATATTTTTCCTATTTATCTCTACTTAATTTTTTTTTTTAAATTCAGATAACTATCAATTAAAATTTACATATGTAATTTAAAATTATATATTACATGCTAAAAGATAATTTCTTTTATTCAAAAGGAATTGGCCAGTATCTCTACTAATTAATTTGCTTAAAGACAACTATAATTTGCTTAAAGATAACTATCAATTAAAATTTAGATAAGCAATTTAAAATTATATTCTAAGTGCTAGAAAATATAATTTCTTTTATTCATATCGAATTGGCCAATCTTTACAAATTAATTTGCTTAAAAATACGTGTGATAATCTCAATGTTTAAAAAATGGTTTAGGGATAAATCATTTTTCTTAATTTAGTTGAATTTAATTATTTTATTGGTTTTTAGAAGAATAATTTTTTTTTTTTAAATTCAGATAACTATCAAGTAAAATTTACATATGTAATTTAAAATTATATTTTACATGCTAAAAGATAATTTTTTTTATTCAAAAGGGATTGGCCAGTATCTCTACTAACTAATTTGCTTAAAGATAACTATAATTTGCTTAAAGATAACTATCAATTAAAATTTAGATAAGCAATTTAAAATTATATTCTAAGTGCTAGAAAATATAATTTCTTTTATTCATATCGAATTGGCCAATCTTTACAAATTAATTTGCTTAAAAATACGTGTGATAATCTCAATGTTTAACAAATGGTTTAGGGATAAATCATTTTTCTTAATTTAGTTGAATTTAATTATTTTATTGGTTTTTAGAAGAATACAACTTATTACAAGTGTTTTTATATTTTTATTTCCAATTAAATTTGAGATATTAAATTATTAAAACAATTTCTGTTTAGCATAAAGATATTTTCTTTCTAATATGATGACATCTTTTCATTTAATTAAAAAAACAAAAGTTAACTATTTCTTGCAGATTGTACCCTCAACAATGCTTATATCAACGCTACGTGTTGTTAGATTATCATAGATCCAAAATGATACTTAAATCAATAATTCTAAGAAGATATTATCATTATCAAATTTGTCGAAATCTATTACGTATGATCTAAATAATATAACACCAACAACACCATTTACCAAGTAAACAATATTTACAAATTTATGAATTATTTCTATATTTTTGTAATACATTCATATTCTCACCGAGTTAGTGCCTTAATTCTAATGCATTTTATGTCTCTCGGTTATTTAAATTTATATGTAATCTCGATTACTTTTAGCTTTAAAGTTTATACAACTTTTATTTATTATACCCGTGTGTCACACGGGAAATAACCACGTTATTTAATAATTTAAACGGGCAAGTTCGTTAAACGATACATAATATTTTTGCACACACCCAAACCCAACCCAACTCAACTCAACTCACATAAACCCCTGCATCCTCTTATAAACCTCGCCCCTCATTTTGATCAACATAAAACCCTAAATTCTCTCGTCTCTTCAGTCGCACACATGACTCCTTCCCTCTTTCCCTCTTTCTTGATCAGAAATTCCGGTGACCGGAGCCGTGATCCGACGCCTCCTCTTTTGTCCGCCAACACTACACCCCCAAGCACCACCTTCCCCACCTTGTTCCACACCCACAACAGTGAAGCCATTCCATCGGGCCACGGAGGAATGAGAGAAGCTGGAGCCAGTGACGACGGAGGCGGTGGTGGCCAACGGCGACGATGGCCTTCGGGCCACGGCGGTGATGGACAGGCTTCGGATTAGGGCCCGACTCGACAACATGTTGTTCTGGTTAGAGTTGCAGCGGTAATATTAATGGCGGTGTGCCGTTTTCCGGCAAGATAACGGCAGACGGGATTGATGGTGGTTCTGTCGGGTGGCGGTTGCGACGATGTCGACGGGCTCTCGGATGACGACAGAGCGTTGATGGTTCTCGAGTCTCAGTACAAATGAAATCAGTGGAGGAGGAACCCCAGGACAGCCGCATACCCTTTCCTTGCTTCGTAACCCCTTGGTGAGTGAATGTTCTAAAACTGTTTTGCATTCTTTTGTGCTTCTTGACTTTGTAAATGACTGTGAAAGTTGCAATGAACTAGTGTATGCATTGTGCAAACGATCTGATTTAGAATTGATTGATTGGAATAATGAATGTTGTTTAGAATACATAACAATAAAATTTTAGATAATGATCTGTTATAAAAAGTCTGATGATTGTTGACCGATTGGTTGTTCTAAATTCCTTATGGTTCTTGGTCGATTTTGGTTTTTGACTTGGTTACATAATAAGAATTGATACAACAGTGGGTTTATTTGGCTTAAAAACTACGGTTTGTTTAGAATGCTGATGATAGGGTTTATTAGTGGAGGATGCTTGATCGACCTTTTAGATTTTGTTATAGGTCATACTTAATCTGATAGTTTTGGGTCGAGTGTTAAATAGTAATTAAGACATCATGTTTTGAAGATAATCAGATGATTATATGCTAAGACTCAGTATGATGTTAACGTGGTAAATTGTCACACCCCAACCGATAGCGGAATCATCAGGGCATGGCACTGAGCGAAACAGATTGTCCAGAAGTTTCCATAACAACTATCTATATAATCCAGTTAAAGATACGTCCCATACCGTATCCCGAATAAACAAATACATTATTACAGATAACATCCAAACAAGTGATTCTGTTCAGACAACTCAGATTTAAACATAACAAAACTAAATATTGTTCGAATGCTCCTAAAGACCCAGACTGACAAGATCTACATACAACTAAACATTAAATATTTGATCTTGACAGACAACTATTTGTTGGGGGCCTCTAGAGCTTATTCCTAGCCTCGCTTTCCTAGCAAGCAAACATCTTATACACCTGTCACATACGTTAAAATAAAGTCAATACATAAAATGTAAAGGTGAGCATACAAGTTTGATAATAGCATATAGAGTTTGAATAGTTTACGCATAACCAGCACGTACACAGAGGAAAACGAAGCATGTTAATTATCGACATGGATCTATCGATACCAACGACTGCGGGTTGACTGTCCGAGACAGTTCACACGATTACCACCGTAATCCATGCAAGTACTTGTCCTTAACAACCCCCGTGTGAACGGGTGCTGAGTCCAAACTATAGTACTATGTTGCTAAGGCAGGTAGACAGCATTCCACGTGTAAACATAACAACAAGCATTCATTTAGTCACGTAATACATGCAATCGGTTAGCGTTCAAATAGTTTGAGTAGTGTGTTCGATTGTAGTTTTGATAATTGACGTATGTAACACCCAAAAGTGCTGGAAGCAAAAAGGGATTGAGTATACTCCCAGTGATTGATGGATTGAAGGGAGCGCTGAGAGTAGGTTAGCCTGAATAGTTCGATAGCATAACGATGAGTGACGCGGAAATGCAAACAAGTGTAAATGGGTCGAACAGTCTGGTTGATCGAACAGTAGGTTCGATCAAACAGCCTATCCGTTCGGTTGGTCTAACCGTTCGGGTAATCTGCTCGATCGGCTTGACAGTTCAAGTGGATTGTTTCTTCCTTTAAGAAGGATGTGTTTGTGTATGATAGTTTGAACTTTTAAAGTTTTTGCAGCATTTTCTAAAAACATTGAAGTATCTTTACCTTTCGGGTCGGTCGGTGGAACAGCCTAGCCGTTCGATCGGCTGGCCCGGTCGATCGGCTGGTATGTCCGATCGGATGGGCTGTTCGTTCGAACAGCCTAGCCGTTCGGCCAGCATTCTGACCTGGTCGGCTTTTCGTCTAACACTTGGCTGTTTTTATTATTTTGACATGATTTTGAAGTATTTTGACAATGAGTTGAACCATGTAACCTTCGTTCTTACTGTTTTTCCCCGGTTCAGACAGGAATCACCCAAGTCCGGCTGGTGAACGGTTCGGAACGGTAGTTTGTCGTTTAACCCGAAATCGGTGAACCTCGTAAATAGAATCCGAATCTTAAACCACCCAACTGTTAGAATGATTAGTGAGTTGGTTCAAGCTCCGTTTCTACCGGTTTGAAGGTGTTGAGTGTAAAAGAGTTGAAAGAAAGTCGGAAAATCCGTCTTTCAACCTTTCACACCGTGAAATGTTTAGATCCATGATAGATTTTAGTTTATTTATGTGGAAATCGTTTAGATCTAAGCTATTCATGTTTGAATGAGGCCAAAACTTGATGTTCTTCAAGAACACCATGATGACATCACCCAAGAATACTTAGATCTTGGTGACTTCACGGTTAGAAATCAAGTTTTGAAAGATAGGAAGGTGTAGAATCATGTATTGATAAAAAACGTACAAGAATTAGAGTGAAAACTTACCGGAGTTGAGAGAAATCTGAGAAAAAGGTGAAGAACAAGAGCTGGTCGGTCAGAGCTTTCCAAAAGTGGTAAAGATGACAATGACAACCCTATTTATAGGCTCCAAAAGAGGAAAGTGCTGTCCGATCGACCAAGACCCCTGATCGATTGGCTTACTAGATCGAACAGCATGTTCGATCGGCTGGCCTGTTCGATCAGTGGTGTCCTGATCGATCAGCGCCCTTTTCGAGTGTTTCGCGACGATTTTTGATATTTCGATTTCGATTGAGGGATGATACGAATACGATAGAGTTTCCTAATCTAATTACTTTCAGTCCCAACTACTATATCTAACATAAGCATCCATAGTTTCACATTTCGGTTTTGATTTCGATTGAGTTCGATTGCTTTTCGAGTTTCGATTCGATTCGATTGATCACCACACTCATAACAACATAAAGTAAACACGCACAAGTAACACATAAGGCACACACACACGTATAACAACACCAAAGTTCGCATATTTCGAGTTCGATGATGATTCGATTAGCTTGATTATTAATTAATTAGCTTTATTGCATTGTTACTTCCTGCTATTCAAGGTCGATTAATGATTCACATTGATTAAACATTTGGTTCATTTAGATTTAGACAACACTTACTCCACATAATACAAAAAAAATTAAAATAGACTAATTACAGACAAAAGTCAAACCTTGACTTTGACTTTGACATTCGAAAACACAGGGTGTTACAGCCTCCCCTTGTTTAGGGAATTTCGTCTCGAAATTAGACTGAAAGCTCCACAACACCGTGATTTTTACCAATTTGACGCTTCAGATCTTAATTTAAATAGCTGCGGGTAATTGGCATTCATGTCGCTTTCGAGTTCCCAAGTGAACTCTGCGCCTCGTTTTCCTTCCCATCGGACTTTCACGATAGGGATGCGCGAGCGTCGGAGTTGCTTGGTTTGACAATCCATGATTTCGACAGGCTTTTCCACGAAGTGCAGCGTTTCGTTTACTTGAAGATCGTCGAGCGGTACGATTAAATCATGATCAGCTAGGCACTTTCGGAGGTTAGAGATGTGGAAAGTCGGGTGGACGTTACTGAGTTCCACCGGTAGTTCGAGTCTGTAGGCGACTTTTCTGATCCTTTCCAGAATCTTAAAAGGTCCAACATATCGAGGTGCGAGTTTCCCTTTCTTGCTGAATCTGACTACACCCTTCCAAGGTGATACCTTTAGGAGTACATAGTCGCCAACGTCAAATTCAAGGGCTTGCATCTTCTATCGTCGTAGCTTTTCTCTCTTCTACGAGCTTTCAACAAGTTGTCTCGAATTTGGAGGATTTTGTCAGTCGTTTCTTGTAATAACTCGGGATCGGTTAATTGCGAGTGACCGATCTCGTGCCACACAATAGGCGAACGACATCTTCTTCCATATAGGGTCTCGAATGGTGCCATTTGGATGCTGGCATGATAGCTGTTGTTGTACGAGAATTCGACTAACGACAGGTATTTGTTCCAACTACCACCAAAATCTATAACACACGCACGGAACATGTCTTCAAGAGTACGGATCGTCTTCTCAGTCTGTTCATCGGTTTGAGGATGGAATGCGGTACTCAGATAAAGCGACGTGCCAAGCGCTGCTTGAAATG